>NC_090845.1:116576142-116879173 GCF_028021215.1 Eschrichtius robustus | reverse complement strand
TTGTTGTTTTCTGGTGGCCAGAGGAGCTTGTGGAGACCAATAACTTGTGTTAAGCTTGTATGCGAGGTCATTTCAGATGGGATTCTTAACTGTAAAATGTCTATGGATGGCATTCAACATACTTTTTGGCCTATCTGACTCAGTAATTCCACTCCTAGGTACATACCTACGAGAATTGAAACCCTTTGGGCAGAAAAAAGAAAAACAAAACTGTAAATTTGGGGATTACTGAGATTTTAGTGCTGTAAAGGTGGTTTCCTATTAATGTTTGTATCCAGTATCAAAATAAAAATCTGATACTATAATAAATAATGTAAGTATGTTTGTCACAACATTATCCACAGTTGTCACAAGGTGGAAACAACCTAAATGTCCATCAACAGATGAATGGATAAACAAAGTACAGGCCTACATCGTTTTATTGTGCTTCACTTTATTGCACTTCACAGATATTGCATGGTTTTGTTTTGTTGTTAAACAAATTGAAGGTTTGTGGCAATCCTGCATGTTCATGTCTCAGTCACATTTTGGTAATTCTCACTATATTTCAGGCTTTCATTATATTTGTTATGGTGATCTGTGATCAGTGGTCTTTGGCATACTATCGTAATTGTTTTGGCATTTTTAATAATAAAGTATTTTAAAATTAAGGTCTGTAATAAAGAAGGCATGTAAAATTAAGACATAGTATAGTGTAAACATGACATTTGTATGCACCAGGAAACCAAAAAATTCACGTGACTTGCTTTGTTGTGATATTCACTTCATTGTGGTGGTCTGGAACCAACCCTGCAATATTTCTGAGGTATGCCTCTAAGGTATAGCCATACAATGAAATATTATACAGCCACAAAGAAGAATGAAGCACTGATACATGCTACAAGGCAGATGAACCTTGAAAACGTTATGGTTTGTGAGAAAAGCCAGTACAGAGAGACTATATATTGTATGATTCCTTTTATATGAAATGTCCAGAATAGACAAATCCATAGAGCCAGACAGTAGATTACTGGTTGCCTTGGGCTGATGTGTGTGTGCAGTTGGAGGGGAGGGAGTGATGGTGGATACTAATAGGTATGAAATTTCTTTGGGGGTGAGGAAAATGTTTTGGAATTAGATAGCGGTGATGGTTGCAAAACTCTAAACATACAAAAACCCACTGAATTGTACACTTCAAGCGGGCAAAGTGTATGGTATGTGAATTATATTAGGATTTTTGGAAGTTGCAGGGTGGGAGTGGAAAGAGCATGTTAGCATCATTTCCGACGTCCAGTTCTCAAATGGCTCATGTCGGGGTTCACCTGACTGATGGGATGGAAGAACTACAAGCTGGACCACAGGAGACCAGGGTTCTGGCCCTAACCAAATAAGTTGATACTGTCCCACCTTGGACAAGTTCATCCACATTTGCCGGGAACTTCATTTCCTCTTCTATAGACTGAGGAAATGTGATCTCAAGATCATAAGTCCCTTCCAGTTCTTAGTAGTTGGAAACTTTGATGGCATTTACTTACATGCAACCTTATTTCACTGTTCTCCATCCCCAGAGAATGAAGGGTGATGTTGGGAGTTGAGCAGTGGGAAAAATAGCGTATCCTTTTCATAATAAAAGGATTGAGGGTATCTGGGGAAGGGGGGAAGAAAAGGAGCTTGGCTTCGTCACTTTGGGCTGCTATAACAACAATATCATAGATTGGGTGACTTAACAGAAATTTATTTCTAACAGTTCTGGAGGCTGTGAAGTCCAAGATCAAGGTGCCAGCAGAGTCAGTGTCTGGTGGGAGCCTCTGGGGTATCTTTTGTAAGGTCCCTAATCCCATTCACGGGGGCTCCACCCTCATGACCAAAGGCTCCACCTCCGAATACCATCACAATGGGGATTAGGTTTCAACATATGAGTTTGGGGGGTGGAGGTATACAAACATTCAGCCTATAGCAGAGCTATATGTTCAAAAAACAAATCTGATTTCTCAGACTATTGGGCGAGGGGATGCATGTGGGGTTAATTCCTATTTCTGATCCAGGCCGGGCATCGACAATGATTTACCCAGGCACCCTTTGGCCTCTCTGCCATGACAATCCCAGCTCTCTTCATGCCTCAGCTTTCTGTCAGAACCGCAATCCATCACCACCATTTGTTTTACCAAAAGGAACATCGTCTCTGCCCTGCCCTCCCCTTCTGCCCTTAGCCTGGCTCGCCTGACCTGACTTACCTGTTCTTTGTGGTGGGAGACAGCTGTGCAATGGGTGGGAGGTGGAGGGGGTCCATATCCACAGCAGCACCCATTCATCATCGCTCTGAGAGGAAACAAGGAGTTTACAAGCTTTTACTGAAAAGTCATCATTGTGTAGGTTTTCCGGAAATAAAGATTGTGTGAGCCATCACAGAGGGCTGTTTTCAGGACATCCCTCACAGAGGATGTTTGTTCGTTCCCCTCAGAAATGCTGGCAGTGTGTAAGCTTTTCATCCCTTCTTTAGCAAGGCATTAGTCTGGTGCTTTTAGTGTCTGATCCTGCTAAAGAAGTAGGAAGTGTTAAGAGGGCCTTGTTCTAAAGACTCAATCTCCGAATATCAGTGCTAAGCACCATCTATGACCACACACATGTCCATTTATAAAATGCCCTATGAGACTGGGAGCCATGATGGTTTTATATCAAAGTTCAGTCTCCAAATCAGGGCCATTTAAAATTGTAAAACCGTTCTGAACTTGTATTGTGTTTATGTTACACATAGGGTACAGATGTGGCAGGTAACATTTGGTACACTGGCACTTTTAGAATGAGAAATAGCGAGCTACTGTTTTCTCCTGCTTCTTCCCTTCTCTGTCCTTTTCCTTCAAGGTTTTTGTTTCCATTGTCATATGTAATTTGTTTGGGGGGTCTTTTCCTTACTGAGCGTCCTGCCTTGTCACTTGTTCTCTTTTGTGAGAGCTGAGCCATTTTTGCATTGGGGTACTCTAAAATGAATGAATGATAGAATTTATGCAATTTGGTCTTCCAGAAACCTTGGTTATTTTCGTCTTTGATATTACCCAGGTTTTCTAACATTTTATTTCCCTGGAGCACTTCAGACAGCTATGGTGTTCTTCTGGTGTGCACAGTGGCTTATTCTAAGGCATATGGTTTGAGAAATGGCTCTACTTAAGCACCTTATTTTTGCTTTCTTCTTGGATGTTTCAGATCTGTTTCCTTCACTAAGACCTAGTTGTCTTGAGAGAAATTAAGAATGGTCTGAAGTGCAGACAGCAGAGTCTCTCTTCCCAAGTAGGAAAATATGTGTTTGTAGAAATAAACAAGCCCATTCTGAGAAATAAATTTATTTTCATGTTTACTTAACTTTTTTCTTTTAAATTTTTTAGGATTAACATTTTTGGTAATATGAATCAGCTGTTTGAAGCCCTTTGAAAGAAAAAACAGCATTGTGACCTGGGTCAGCTCTCTGGTCAATTGTGTCTCTGGCAAGGACACCACACTCAGGTGGAAGGACAAGGAATGTTCTTTTTTGGAACAAAATCTAAATGTATACAAAACAAACCAGTTTTCGTTAATAAATCACTCCATTGATCTCTCTCTGAATACATCTAGAACTTTTGTGAAGCTCTTGAGTTGTAACCTCGGACAACTGTTGACCTTACACTTGTGGCAGTCAAATATTATGTGTTAGTTGTCTTGCTTCATCTGAAAAGGAAATATTTGGAGTAACAGATTTTTCTAGATAACTGTTCTTTTACACATCAAACAAACTTTTAAAGATGTTCTAAACATCTCAGTGAAAATATTTCTGAAATATTTATTCTCCTGCCTAATTAAACAGAATGATAAAAACCATAACTAATTAAAGAAGACCCAGGGTCATCAGGGAAATCATTTAATAAATGATACTCTAATGCGGTAATGTCCTTAGGGGTTTTTGAAGTATGAGGAGCTATCTGCCCCTAAGCTAAGTGGCCCTAGAAGGTTCTGCCTGTGTTGCTTCTGCCTCCGTTTTCAGCTGTCACTTGAGCTGTCCTTGATTTGGGTTCACTCTTTGTCCTTTTCCACCCAGGGCAGAACTGAAGGTCTAGAAATCAGACAGCAGAGTTGGTTAAATATGCAACTGGAATATTTGTGTGCAAAATAAAGGCTGCGTCCCAGAGGGTGGCTCCAATATTCTACAGTAAATTTCACAGACTTTGACTGTTTCTGTTTTCCTTTTTTTGTTGTTGTTGTTAAACCTCGGCTTCCCTTGCTCATTGGGTTGTCTCAAAGGTTGAGGCAATGTGTGAGCGATTGCTATGCTTCTAGGGTTGTTTACTGAGTGAGTGTAATATATCGGGAGTCCATAAAAAATACTTTTAAAGCCTCTCCTCCATACGTGTAATTTAAAAAAGTAATATTCCCATCTTTCCACACCAAACCTTAATTTATTTTCCTTCGTCTCCTCCACCTCCCTTAACTTCTTTTTATCTAACTTCGGAATTTTGCTCATCTCCTTTGTAGCTTTTAAGGTTCAGTGCCAGTACACAGGAGCACAGGTGCATGGTAATGCTTTCTGTTATGCTTTTAGCACCCTCCGTAACTTGTATATTCAGGGTCCCCTTTATTCAAATGCATATTCTCCTTGCCTCACCGACCCCACAAGCTCTAGTTTATTAGATGAACTGGATTTTTCTCCTTTGCCAAAATATTTGGTGTTCTCTCCTCCCAGGCTTCATTTTTGTAAATATGCACTGATTTGACCTTTATTGTAAAGTTGGCCGGCCTGCTTGATATGGAAATGAGTCTTACTGGTTTCTACTTCCCAGGGTCCCCTCTGGAACCCTTCTTATGAATAGGAATCGCGTTGACAAGCACCGGTCTCTTGGGCACAGTGGCTGTTTGTAATGACGGCCGACACATGTTGGCCAAAACAATTTCACCCTTGAGTGACTTCAAAACTGGCTGGTGGATACCATCTGGTCCCAGTGATTTATCTACTCCTGGTTTGTGATTAGATGCAGAGCATCGTGTTTACCACTATTTGATCTAGTACCTCTGACCTGCCGAGTTCAGTGCTCTGGTTTGGGAATGCGAATCTCTTTCCAAGACAAAGAGTTCATTCATTCTCTTGAGCATCTCCCTTTTTGCTGTGTGACTGTGATTAAGTGGGTCCTCGGATGCTCTAAATGGCTTCCTCTCTTACTCTGTTGGCTTTGCAATCTCTTGCAAGTTGCTCCTGCCTAATTTTTATTATGTGTCTAACCTTCTGTGCCTTTGGGGCTTTCCTCTGTACCCAGTCTGGGACTAGCTTTTTATTTAATCGATGATACCTTTACTTCTTTTTACTCTGGCCTTTTAGCCATGATGAAGGTTCTCTTCTCTCGTTCTCCAGCCCTCTCCTCAAAATCTAAGTGCTTGGGAGCACTTACTCTGAAGTAACTATAAGGAAAGGTTCCACCCTCCCAACCCCCTATTTTCAAACCAGTCTCCAGGCATCTTGCTTGTTGTTTACTTTTTGAACCCTTTTTTTCTCCCTCAGTAATGCCTGGTTTTGTCATAGCTTCTTAGTCTAAAATGGGAAAAATCCATGTAATTTTGAACTTTTCTTTTCCTCTCCCATGGCATTGTTGAATTTCAGAGTGCTAGGATCCCCACTACATACTGTTTATCCAGTTCCTTGGTTCCTAACTAACGTCTATATACTACTCAGGACCAAGGCCAGGGTATCTCAGGCCCCCGTCCTCCCCTCCCTCCCCGCACACCCCCACCCCATGGAAACATTTGTTCAGGAAGCATTTTTCATCTTTCCAAACCTTGCCTCCACATCCTGGCAGGTGAGTATTATGTTGATGAGTTTTCCTTTTCTCACTCATGTCTGTAAATTATATGCACAATTGTGAAGGGGAAATGCAGGGAAATCTATGGCCCCAGTCTAAAACCTAGTAGAGAAAGACCTATTTGACAGAAATATTAAAGAAATAAAGAGAGTAGAAGGAGGTGATCAGATGATAAACTGACAGACGCTCTGAGGTCGGTATACTCTCATCAGCAACATCAAAAAATCAGCACTTAAATGCATCACAATTGTGCAGGGGAGCTGTCATTTCCATCTTTGTTCTCCCTTTCTTTGATGTGATAGGGAACAAACTCCCTTCATCTCGGGGTGAGTGTTTTTGTTTGTTTGTTTTTATTTGATACACATTTATTCTTAGATACTCTAACTTTCTGAATCATCCACCTTTATTTTATAGAGCAGTGTTCTTTCAGCAAAGTGATTGGCTATTAAGAAAGAACTGATCATTTGTCAGGATAGTGCAGTTAACATAGTAAGTACTCCAGGCACATGTATTTTTTTAAAAAGTAAACATGCATATTTAAGTAAGTAAATAGGAGTGTCTTATTTCAGTCTTTTGTATTCATGAGTGCAGGAGTTCTAGAATGCAAATGATTCATAGTTTATTTGTAGAAATACTTGGATGTTGATGCAAAGTTGATTCCTCAAAATATTAGGCTGGGCTATGTGAAATTGTTGATATTTCACCCTTTTGACCTGCAATAATGGCAACTTCATATGAATCAACCTTTATTATTTTGTTTTTTTATTAATCTCCAACTTTATAACAGAGCCATTTCAAAACTAAAGAAAAGATCCTCTAGTCTGTAATCCCAAAGTGATATTGCTATAGCCTGAATTTTTACCGAGGGACAGTTTGTGTTTGGGCTAAATAAAGCTAAATTGCTGGTTATTTCTGTAATTTTTAGAAGTAATGCTTCTTAAGACTACTAATAATAGTAGTAATAATCACAACAGGAAAACAACACTCTTCCCTTGATTAAATATAGCTGAACCCTGAAGCATAGAAAGGACCCCCCTTCTGAGGAATATACAGCCATTCCTCGGGATTGGGGTGGGGGGTTGGTTCCAGGACCCCCCCCCCCCCGCCCCCCCCCCCAACTCAGGGATACCAAAATCCATAGATGCTCAAGTCCCTTATATGACCTAGTACATCGTTCCATATGCTTTAAATAATCTCTAGATTACTTATAATACCTGATACAATGTAAATGTTATGTAAATGGTTGCTGGTACACGACAAATTCAAGTTTTGCCTTTTGGGACTTTTCTGGAATTTTATTTTATTTATTTTTTAAAATATTTACTTACTTAGTTTATTTATTTGGCTGCGCCGGGTCTTAGTTGCGGCATGCGGGATCTGTTTTTTAGTTGCGGCACGTGGGATCTAGTTCCCTGACCAGGGATTGAACCCGGGCCCCCTGCATTGGGAGCGCGGAGTCTTAACTACTGGACCACCAGGGAAGTCCCTAGAATTTAAAAAAATATATATTTTCTATTCACGGTTGGTCGAATCCACAGATGTGGAACCTGTGGATACGGAGAGATGACTATAGCATCTTTTGATGTCAGTATTTATAATAATAGCTACTATTGAGTGAGGCGCTATATAGTTTAATGCTTATATTGTATATATATTATATATAGTTTGACACTTATATAGTTTAATGCTTTCAACGATAATGCTTTCAACGAATCTATGAAGTAGGTTCTGTTTTTGTCCCTATTCTACAAAAGAAGAAGTAGTCTAGAAGTAAAGAGATCAACCCAAATTTGCACCATTAGTAAGCCACAGAATTCAGTTCAAACTCAGGTCTATGTAACTCCAAAGCCTTGATGCTTTCCGTGTAACATGGTGCCTTCCTGCCTCAAAGACTCAGAACAAGTACTGTGTGTAGGAAGCTCTTCAGTTTTCTTTGAGTTTCCTGCTTGTTGTGACTTTATTCATTTGTTTTGTAATGAACTGGTCTGACTGAGGAACCTTGGTGATGCTGAATAAAATAAGGTGAAGCTCTGGGTTCTTTAAGAGCATGATCCTTCCTGTTCCAAGTTGCTGTTCACTGGAGAGACGAAAAGAAGCTTGAGTTCTGTATGCTATTCCAGGGCTACCACATTTGTCAACACTATTATAAGAGTTTTAACCAATAATGCGTCATGATTTTTTTTAAACATAGGCTCATTATTTTTTTTTCCATAGGCTCATTTTGTAATAATCCCTGAGATCATTTCTGTTTACATTTGTGGCCACAGATCATGGTAGCACAGAGGTTCATCTCACAATAATGGAACAATGCCTTTTTATAAGAGTATACCCACCATTCACCCATACCCACTCAGTCATCAGGCCAAATGGAAACCCAGAAAGTCAGACTTGTGTCACTGAGCACCTCTTGGCGTGTATGTTTATGAAACTTGAGATTGAACTGTGGTTCTTTTCCAAGCTTACTTAATTATGGTCTCAGAATCATATTCTATATGATTGAACTTATCATAGTAGGGTTAAACTTCGATATGATTAGTTGGTCTTTTTGTATTGGGCTGTGTCTATTGTAATATATTAAACATAGAAACGCCCATGGGCAAAAACATAAGTTTTTTTTTTTTTTTCAGATCACCCAGTCGAACTCATTCTAACTTAAGCTGTTCATTTGCAAAAACCAGGGCTTATAATGCTGGACATTCAGCTTTTGGAATGGCCTTTCCCTGCTACATTGAAACTGATTCCAGAATGTGATTGAAAATCTTTCACCATGGTAATGCATATGCTCCTGTAACATTGGCTGTTATTTGGGGTCATGCCACCTTGGCTCAGAGTTAAAACGTAAGATTAGGTAGATGTTTTTTAAAAATGTGACCTTGCACGGTTTATGATCCTATGAAAGACAAAGAGGACAAAGTAAGCTATTCTCCGTTCTTTCATATTTCTAGTTACCAATACTCATTTAAGTACACTAAAATGTTTACTAATTCAAACAGATAAGCACAGCACTGCCCAGTTATTTTTAAAAGAAGACAGACATTTAGTGTCGCTTGTTGTTTGTTCTCATCCTCCAAGACAGTTTAAAAAATTGCCTCTCGTGGGTTACTGTGGGATCCGGAAAAACTAGGAGCTTGTGCAAATATAGGTGTGTGTGTCTGCAAGGAGAAAGTTACTTTAGTTTTTATTTTCCTTTGAAGTACCTTTAAGTATATTCTTAAAATACATCCTAAACCACATACCATTATTCATTTTTCCCATAGGATAAAACATCTTCAAGGAGAGGAGCCAAAAACAAGTATATTAAAATGACTTATTCTTTTCTGGCAAAAAGTCCTGGTATGAAATTGGGTCCTTGAATTTTCCAAAGGAGGCTGTATTTACTGCCCTTCTTTTCTAAGAAGGGCCATTTTAATAATTTTTGCTATCACATCAAAGACTTTTCACAATAATTATAGTCAATAATTGCAGTAGTAATGCTGTGTGCCATCTGCAGGCTCTGTGTAGTGGAAACTGGAGAGAAAAACGTGTCCCTCTGCTTGATGGGAGTTACCGTGAACTTGAGGCCCTGGTGCCAGATTGCCACTAGCATCAGCTTTAGGTGGCCCTGCCACTACTCAGCCCTGGGTCACACACCAGCTTCCTTTTCTTTCTCTTTCCCTGGGCCCATTTCTCTGCAGTTCTTGCTCTCTGTCTCCCCTGCCCCTACAGCCTGAGCCTCCCCATCCCCCATGGTTGTTGCTCATCCTAAATTAGCTGATGGGTCTTGACGAAGAGTCACATTCTCAGACTGGAGGAGTAATTGGAACTTCTTTGGGATCAGAAATTTGACCAAATCAGTTGCTTTACGAGTAGTTGGCCCATGACCCAAAAGATTTATGGAAAGCAATTGGATATTGAAATAATGAAACAGGTACTTACTCTCCCATTGCTCCAGGCCATGGAAAGCTGTCTGATGCTTGGAATTTGTGAACATGAGGCCTCCAGACTGTCTCCTGGCCAGACTCTGATGCTCTGGTACTTCTCTTAGGTCCTGTGACAGACACCATTCTATAGTGATTCCAGTGTCAGCCCTATGGCAGCAACCTTCCTGTCTTCTTCGAGGCTCAAAGCAGAATGGCCTCTCTCCTTTCATCCCCACCCAAAGCAAAACACGGGAACAGGCAACCCCTTTATTCTTAGTTTTCTGACAGTTCTGCGGGAAACAGGGCCAGGGTGCACCTCTGATGCACTAGTTGCTTTCTGGAACATTCATATCTATCTCTGTGGCTCTGGGGTGACTAAGAGGACTCTGATCTGGCCGGCCTATATCTGAGGATGGTCAGGAATGGAATAGGCCTGTGGGGGCTTGAATGCAGAGCGAATGACTGGTTTCTCTCTTTTCCTTGTCACTTGTTGGCAAGGTCAATCACTTTTCTATCTTCTTCTGTAATGAAGTAAATTTTTTTGTGTGTCATAAATAAGTAATCACATTAATCTGTTTAGTGCCCAAGATCTGTCCTTATTTTTCCCTTCTCTGTGATACTTAAACCAGAGGAAAATGGTAGATGGCTGGCATGACTGCCCAGCCGAAGAATTTCCTAATTGATACCTTACAGTTAACTTTAAGTACCTTTTTATCAGTTTCAGAGCCGAGAACAAACAGGGATTATTCCTAGCATGGTAGAGAGGAATTATGAAGTCTCTCAATTCCTTTGCTGTTTGGTTTGTCAGTCACTTGAGGGCATAGAAGCTCCTCTCCTCTGACCTCAGCTGCAGAAGTTGGATGGGGTGTCACGCCAGTGATTTATTGACTATTGGAATATAAGGTTCGGGAAGCTCATCATCAAGGGACCAGATTTAGATTTAGAGACTTTTCAAAAATTGAAGCATGAACATCGTCTGAGAGGTGGCATTTTTAAATTAATTTGCATGTTCAGTGACCCGATTTGTCAAGTCAAATAAGTAAAGCATTTGTGTGAAGTTTTTCCTTTGTGGATTTTGCTTTATTGACCAAGAAAGGCAGCGGAACTAGATCCCCAAGGAATTTGCTCATTGCAAGATTTTGCTTTGAGTCCAAGCTAATACCTTCTGTTAGTTTTGGATGACTCAAAAAATGGCCACGGCATATCTGGCAGCGTACAGATTATATTTGAGTAGATGAATCTCTCCCGGTTTGTCCAAAGGCACCTCCTAAGGCACATCTGTTGATGCCCCAGTGTAAGAAGCATGGGCTGGGTGGATTTGCCTGGGATAGTGTCCCCTCTCCTCCTGTCTTTCGAACTTGAGTTGTTTCTAGATGAGATCAGAAGACCTCAGAGATCTTTGGTGGGGGGAGGGTGGAGGAGTGGAGTGATTCAGAATATACAGTAAGAGGGAGAGAGAAAAAGCCTATAGAGCAACAATAAAATCCACTTCTGTTCATCTTATAATTTTCAAGAGGGTGGAGACCAAGCCTTTTGCCTTTTCTGCACTGAGGAATGGCATCTAGAACGTAAAGAGGCACTGGGTAAATACTGCATTAAGCACCAACAATTTTTTTGTGTTGCCAAATTGGGCCAAAGGTTAGTTTGGGAGAAGTGAACCAATACTTTGGTATAGAGTTGGGGAAAATTTTAGGACAGGGTTCCATTTCCAGATAATCTCTTGAGGTGGAATGGTTGAAGTAGTAAATGTACTGAATTTTTTAATCCAAATAAGCAAATCAAATGTAATTAATCAACAGGTCTGATCCTAAAGGAGAGATTCTGAAAGGTGAGACTGGGGAATTGAATGGCGCCAAGGAGACGGTCATTAGAATAAATAGGGAGATGGCCATTAAAATAAATGCCAATCAGACCTGGGATGCCTCACTTATAAAGGCAAGTAGGTAGAATGTATAATAGACAATGGCAACACTGGAAAGTTAAGCAAACTTAATCTTCTAGGAAGGGCAACATCAATTCTATAAGAGGAATCTGTGCTTGATTAATGACCTTGTGTTTTTCAGGGGACTAAAGCATATGTGGACAAAGGGAAACCAGTGAATGTGATCTATCTGGGCTTTCAGAAAGCTCTTCTTGGGATTGCACAGCAAGCCAAGGAAACTTAAGATAACTGGCATCACCACAGAATTGTGGGGCTATTCCATCAAATACTATGATTGGCTTTGAGGCAGGAAGCAAAGGGTTAGGGATAAATAAGTCAAGCCTCTGTATAGCCACATTAACAGTGGCATTCTCTCCAAAATTAGGATGGAGACAAATTTTGCTTAAAACTCTAGTAAATGGCCTAAAAGAGGAAATGTATGTTGAAAACTTTACTTTTGGCAACAAAAATGGGACTGAATTCTAGGGTGTCTGCCCCAAGGGTGGCAGGCCCAGGTGTTAGGATACTAGATAATGGTGAAGAGGAGCTTTTTTGAGGGTTGGGGAAACTCAGCCTTGCAAAATGAGGGCTCTGCCTTTCCTCCATCTGCCTGCGCTAAGGTTGAGAAACATTTTTATCTCATGCTATAAAAATTAACCCCTGTTCAACTGTGGCCCATGTCCATGGGAAGGGAGACTAATTAAGAGTCCTTAAATGCAGATCTGTATTAGAGTAAGCTGTAACTTACTGTGACCTTTAACAAGAATTTTGTGCAAGTGGGTTTTAAGGGTTTTAATTAAGTACAGACTTTGAAAAAGTAACTTTTCTTTCCCCTTCGCCATTTCACTGATACCTGGCTAGAATTTTAAAGAATGGTTCATGTGGCTTGAAATCTGTTGTCAGAGAATCATTTTTCTTTACGTGAGGCAGTGAACTTTGTTATCACTTAGGGTAAAGGCATTCTAAGTGGCCATTTGGAAAAATATCTGTGGGAGAATTCCTAGTGAATGACTATGTTGTTATTTAGGTATATTTTTCCTAGAAAGTAGATTTACTAAAAACCTATTCTCACACTGTATTCTGGAGGGAGGAATTTTAGGTATGTCATGAAAGGGGGAGTAAAGAGAAGTTAAGGAGGGTTTTTATTTTTCTAGTTACCCAAGCTGAAAAAAGGCATAAAAAAAGAGAAAACAATGTTAAAAATGTTCATGACCCACATGACCCGTGACACGCATATAAAGCGAAAGGCATTATTTAATGTTTGTATTAGCGCCTCCCCGCCCACCTACTGCATTTTCTCCTACACTTGGAATAAACTTGGTACCCAGCTGTTGACCCTTTCCAATCTTGCTGTGAAACCTAAATGGCTGTGGCAGGTTATCTTAGAATGGGGCTCCTGGGGGTTTCTTTAGAGATGATTAGGAGATAATAAGGAAAATCGCTCCCTGTTGGAAGTCTGGTGTTCGGTCAGACCCCTGGGAGGAGGAGGAGAGGAATGTCTCCAGTGTTTTTCTGAGGATGCCTTCCTCCTCCACTTTCTCTGAGGTCTGATGTGATTGCCCGCAGGAGAATGCTCACAGGGATCATTGTAAGAGTGTACACTAGGGGTGCAGAGAAAGGACAAGATGCTGGGGGCCAGCATCCCTCCCATCCCAGGAATCCCCGTGACCCTCTGAGCCTGGTCTCTTCACTGTCTTAGAGACGGCCCTCATGAGGCCTCAGTCTACCAGTAATTAGGACACTTGGCTTTGGTACATAGGTTCCAGAAAGAAATACTGTTGGGCACCAAAGAAAAAAAATGTTCTAGCCAATGATGTTTCCTCTCTAGGCTACATTTTATTTGTAGCTGAATTTGAAACAGGCATATTTGGACTCAGGCATTCTGTTAAATGACGAGCCCAATGGAGATCGTAAACTAGTATTCGAGAGAAACTCTCAAATGTGCTACTCTAGGTATGTGCACCTGAATCACTGACAGGAAAGATCTTCTTTATTTGTAAAACAAGTAAGAGAGCTCCTTCTTTTCCTGCTTGCCCCTATTCGCTCCCCAACCCAAGTCACCAACACATTTCCGGGAGCCTTTTATTAGCTTAGGTAGTATTTACTGGATCCTCAGAATTGTTGAAGCGATTTGGGTTAATTGCCAGTATTATTATTCCTGTTGAGTCCTGGACCTGGAAGAAGTGGTTGGAAATGTGCAAAATAGATGCAGTTGCTCTACGTGCTCTAAAGTGATAGTAACATAAGGTCAGAGTATGCATTTCAGGTCATTCACTCAGTTTGGTTGATGTGCCTTTCTTCAGTGAACCTTTGGTACAGTTAAAATGGAGTTTGAAGATTGTCAGATAAAAACTTTGGTTCATAATTTGCTTATCAGTATAAAGCAATAAAAAGCCCTGCTTGATTTCGATGTGAGGTGGATTTTAAAGCTGTTGCAAGCTCACTGAAATGAAGTGTGGAGTTTGAAAGTAGCAGCCCTAACTCTTCCAACTACACTTAAACGAAGTATTCTTAGAAAAATACAATAAAACTGATTTTTGAAATGTATGTGTTTCTGATTGGCCTTCTAGCCTACCTTGCAGGATTAGTGGACCTAAAAATAATCGGTAGCAAAGCCCTCCAGAGCTATATTTTGGCAAGGTTTTGCAAAATGCTAACTGGCTGCATTTCTCCTACTGATTGGTAGGTGATCTCAAATCATACATCTCCATAATGACTGTAATTTATGTGCTTTATTATTACGGTTTAGGTCAAATGGTTTCAGGCTTTGGATGTGCATAGCACATTACATGCAGTCATTTCACTGCTGTTTTGCAAGGGAGGAAGGATGGATTAATGTATACATTCCCTCATCCCCCTGGGATTATTAAAAACCTTTAGAGATTTTCTTTCTTTGTTCCCATGAAGCAGAGCATTGTATATTCCTCCTGGGGTTCTTAGATAGCTTGGAGGGGATGGAGTTATACAGCAACCTGCATTTTAGCTCACTTTGTGGCTACATGAATTTAGATCTAGAAAGTGAACAGAAACTATTTTGGTAACTCTTTAGACCAACGGCAAGGAATTGTTTTACCTTCAGAACAAATAAAAATTAGGAAAAGAGTAAAGTAGCAATTGAGGGATTAGGAAAATTACTGCAGCAAGTAATAGCTTGATGTTGCTCCCCAATATTAGAATTACATCAAGTGTTTGATGTAATACTGATCAAAGCCCCCCCCCCCCCCGCCCCACATATTGATCCTTTTTACTTTGAAAACTGAAGCTTGCTTTTTTTTTTTTTAAGTTTAATTTTTTTTTTTTTTTGGCTGTGTTGGTTCTTCGTTGCTGCGTGGGCTTTCTATAGTTGCGGCCAGCAGGGGCTTCTCATTGCGGTGGCTTCTCTTGTTGTGGAGCACGGGCTCTAGGCACGCAGGCTTCAGTAGTTGTGGCGCATGGGCTCAGTAGTTGTGGCTCACAGGCTCTAGAGCGCAAGCTCAGTAATTGTGGCGCATGGGCTTAGTTGCTCTGTGGCATGTGGGATCTTCCCGGACCAGGGCTTGAACCCGTGTCCCCTGCATTGGCAGGCGGATTCTTAACCAGTGCGCCACCAGGGAAGTCCAAAGCTTGCTTTTTTTAAAAAAAGAAAAAATAAAATGTATCTTAGAAGAGTTAGATTTACAGAATTTGCGAGGATAGCCCAGAGCTTTCCTATACCCCAAACCCAGTTTCCCCTATTATTAACATCTTACATTTCTGTGGTACATTGTCACAATTGATAAACCAATATTGATGCATTATTGTTAACTAAAGTCTATATCTTATTCCGATTTCCTTAGCTTTTTTTTTTTTTACTAACAGTTTCATTGAGGTCTGATTCATATCCCAAACAATTCACCCATTTAAAGTATACAGTGGCTTTTAATATACTCACAGAATTGTGCATTTATCGCCAAAATCAATTTTAGAACATTTTCATTATCCCAGAAAGAAATCTCATACCTTTTAGCTGTAACCCCTCCCTTACTTCCCATCCCCCTGCCCACCACCCTGCCCTCTCAGCCCCAGGCAACCACTAATCCACCTTCTGTCTCTATAGATTGACCAAGGCTGGACATTTCATGTAAATGGTATCATACAATATGTGGACTTTTGTGAGTGGCTCCTTACTTAACATAGTATTTTCCAGATTTCACCATGTTGGAACACGTTTCAGAAGTTCACTCCTTCTTATGGCTGAATAACATTTCATTATTCAGATACACCTCATTTTGTTTATCCATCCATTGTTGGACATTTGGCTGTTTTGAATAATGCTGCTATGAACATTTGGATGTAAGTTTTTGTGTGATTTCCTTTGTTTTCCCCTAATGTCTTTTTCTGTTCCAGGATCCCAGCCAGGGTACCACATTATATCTTGTCATCATGTCTCCTTAGGCTCCCAAGGCTTTTCTTTTGAAAGCCCTTTAAATAAATGTCTGTACTTGTCATCAGTTCCCCATCACTTACGCATGCCACTGAACTCCTAATTGATAATGCTCTCTTTTCTGGCTATCTTTATTCCCCTAAATTCTGCCTCCAATAAGAAATTTCCCTGAAGTAGCTGGAAGAGAGAAGGTGCTGCTGTCCTGGCCCCTCTGCCTCACCTAGTACAAGTCATCAGAAAAGTCTCTTCCTGGAGAACTTCATGCAGTAGCTTATCAGTATAATAATAGATGCTCTTCATTTTTGTCTTGGTTTTGTAATTGCACTGTATTCATAATGCTTCCTTCTTTACAAAGGGCTTCTTTAAGAGCCTACAGTGAATCATGTAGAGCTGGGACTCAAACCCATATTTCTTACTCCCCAGATCAGTCTTCTTATCCCTAGACTACCATTAGGCCTACAGAATAAAAGACACAGATAGTATCAAGTATTTGGAAGCTTTTTAAATTCACTTCTTTAAAACCCCTTGTCAAGAGCTAAGTATCGATAAACTTCACCAAGGAGGTAAAAGAATTATATGCTGAGAACTACAAAACATTAATAAACGACATTGAAGATGATTCAAAGAAATAGAAAGATATCCCATGCTCTTGGATTGGAAGAATTATATTGTTAAAATGGCCATACTATCCAAAGCAATCTACAGATTTAATGCAATCCCTATCAAATTACCCATGACATTTTCCATAGAACTAGAACAAATAATCCTAAAATTTATATGGAACCATAAAAGACCCAGAATTGCCAAAGCAATCCTGAGGAAAAAGAACAAAGCTGGAGGCATAACCCTCCCAGACTTTAAACAATACTACAAAGCTACAGTAATCAAAACAGCATGGTATTGGCACAGAAACAGACATACGGATCAATGGAACAGAATAGAGAGCCCAGAAATAAACCCACACACCTATGGACAATTAATCTTCGACAAAGGAAGCAAGAATACACAATGGGGAAAAGACATTCTCTTCAGCAAGTGGTGTTGGGAAAGTTGGACAACCACATGCAAATCAAAGCTAGAACACACCCTCACACCATACACAAAAATAAACTCAAAATGATGAGACACCATAAAACTCCTAGAAGAGAACAGCAAAACATTGTCTGACATAAATCATACCAATGTTTTCTTAGGTCAGTCTCCCACGGCAACAGAAATACAAGCAAAAATAAACAAATGGGGCCTAATGGCACTTAAAAGCTTTTGCACAGCAAAGGAAACCATAAACAGAATGAAAAGACTGGGATATAATATTTGCAAATGATGCGACGAACAAAGGCTTAATTTCCAAAATATAAAAACAGGTCCTACAATTTAATAACAAAAAACCAAACAACCCAATTAAAAATAGGCAGAAGACCTAAATAGACATTTCTCCAAAGAAGACATACAGATGGCCAGTAGGCACATGAAAAGATGCTCATCATCTCTAATTATTAGAGAAATGCAAATCAAAACTACAACGAGGAACCACCTCACACCAGTCAGAATGGCCATCATTAAAAAGTCTACAAATAATAAATGCTGGAGACGGTGTGGAGAAAAGGAAACTCCTGCACTATTGGTGGGAATGTAAATTGGTGCAGCCACTATGGCAAACAGTATGGAGGTTCCTCAAAGAACTAAAAGTAGAGTTGCCATGTGATCCAGCAATCCCACACCTGGGCATATATCCAGAAAAAGACGAAAACTCTAATTCAAAAAGATACCTGCACCCCAGTGTTCATTGCAGCACTATTTACAATAAGCAAGACATGGAAGAAATTCAAGTGCCCATCAACAGACGATTGGCTTAAGAAGATGTGGTGGATATAGATAATGGACTATTACTCAGCCATTAAAAAGAATGAAATAATGCCATTTGCAGCAAACATGGATGGGCCTAGAGATTATCATACTAAGCGAAGTAAAGTAAGTCAGAAAGAGAAGGATAAATACCATATGATATCACTTATATGTAGAATCTAAAAGATGACACAAATGAACCTATTTGTGAAACAAAAACAGACTCACAGATGTGGAGAACAAACTTGTGCTTGCCAAGGGGGAAGGAAGGATTGGGAGTTTGGGATTAGCAGATGCAAACTATTATATATATAGAATGGATAAACAACAAGGTCCTACTCTATAGCACAGGGAACTATATATTCAATATCCTGTGATAAACCATAATGGAAAAGAATATGAAAAAGAATATATATATATATATATATATATATATATATATATATATAAAACTGAGTCACTTTGCTGTACAGCAGAAATTAAACACAACATTGTAAATCAACTCTACTTCAACAAAATAAAATTTTAAAAAACACACACGAAAAAGGAGCTAAGTTTTCTCCAAATCCCATTCTGCATGAAAGGCCATTGCAAAATCGAATCTCTTACATTGGCAGTTTTCCTAAGTGCTTTCCAGTCTGTTATTCTCAAATATCCCTCACTGCAGCCCCCACCCTTAGGGTGCAGTTTGTGTGTCTCTTCTTTACCAAAGGCATTTGGTTGCATTTTTGGTAAAATGAGTTGGTCTACAGAGAATGTTTGCTGTCCAAATCGTGCTGGTGCAGGCACGCCTGGGTTTTCTGCATTGTGTCCCATAAAAATTTCTGGCTGCTGTTTCCTCCATTTAGGACTCTGGAGGAGTAATCCTGAAGACATTTACTTTATCTCCTACAGGTATAGAAAGTTGAAACCCTAGTGGTAACTACAAGTATTCCCCTATCATCATGTCCCCCAAAATGTGTGAGAATCTGAGAGACATTTTCTTGGTTTCTACTTGGACTTCAAAATGAAGTTACAGATAAATTGGGAGATCGGGATTTTCATATATACACTAATATGTATAAAATGGATAACTAATAAGAACCTGCTGTATAAAAAAAACAAAGTATATGTATGCTTTAATAAACGTAAAATGTGGAAATATTACTGAAAAAAATAAATTGGAGTATAATGGTGTATCAGGGAGAATCTTATTATAAAATATGTTAATAATGTCCCTTTACTCGTCTTTTACATGACACTGACAGAAAATGTCCTTTTATGTAAAAAAGACATGAATCTGGATGTTATTTTAAATGCATCTTCAATAAAATATGATACTAAGCTGAAAAAAAATGAAGTTACAGTTAGAAGTAGTTACGTTGATAGTAAATAGGCTGGGAGCTGGCCTGAGAATGTAACCGCCATTTATAACATTTAATGTGGGCAGGTGGGTTATGAGTAACTGGAAATAAATGGACATTATCTGCACCCCATCTGTACATCACAGCCAGCCTTTGGTGGGAGGAATAAATGAAATAAAATGAGAAAGCACAGTTCTACGGATTGCCCGCCGCAGAGCCCTGTTAAAGGATGGACTAGATTCCTCATATTCAATGCCTGCTTCTTTAACTATTGAGTTGAAGTTCTTCAAAAAAAAAAAAAAAAAAAGGAACCAATCCACACACTCGGCAGGATTGAGTAGTAATTTATTGTGATTGTCTTTGTTCAGCTTTGAAAAACGAAGGCATTGATATTAAGACTAAAGAGAAATTACACAGAGCTGGTGTGACTGAAAAAAGTTTGGCTCTTTCGAGTGATTTTTTTTGTTTTTAATGCCACAGAGTTAAGCTTTAAAAGCACGCTTCATTGACTCTCATCCAAGCCTCCGAGGACAAGGTTAAGGGACCTTTTTTCTTTTGAGGGCCACTGACCCACAAAGAAAAACCCTAATCGAGGGCCATGTACAAAAAGCAACTTAATTTAGGTGCTTTCTTAGAAATCCATAAAGCCTTCAATTCACCTGCTTTTAAAATTAAGAACAGGGAACTCTCAACAAGTATAACAAACAAAAAAGTCCTTCGGTTTCACATTATGTGCAGTTAGAAGAGGTGAAGTGTGGTAAGAGAGAACAGGATGGGCAGAGTGAAAAGAGAGTGGAAAGCAGACAGAAGAGGGCCATGGAGAAGAACACAGAAGGGCCCGGAAGCAGGAGGTTGAGTTAGGGAAATAGAGGAGGCAAATGATGGGTGTAGATCATAACCCACTGTTTACTCAAACCATTGGATGAACTTCGATTCCTTGTTCTTCTGTGGCTCTAATGCTTCAGCCTTTCAAGCTAGAATTCTTCAGGAAGGGTATGTATCAGAATCCTCTAGGGCCACCCCCCCCCTTTTTTTTTAATGCATGAGCTCATCGCCTCCCCTGCAGTGGCTGTCATCTTCCTGTCCCACATTGGATCCTGTCGTCCCTGTGCTCAACGCTTTCAGCCTAAAGAACAAATTGTGACATCCTTCTTAAATAAGAAGTATACAGGATCACCAGGTTGAGAGGAGATCTCCAGAAACAAAAAGCATGTCTCATTCAGACACAGCATTTTAGAAGCAGTCTCCAACAGGCAAAATGGAATGTCTTTCCGTTGATACGTATGCCCTGGCTTTTAATCGTAGAAACCATTTTTGGTGTTACAGTAGAAATATTCAAGTTTTAAAAATCAAATGAGTTGCTCGAGTTCTTAGTACAGTGCAGAGCTGTAGTTTCATTTTCAGATGCACCAAGACTTGTCCCCTTTTCCTTCCTAGTAACTTCTCATCAGCGGAAACTGGTTACGGCACTGAATCCCCACTGGCCCATGTGTGGCTTGGGATTTAATTCATAAGTGTGTCTTGGACAGGGCTTTTGGCAAGAATGTCAGATTACATTTTCAAGGAATGCTTTTTAGAAACACAGACAGAATACGTGGTGTATGCAAGGCTCAGATGGCCAAAAGTGGCCCGTTGGAGTGGCTTGTTTGCACTCAGGGGAAGATGACTTTGCCAGCAGAAACATTAGCCAGGTATCTACCCAGTTGTCACCCTTTCCACAAGGCAAGCCTTTACCATTAGACAGTCTTCCTGTAAAGATCTTCTCTGTAACATGGACGTGGACTCTTTTTCCTTAGTTTTTGCCAAAACAAATAAATGTGCTCCAGTGTTCAGATATCGGCAGGTCTCCCGAAGGTCCTGCTGAGGGCCCCTGGTGGGTAGGTGGTGGGCGGAGTGCACGGGCCTTTTGTTTAGCTGCTGGCTAGTTCAGTCGGTCACCAGTAAAACTTTAATTGCTGTGACCCATTTTTGAAGGGTGTTTGTTCAGTGCCAAAAATTTAAAACTCTCAACATCTAGCACCTTCTTATATGTAGAAAAGTATTCTTTCCTGCTGTCTCTTCGAATTTTCTGGTTTTAGGTTCTGTGTGTGTGTCTGTGCATATGTGCATTGGAGGTGCAAAAAAGGGTGCTTTTTTCCTTGGTCATAAACGCCTATTTTGATAAGATCCAATGAATGACCCTTTCGTTTATTGTATGTGTGAACCATGTTAAGATTAGGTGAATATAGATTCGCTTCCAGACTCTGAACTGTTTTGCCTTGGAAATTCAGTGCATTACCACAATCGAATCTTTGCAGGGGCTTGAAAACCAGCCTGTGATTAATTTTAGCCTGTGAAAATCTTTAAAAAGTAGCTGCTCTCTTTTTTTTTTTAAAGTTTAATTTTTATTTATTTATTTATTTATTTATTTATTTATTTATTTATTTATGGCTGTGTTGGGTCTTCGTTTCTGTGCGAGGGCTTTCTCTAGTTGTGGCAAGCGGGGGCCACTCTTCATCGCAGTGCGCGGGCCTCTCATTATCGTGGCCTCTCTTGTTGCGGAGCACAGGCTCCAGACGCGCAGGCTCAGTAGTTGTGGCTCACGGGCCTAGTTGCTCTGCGGCATGTGTGATCTTCCCAGATCAGGGCTCGAACCCGTGTCCCCTGCATTGGCAGGCAGATTCTCAACCACTGCGCCACCAGGGAAGCCTGCTGTTCTCTTATTATAATTCATTACGTCCTGAGTTCTCATTGTGAGCATTTCAGTTAATTTTCTTTGTGGTGTGTGAGAGTGATATGGATACTTTAATACAGCTACATCAAGTACTGTACTAGTTGGGGGTCCTTTGTATTACTTTATGTATTAAGATTGTGTTTGGGGAGATCCTCAACCCTGAAACCAGGAGACAACTGGATATCTCTTTGTTAAGTAGGTGTCCCAGTACCAAAGGCCTGCTGTGAACTTGTTAAGCCAGTCAAGAGGCAGTTTTGTTTTTGGTTGTAACAAGATGTTTCCAGAAAACTAAGCTTCTTCCACTAATGAGATCTAAGATGTTCGGCAACCTCACAGCTCTAAACGCTTTCACCTTCTTCCCTGTGCCTCCCCCACCACCCCCCGCCTTTGTTAGAATTATCGGTTGACCAAGGGTTTCAAAAATGCCAAATGAAGCATTTAGCAGTTTCTGGATGAGGAAGTTATTTGAAGAATGTTTCCCTTCTCCCCTTCTTTAAAAGTCCTTTAATGCTGCATACCCGTTTTTGTCTGGCAATAACACTCTCCCTACTTTTGAATTGCCAGGAAGGAAGAATGATCAGGAATATATCTGATTATGTAATTATTTGCATCTGTGCAGTTGACAGTACTAGTGTTCGTCAAATAAATTGCCAACACCATGTTATTTGAAATCCGCCCCCTCCGCAAAACTACTTTGGTATCTGTCCGAAGTGAAGACTTATTTCCTCTAAGCACCCACAGCCAAGAAGCAGCAATGGCCATCGGCTCCCGGCCCAGTTCATATCCATGATTAGTGTTGTTAAAAAGATTTTGCTCTTCATTCCTCCTTCCTTGATTTATTATACACACTTACCATTGATAGGTTCATATGCCTTCAGTATACGCCTTCCTGAGTTCCTGAGACCTTAGGTCTTTTCAGACCCCTTTTGTCTGTCATGGAACATGAACTGCAATAACAGAAGGAACAGTGAAGGTGAATCCTTATAAACATCTGTAGAAAATGATACGAGGGCACCTATACCCCACAAATGAATATTGGTGTGACTAACGTGATAGTACCTGGTGGGGTTATTTTTGAGTGGCGCCATATCTCTTGGTCATTATGAGGGAGAGGCGTGGTCTGTTCAAAGCACAATTTTTGGTCTGTGACAGAGGAGGAACAAGGCAGAAGCTCCCTCAGGTCCAAACCACAAACAGAATGCCGTTGGTGTAGGGGAGGCAGATGGTCTGCATGTCTTTGACATTTTCTTGGCCCTTAGGGCTACCTAAAGGCGACATTTACTGCAAGCCATTCATCTGTATTTGGACAAGTGGCTACACCTCACACAATCATAAAGGTCAATATTATAGTGTCTAACATCTGTACAGAAGATGCTGAACAAGAAAATCTTAAAACTGAGAATCATTTAACATCCCCCTTTGTGACTTAACCATAGACTCAAATCCCAGAGTGGACTCCATTCTTTCCTCTTGGCTGACAACTCCTTGAAATGCACTTATCCCTTTGCTCTGTTTGCCACATCAATTGCTTATATATTTGCTCAGTTCTTGGTTGTTGTCACGTATTTTACAAATCATTCTTCATTAACGGTACCCTCTCTTGTAGTGTAAACTCCCAAAGCTAGAAAAACTATGTCTCATTTGCATGACTTGCACAGTATTTAGCATAAAATCTCGAAGAATTTATGCGAGCCTTCCACTGATATTGAATGATACTCTCTTTACTGGCCACACTGATTTTTCCTGTACGATAACAATCTTCCTGATTAGAAAGTTCTTTTGTCTCTTGGAGATGGCTTCATTATCTTATTTTTCCAAGAAGGAAATCAATATTTTCAGTATAATGAAACTTCTTAGATACACATGATGCCTGGGCCTTTGCAGGAACATCACGGAGAGAAATGAAGCCAAGCATGTGCACCTAAATCAAACTCTTCCGTTTTGGACTTGATGAATGATGATGGAGATTGATTGTCCCACATTTTATCTTCCAGGTGATCATTTGAAGATTTGTCCCCAGGGTTATACCTGCTGCTCCCAAGAGATGGAGGAGAAGTACAGCCTGCAAAGTAAGGATGATTTCAAAAGTGTGGTCAGTGAACAGTGCAATCATTTGCAAGCTGTCTTTGCGTCCCGTTACAAGAAGTTTGATGGTATGTATTGGAACTTTGGTCTAAGTAAGTGTAGATATTTGCTTTGTTCTTGAATTCTTTTTTTTTCTTTTTGCCATGCGGCTAGCAGGATCTTAGTTCCCTGACCAGAGATTGAACCTGGGCCACAGCAGTGAAAGCGTCGAGTCCTAACCACTGGTCCACCAGGGAACTCCCTTGAATTCATCTTACACCTTTTAGTCAAGTCACATCTACGAGCTGCCAGTGAAGTTCGTACAGTTGCTTTTCCCAAGTGCCTTTCTTCTCTCAGTGTTCAAGTTTTCTCCCAAGAGGCTCTCCTGGCTGGACCCCAGGGGCAAGTTAGCCTTACAGCTTTATTGCTAGAATCCTTCCAGATACACTAGAATCTGTACGGTATGGTAGCCATTATGGAAATATGGTCACAAGGAGCCAAAAAAGAGACTAAAGTAGTTTAATTTAAATGCTTTCATTTATATTCTTGGGCGAACACACAATAGTGTTGTTGACACAAGTCACTAAAGAAAAATCTTCCTAATAAAAAGCAGGCATCTGAAAACTTAGTCAAAATAACCACAGAGATTCTGCAGATGCTGGACTTCAAATTAAATTTCAGAATGGATCCCTCAAAGCCAACTAGAATTCCTAGAAGCCCTGTAGAACACAGGATTAAAGCTCATGCAGCAGTGACCCAGAGGTAGCTCCTGGGCTCCAGTCTTCATTAAGTTCAGCACCATCCCTGGCCTCATTTTAGCTGAAGCTTTGGTCAATCCACGTTAAAGCCACAAGAAAACCCATTTCAGTCCCCTTTGCCAAACACAGATTTTCACATGCACACTTTCTTTTCAGAGTGAAGAAATAGACAATCTGAGCCAGAAGAGAGGCACTTCAATCGTATCTGAAGCAATGTAATAGATAACAGGCTTTCAGAACTAGAGTATGGGGTCCAAACACCTCAGGGTTCCTTTCTCTGGTGCTGTTCACTCAGTCTGCAGGTCGTTATGAAGTAAATTTAATTTTAATAGGAATGATTTCCTTTGTACCTGTTGTAAAGGCCATTCTAATTACATAGTACCTTTGAAGCATGCTTTTCCTGACATTCTGTGTGGTGAAGAAGTACAAGGCAAATTTTTGAGACGTGAAATGTCTTTGAGCATTTCTGCAAAGGGCTCATTACCGTGGTGAGAAATGGGGTTAAATTAGATTTGATCTAGCTGATAAGGCAGCCCCCAGCTAAAGAACAGGTTGTATTTCAAATGTTGCCTTTGCGATTCGTTATTTGAAACTGGTAACTGATTTAATGTGTTAGTCGGTTCCCAGGCTAGACGACAAAAGCATATTTATATATATATATATTTTTTATAAATGTATTTATTTATATTTTACTTATTTTATTTTTGGCCGCATTGGGTCTTCATTGCTGCGCGCGGGCTTTTCTCTGGTTGTGGAGAGCGGGGGCTACTCTTTGTTGCGATGCGCGGGCTTCTCATTGCAGTGGCTTCTCTTGTTGTGCAGCACAGGCTCTAGGTGCACGGGCTTCAGTAGTTGTGGCACGTGGGCTCAGTAGTTGTGGCTCGCGGGCTCTAGAGCGCAGGCTCAGTAGTTGTGGCTCACGGGTCTAGTTGCTCCGCGGCATGTGGGATCTTCCCGGACCAGGGCTCGAACCCCCCCGTGTCCCCTGCATTGGCAGGCGGATTCTTAACCACTGTGCCACCAGGGAAGCCCTGACAAAAGCATATTTAATTTGTAATGTAGTTGAACTAAAATTTTCCATGTAGTGTACCATTTATTGTGTCCATTTCCCCCAATGCTTTGTATGTGGAGTTGTGTTTAGTCTTTATCTCCTTTCCCTGGATGGATGGAAATAATTTATATATCTATATATCCTGTTTATTATTCTATAATCCCCAATGCACAGGCTGTTAACTATGTTAACACCACGTGAAGATGAGTGTTATTGGCAAAAGACATCATTAGACCACCTCTGTCTCTTGGCCACTAAATTATCAGTATGATTATTGAAAAGAATGGTATAATCTTGACAATGGCATTTCTCATTCAAGACAGTAACCGAAGCAATTTCTTTTCCTTTGAGGAGAAAACTTAGAGAGATAATCAGACAGTCATCTTTGAAAACTTGAGATGCTGATATTTAAAAATTACCACTTGGGGGTTTAATAATGGGACTTAGAAGGGAAAATTCCTGCTCTTTAGAAATGGCTAGCCTGTCAGTAGCAAGATACAGTGGAGATGAGGCAGTTTCCAACTTCCAAGGTCACTGCCTCCAAATCACCCCATTTCTTCTTAGACGTGTCTCCTCCAGGTGTGGAGTGCACAGACATTTAGTGATTTCTCTTGCCAGTGGGCCTGGTAGTTTCACTATTCTTTCCCCTTCTCACTCCCCATGGTTTTATAGCATTATTCATATGATTCCAGTGTGTACTTTTTAAAAGCCACACAGAGAAGTTTTATCAGTAAGTATTAACATACGTTTTTTAAAAAAGGACAGAAAGGGACTTCCCTGTTGGTGCAGTGCTTAAGAACCTGCCTGCCAATGCAGGGGACACGGGTTCGAGCCCTGGTCCGGGAAGATCGCACATGCCACGGAGCAACTAAGCCCGTGTGCCACAACTACTGAAGCCCGTGCACATAGAAGCCCATGCTCTGCAACAAGAGAAGCCACCGCAATGAGAAGCCCGCACACTGCTACCAAGAGTAGCCCCCGCTCGCCACAACTAGAGAAAGCCCACGTGCAGCAAAGAAGACCCAGCGCAGCCAAAAAATAAAATTAAAAAAAAAAAAAGGACAGAAAAAGTTTCTCTTGCCCTTCCCTACCAGCCTTCACCTTCAATAAATGTGTTTAACGCTGTTTATCAGTTTCAAAACTGCCCATGAAAAATGATGATGAAACCCCAGCTTGTTTCTTCTGACTTCAAATTAGACAATGGCACAGACAATAAAGGTAGGGAGCATAGATTTAAATTTTTTTGAAGAAGTTGTAGCCTAAATGTGTTTGGCCTGGAGATCAGAACAGAGCTGGGATATTTTGCATATTTCCTACAAGCTAGGCTTTCCGAGACAATTAACTGCTTTTATATGGTAATATCTCAGTTGATTGGTATCCAACAAACCGTAATCCTCAAGTGGGTGCTGCATTTATTGATTGATTTTTAAGGTTGGCAATTATGACCTGCCAGTACTCCACAAGGCCTGAAGACGATGTTGAGTGAAATTGTATAGGGGCTGTGGTGACTCTCAGAAATTCAAGGGTGGAGTGCTTTGGTCAAAGAATTGTCTAAGCTTGTATAAAAGCCAAACCCTGGGTTATTGATGTGAATGGAAGGGAGGAAGTTAGGCAGAGTAACAAGATGGCGACTGGAGAACCAAAATGGGGCAGCAAGGTGGCATAAGGAAGGCTGGGGATAAGTACTGAGGAAATAGCAAAGGACACATGGGAACATAGGAGGTCAAAGTACGTCAGAGGAGCATTTTTTGCCATCTCCAAGTTTACAGTATAACTTTGATGTGGTGATCCTGAGCTTAGGCAACTTCATCTGTCATCAAAACTTCAGTCATGTTTATGAGATACCACTTCTTTCTAAGGCAGGAACAAGGTTTTTTGTTTGTTTGTTTGTTTTAAATAAACTTTCAAATAAAAATAAGGTTTCGAGGCTTTTAGGGCATTAGCCTTCTTTTACCAGAAAGCATCCCATTATCATTCTGCCTCCACGAGCTCTGGTCAGTCTGAGCGCCAGCGCTGGCATTTTGGAGTCAGTCCACGTATCTCTAAGGTCCTTTTTTGTTCTACACATGTAATTTTCTATTGTTTGCACCTCTAAAGAGACTCTACAGTGTATAAACCAGTTTTTAAGTTGTAAACTCTGTGCACGTGTGTGTGTTTTCAGACCTGGCTGAAGTACAGAAGAACTTCCTTAGGCAGCACCTCCCCCCCTCCCAATTCTCAGATTTCCCATATTTTAAACCTGCGCCTCTGAGTTTAAGGACTCACCTCTTTATTTTCTTACACGTTAATCTTCTTCATCTAATCTTTGACTTAGAATATTCAATACCAGAAATCGACTATCCTGGGCTAGAGACATAGAGTCAGAAAACTTTAGTGACAGAGCTAGCTGCTCCCCCTCTTGGCCAGTTTTGGGAATTTTTCTTTTTTTTTGAAGTAGAATTGCTAATTAACATAGCTGAATCAGTTGTCTCATGAATATGCTAATCAGATACCCCGTTCAGGGGGCTTTGAAAGAATTGCTTGGCAAAAGGAATAGAAACAATAGAAGTGCGGCATAATCCGTGTTTGGGGACCACAACATAAAGACCCGGCCCAAAATGTCGCATTTTGTGAGAGACTAGTGGTTTTTAAAAGAATCAGAGCGAAATCAAACAACCCAAATAGATTAAGAAGATTAGAGCTGCCATGTTAAATATATTTCTGAATTACATAGTAAAAATGATGTTAACAACTACAAAGATAGATTATTGCTTGCAAACTCCCCGAATCAAGTTATTTGCTAGATGTTTTTGCATGTTCTAAAAGAAATTTTAAGAAAATAGTGATGTTGTCTGACGCTAGTGCATTGGGAAGACTACTTTCATTTGCCATTGTAGGAGCAAATGTAGCAACTTTGCCCAGGAGGCAGAGCCCACTGAGTTGTCAGCCTGTTTCTGCTGTGAGCGCACTGTGACCTGGGGCAATTAACTGGTCTCAGTTTTCCCATCCATAAAATGAAGGGGTTGAGCTGGGTGCTCTCTAAAAGACCCTTTCAATTCTACAAATTCTGTGAATCTTCTCAACATGTGACTAGACCAGCTGCTTCAGTGCAAGGTCTTACAAGATGTTAATTAGGCGTCTGCATGGTCCCCTCTATTTTCCTCCTATCATTTCTTAACCCTCCGCTACTTTCACTGGGTCTTTGAAAACCCTCCCATGAGCCTGAAGCTTGTTAACTCGAATAATAGTAGAAATGTTCTGAATTAGCTTAAAACGCACATAAAAGAAATAATTGTCCCATCTATCTGAAGAGTGCTTCATGTCCTGCCTTTGTGAAATGATAGAAAACAAGGGGGCTGGAGAGCTTAAGGGAAAGGGTGGCCACTCTTCATATTGAGCCAAATTTCTGTTTTAATCAGTGACTAAAAATTTTCCGTGGTTCATCCTGGCCATTACCTCATTAGGCCAGTAGGCTCAGCAGTGTGGAGACTCAGCGAGTTGAAGGCATTCGGATTCCCATGCCCATGAAAGACAAATATAGCCAACTAAGCTTCATGGCTGTTGGCTAAGCTGAAGTTTCTGGAATTTTCCTGACCCCTGACTGCAAGCATTTTTAAGCTGCATGGTTTTCTTATTGTCCTTTGCACAGCCATACTGACCTCGTGAAGACCTCCCGGGTCTTTAGTTTAAGTCTTCGACATCCTCAAGATAAATGTGTCATAGAAATGTGTGACGTACATACAACATACGGTTGTTTTTTAATCCTTACCTCAGATTTCATTCATTAAGATGTCTTTTTAAAATTTGTAGCTTTTTTAAACCTCTGCTACAGTGCGGCAGGGAGGATGAGTAGCCCCGAAAGTACAGAAAAAGACATGAGGCCTCTGACCTTCTTGCAAACGCAGTGTTCCTTGCAGATCATACTATGGGTGTTTGATTTGGTTGGAAAGCACTGCTGCTCTGTGCTTTACAGTTCTATTTTCCTTCTTTTTTTTTTTTTTTTTTTTTTTCCTTTCCAGGCAAAAGAGACTAAAACGCTGGGTGTTTTTGCTAATTCTTTGATAATCTCTGTGAAGCGTGATGAGAACAAGCCACTGCCAGCTTAATGGAATCAAATCAAGAGCTCAGATAAAACACACACTTTTCTGTATTGACAAAGGTTTTCTGCCTTTTGAGTTGTTATCTCAGGTGTGGCCGGTTGTGGCTGTAGCATTGGCCGTCTCATTGAAAATGCTTGTGCAGCTTCCAGGGGGCCCTGAGCACACTCTCTTTGGGCCTCTGCTATTAGCTGTGGCTTCTTAAAGAAGGCGTGGCGTCAGCAAGAAGCAGCCTATCTGTTTGGAGGCGAGTAAATACACAGAAGAGCTTCAGCCGAATTGCTTTTATCTATTTTTTGGTTCATTGTGCTTTGAGCCTGGGAGTTGAGAGCCTTGTTGATCATCTCTGCTCACCCTTTTTCCATGCGTCTGTCTGTCCCAGCAAAGAAAAGGGCTTATTTGATCTAGCAGTGACTCTGACTGAGAGAATTCCCAAGCCAGTCAGGCCTTTCTTGTTCATTGTCCTGGCCCATCTCTATTGCGCGCGCTCTTTGCACGCGGTCTCTCTCTCTCTCTCCCCCCTCCCCCTCCCCTCCCCCTCCCCTCCCCCTCCCCTCCCCCTCCCCTCCCCCTCCCCTCCCCTCCCCTCCCTTCCCCCTCCCCCCTCAAGATTCTGAAGCTCTTCATAATACAGAGGACTGGAGCAGGGAATGCTACATGGGCATACCTTTTCTGGAGGTCAGTTTGGCAGGGTATCAGAGGTTTCAGATAGCTTCATTCATATCCTTTGACTCAGTAACTGTACTTCTAGGTTTTGATCTCAAGGAAAGAAAGATCTGCATACAGATTTATGTACAAGAATGTTCATCACAGTATTACTTGTAATAATGAAAAATGGGAAATTATCCTAAATGTCCCATAATGATAACATTATGATCCGTTCGTATGGTGTCATAGTATGCAGTTGTTAAAACTGATGTTTCTGAAGGCTTTTTAATCACATCGGAACTGCTAAGCATACAGTGTTAACGTGAGAACAGGGTATAAATACAGTATGACCTCAACCATGTGACAATACATACCTTCACAGAAAAAGCAGGAAAGAAATTCAATAAACCATTGTTGTTCTTTTAATGGTGGGATTATGGGCATTTTTGTTTTCTTCATACCTTGCCATATTTTTCAAATTGCTGCAATTTGAAAGGAATACTTTATAGGAAAAAACGGTATTTTTAAATGAAAAATGTAAGAACTGCTTTGGTGGTGTTTTGCCATGTTTGGTTTTTTTTTTCAGTATTACAGTGCTCACTGTAGACAGTTTGGAAGAAGTAGAAAAAAATGCGTCGAAGCCTCCAGCATTTAAGTCGGATGAATAGAATAAAGGGAAATAAGTCATTTTCGAAAGCATGAGATAGATTACTTTTCCAATTGTGTCACTGCAAAATTGGGGTGAACTAAATTGAGAAACATTGAAAAAAATCACGCCGATTCCCTAACACCCATCCAACACCACTGTGTGCACCTCATCTTTTTTTGGTCAGGTAGACAATGTATATACATACATACAAATCAGAATCATAACCGATTGTGCCATTTTGCGTCCTGATTTTTCTCTTGATATTAGATCATGAGCAGGTAGACTGTATTATGAGGTTTGTGTATGAGGTCATATAACAGGTCCACGTGGAGGTTAGTATATGGAGCACTTGGAACACTGCTTCAGCCTTGGAGCATTCTTTTCTTCTTTTTTTTTGGCTGGCCACGTGGCATGTGGGATCTTAGTTCCCCCGATCAGGGATCGAACCCATGCCCCCTGAGGTGGAAGCGTGGAGTCTTAACCACTGGACCACCAGGAAAGTTCCCTCAGAGCTTTCTTAAACATGCCCTCATGGGCCCTTCTCAGTGAGAAGGAATTCGGCTGTGCTAAAGAGACTTGGCTAGCTGGTGCTGGGAGTACCATTGCTAGAAATGGAATGCGGTCCAGGGGAAGGGACCTTACCGTACTGACCGTGTGTCCGTGGCCAAGTTAGTCCGAAGAGAGAATTAGCATTCAAAATGCATTAACTACTAGAAGTGACCTTGGGAAGAAAGGGCTGCTCCTACAGTGGCAGGGTCCCCTAGCCCCCTTTCATATGCTAACAGCCCCTAATAAGGGCCTCAGCTGGCAATGGCCTGCTCGTCCTAGGAGAGGACCATTGTTGGGCTACAGCTGATGATTGTTAGTCAAGTACACGTCCTTTTAGTACACCATGCCCTCCCTCAAAGGACACCATGCCCTCCCTCGCAGGCACTCCTGAGGAATGTGCCTGTTAGAGACTTAACACAGACTTGACCAAAAAAGCAAGACAGAGGAGGAGATAGTCTTTGGTTTCAGTCAGTAAAATGCTTGCTTAATTTCCTTTTTTCCCCCCCTTCCATTTGTAGGTGCTTATGTTAGCTGTTCTTCGTCAAGTACTTGATCTTGGGTGAAAGAATGGATGGCTATAACTCTGAGTTTTCTTAACAGTGTGAGAACTATGATTTGTAGCATGTACCAGGAAACTTCTTTCTCAGGAATTTTGTGGATGTGGTAACTTAACTGTTTGCACGCTACACCAGGGCTGTGAAATACAGCCTTCACATTAAAGAGGAAATTAATCCTTATATGTAAAAGGCAGCTTCCTAATAATATAAATACAAGGGGGTAATTTATAGCACCAAGCAAATGGATTGAATAGAAAGGGCTTCCAGTCTCTTCAGATCACAGGTTAATTCTAGAATGCATTCTAGCACACTAATCAATAGCCAGTCGATTGTTTATAAAGTAGTAGCTAATGGCATTTAATAGCAGAACTGAGGGTCTTTTGACCTGTTTCAAGAATTTTGAATGTTTATTTGATGCAAGGCGAGTGGCGGGGGACAGAAGTTCCAGAAGTACATGATGTTCTTCTTTTTGTAAAAGACAGGATACTTACATAGAAAACTTTTATATGGAAAGGTTTTGCCTTTTCTCTCTAGTAGTTTTTTCCATGTTAAATTGGTACTACTGACATTAAGAATAATCAGATGTTAGAGCCAGAAAACACTCCCAATCTCCCAGTCTCCTAGCTCAACCCTTGCATTGAGGTGCTTCTGGTAGGATGCAGATGAAATACATGGGGAGGGTGGGGCATTGACCTGCAGCTTAATTCTCAATTTTCCTTTCCCTGATTCTTTGCCTCGATCTTTTTGTATATACGCGTGCTGTGTATGATACTCTGTGTTGTAATATCATGTAAAATCTCTTCCCTGGATTTCTTCATCCCATGTTTTTCACTCAGGAGTTGCTCCACCCTCGTAGATGTCTGGGACGTTTCACAGAATTGGAAGCTAGAGCCATTAAGCATTTCCTTTGGCTGAATTGTTCCCAGTTTTATAAGGCCTTGGGTCTTCTTAACCATTCTCCAGCAGCTTTGGCTTAATTTATATTCCCCCCAGATGGATAATATTTGACTCTGCCAAGAAAGATAAAAACCAGCCTTGAAAGGTTTTATTTTCTTTTTCAATAATTGTAGATATAAGGAAACTCTGAAGGTGACAGTAACATCATTTCACATATTATGAATAGTGTCCATTCATTGAGCAGCTATTGTGTGCTAGCCATTATCCATATGAGGTGAGCAGTAATAGCCCCATTTTATGGAAGAAGAAGCAACAGAGGCTCAGAGAGTTTAGATCTTCTGTCCCGTCAAGGTCACACAGCTCATAAATGAGAGGGCCCATGCTTTTCCCACTGTGTCACGCTGCTTTAGATCCTAGCACGTTAAAGTGTTTATTTCCACTCCTATGTTGTGGTCATTCATGAGCCCTAGGCGTAGCAGTTGCTTCATCCTTGGAACATAAATCCTTAAGCCCCCGAACTGAAAATGGAAGGAGAAATAAACCCTGCTCACAGACACCATATTTAAAATGCTTATGAACTGTCTCCTCTCTCACTCTTCTTTCAGACTCTCTGAGCAGCATTTTTCATGAATACAAGCAGTTGCTGCAAGGGAGATCTGAATTCCAATTAAGTCAGCTTCTGATCCTGGTGGAACTCTGGTTTACACTGCCCCTGGCTGGTTCTCTCTTAGCCACCAAGTGTCTTATAATTGGCTTCAGGCATAATGTTTACAATGGGATGATTGCTAGGTGTCTCAGACCTGCACGGTTTTTGTTCAGCAGTTGAGATCTGATTCTGAGTTCTAAATAATGGGGGGAAAAGTGGAGATGAGCTTTGCAGCAATGAATGAAGTTGCTCTTGGTGGCTGGGGACCAGATCCTGAATGTCTAATTTGTGTTCTATCCCCCATTGTAGAAGGAAATGTGGGAAGAATGGTGGGGAGGTGGAGAGGTTAAGGAATCTACAAGAACATATGAGAGCGGCTAGTTTGATAGGAGAAATAGATGTAAAAGTTTCCCCCCCCCCCCTTTTTCTTACAGCAAATTATTATGCTTTGATTGATATGGTACCTAATTGGTATGGATTTTAGCATTTAAATTATGTCTGCCACCCTTAAAAGATCTCTTTGAGACAAAAAGCATAGGTAGAATAGCCCCATTTACCAGGGCCAGTAAGAACACGTCTAAGGAGAAATGAGTTTGGGTCTTTTGGTTCGCTTGACTTTTGTTCTGTTGACTTCGCAGGTGAAATAGATGAATATTAAAAAAAAAAAAACACTTGCTGTATGAAATGAAAGATTAAGGATTTTATAGACGGTTTAAAAATCTCTGGTGCCTCCATAAAACCATGTGTGGAAAGTGGCGGGTATAGTAAAGGTGAATTGGATGGAGAAAATTCATCGTTCTAGAAATTTTCATTACAGTCTCATTGGGCAGGAAGGTTAAGATGCATGGCAAAGCTGTGTGCTTTGATTTGAGCCCATACCAACCACTTAGTACATACTTGTCAAATTACATAGCTATTTGGAGAGATCAAATTAGCAGATTTTAACTCCTTATATCAGTTTTGTAGAATTTCTATATATAATCCACTCAGTAGAATTATATTTGCAACTTATACGGCCACACTAAAGAATCTTTCAAAATGTGAAGGAAAGGAAATCAATTTTCTGGATGATTAAATGAATTAGAGTTTAATATGTATACAGCACCAAACTAAACTCTGAAAATATAAGCTAACATCACACACACACACACACACACACACACAACCTTCCTAGCAGAATTTGAGTCCCAGGAAATAAAGTAAGGTCCATTGTGATATTGGACAGAGGATCTCTAAGAATGTTTTATTTTTTCCATAAAATGTTCAGTGTCTTAGCGTTTCTTTGACCTGGAACACTTTTAAGCCTAAAAAAATAGTGACATTTCATAGTGTTTTTCAGTTAAAACTGAGCTCGACATGCCACTCTGCCCCAACCCTTAAAACCAGCATTCATTAGAAATGCAAGTGAGTATTCAGAATTACTTATTTAATGAGTCATGAAAGCACAAGTCAAATAATTCTCAACATCCTGTTTCTACACTAAATGATGTGTGCCAATTTTATGAGCAATATAGTAAAAATCCAGTCTAAGGAAGGACCTATGGTTGCCTTTGGAATGCGCTCTTTTGGATGGTGAAATATTAGTAGCACTGGATTGACACAAGGCTTCCACACTGATCTCAATAACCAGGCTTTATTTTTCCAGTATGTGAAAGCCAGCACCACTTGGCAAGGCCGCTAGTGATTCAAGGACGGTACGGGAAGTGGACCAGATGACATTTAAGGTCTTTTCTCACCCTAAGATTCCACAACTTTGAAGTCTAGAAAAGTGCTGCCTGCATCTCGACTCTCAGTTGAGAGCTACTTCCACACAAGAAAATCCATCCCCAAAACCTCTTTAAGAAATGACACCCAAGAATGCAACAAAAAATTTTAAAGCTAATTTACTGGAAATATATTTTCCTCTAATTAAAACATTAACCCTTACCCTGAATGCTTCACGTTGAGCACAGTTCCCAGGTTGGTGCTGATTGCTAGTGAGAGGCAAAATGGGAGAAGTTTCATTGGCTAGAGTCTTGCTTCTCAAACTTTGGGGTATAGCAGAGTGCCAGATGGCTGGGTCCCGCCCTCCAGAGTTTCTGATCCAGTAGGTTTAAGGTGGGGTCCAAGGTCCCGGTGGTGATGGTGTGTGCCCATGGAAGCACACTAGAGCCCATGGTGTGTGCCCATGGAAGCACACTCGAGAACCACTTGGGGTTTGGAGAGAATCAGAGGCGGCCTTCCCGGCTACCTGATTTGACTAACTCTTTTCATTATCATTCCCCTAGCTCCTTATGTACTTTCTGGCCTCCTTCCAGGGAGAGAACTTTGGTAAAAATGCCAGGCTGTGCAGTTGTAATGGGGATTTCCCTTTCTCTCACTGAAGAAAACCCAGGAAATAAAAGGCAAACGGTAGAGAATGGTTTTGTAGCGCTATTGCATTTTGAGAAGCTCACTAATGTTCTTCTGGCTTTAAAGGAGTTGTCTTATTTTCCTTTCTGTTCCATGTTCACTTGGAGGCAGCTTCTTTCTTGATGTGGTCCTTATATTTTGCTTTGGTATTTATTACATTTCCTGCTTATAAACTTGATACCATGAGGTGTTTATTTTTATACCAGACATAGAGTCTTTAAGAATGATTAATGTTGCAGATAGACTGTTAGCTCCTCTCTTCAGGGAACTTCCTGAGAAAAGCTTCAGGAGAAATTCATTTGACATTTGTATTTAAGAGATTAAAGTCTTTAACATTTAGGCTGTGTGGGTATGCGGTGCCCAAAAAGTAAATCTGAAAAAAACCCAAAAAACACAGGTATTCTTTTTTTTTCCCAGTTATTTTTCCATGTTATCTTAATCTCATGGTCTTACTGTATGAATCCTTTAGGAACCCGAGGTCACCTTGGATATCCCACTTTATACTAATGTCACCGGGAACACCTGAGAAGTTCTTTTCCTGCTTATGGGGCGTGTTTCATTCTGTTTCTTGGCCTCAAGCATTTCCCAGGCAGTTTTCTTATATGTCATGTAGATGTAAGGAGGAGAAAAGGAAAAAAAAAAAATCATGTCTAAGTAAACAGCATGTCTTGAAAACACCTGTCCTGGTGTCAGGTTACAGTGAGGAGGCATTATCCACTTTGGTTTAGATTCTTACAGTAAAAAGTTCTGGGAAACCTCGTGTTTTAGACTTTATGTATCCATTTTTATCCAGTTCTTTATTTACCTTGTGACTAAATGAGAAAAGGAGGAAGCGAGGGAGTCCTGAGAAGTTGTCCGTTTAAAGTTGCATTTTTTTTCCCTCTCTTAGACGTAGACACACGTGACTTTGTGACATAGGTTTCCTTTCATTGACAAACGATCAGAGATGCCAAATTCCCCCAAAGAAATTCACCCTATATACAAGCATGTTTTCCAATTTAATTTCAGGATTTTTTTTCCAGTTTTCAGATTTACCTGAAAAGCAAGCACTCTGTTATTTAATTACTGAGAACCCTTTCTTTTTTGGTTTTGTTTTTAGAATTCTTCAAAGAACTACTTGAAAATGCGGAGAAATCCCTGAATGACATGTTTGTGAAGACATATGGTCACTTGTACATGCAAAATTCCGAGCTATTTAAAGATCTCTTCGAAGAGTTGAAGCGCTACTATGTGGCGGGAAATGTGAACCTGGAAGAAATGCTGAATGACTTCTGGGCCCGCCTCCTGGAGCGGATGTTCCGCCTGGTGAACTCCCAGTACCACTTCACAGACGACTATCTGGAGTGCGTGAGCAAGTACACGGAGCAGCTGAAGCCCTTTGGAGATGTCCCTCGGAAACTGAAGCTCCAGGTCACTCGTGCATTTGTAGCAGCCCGCACTTTTGCTCAGGGCTTAGCAGTTGCAAGAGATGTAGTGAGCAAAGTCTCGGTGGTAAGCGCTGTTTGCATTCTGTGTTATTGTTTTCTTTTGTTTCACGTTAAAAGAAAGTTTGGGAGATGTGGAAAAATAAGTCAGTAGAATTCCATCGTCTCAATAGTAATTGTCTTTTTCTTCTGTTCTTTTCTCATCTTTCTCTCCCCTCTTCTCTCCTACACTTCGTCCTGATACATGTGCATCATGTGGCTATAAATAATACAGCGATGAACATCTTCACGTATCAACATCATTCTTTCCTGTGGTTTCTTTGGTAGCTATTCTTAGAAGCAGGATACGTGTTCACTTTGGAACCTTAATTTTAAAAATGGATTTAGGGACTACCCTGGCCGTCCAGTGGTTAAGACTCCATGCTTCCACTGCAGGGGGCGAGGGTTTGATCCCTGGTCGGGGAACTAAGATCCCACATGCCGTGCAGCCACAAAAACAAACAAACAAAAAAACTTGCAAAAAATGGATTTAATACCTCCATATTCTTTTCAGCGCCTATTCTGCTTCTCCTTCAGAGAAAGAAACATATACAGATAGATTCCACATTTGGTTGTTTTGAGTGACTATGTTTGAGCCTGCTAGTTAAAGTCTAGAAAAGAATTTCACATCCATTACTATATGTTTCCTTGTTATAAGGTATACTCAGAGCCCTTTAGAAGACAGACCTTTCTATGACAATTAACGTGGACCACCTGCTCTTGACTTAATGGCTTTGTTTATAGAATTACCAGGAAAGAGAATGGAATTGTACTAGCAGGAAAGAGCGAATGAAATGAGCCACATTTTCCTCATTTGTAAATTAGAGGAATTGGACCAGACCAGTATTTTTCAGACTGTTCTTTGGAGCCAGCTAAGGAGGTACCTCAGGGGCCTCCTTGAGGAGAGACAAGGGAGACACAGGGTTCTTCTAGTGGGCGAGACTCTACATCTGTGCCTTTATCTCCTGGCTGCACCAGGGAAGCTTTGCTTTCCTCAGTTGTATGTAGTAGGGTTTTGAACATGATTTCAAGGGGGAAAAGATTCTATGGCTCCTTCACTCCCCCCACCCCCCAAAAAAGATGAAATTTGAAAGCCTTTTGAAGGCCTTTCCACCTCTACCCCTCTGTGACTCAATGCCAGTGAAGAAATAGAACATTCTGGAGCAAAGTTATCTTTGCAGGACTGATCTTAGTGCTGTTACCTTTAGGCCCTCAAAGGAAAAGCCAAATTTTAGCCCATTTGGTTGTTTTGAGGACTGGAGGAGTGGTCAAAATAGAAACTAGACAGCGATACTAACAGTAAAATATAAATCCAGTGGCTTCTTAGAGAGTTCATTCAGAGTTAGGGTAGCCATATAATTTATTATCCAAACCAGGAGGTGCTTAAAAACAATTACACCCAGATAACACGGGCAGACCAGGATTCATGGTCCCCCTAGCGAGGAACCTTACGTTTACCAGAGTGAAGATAAAGAATAGTGTATTTTAAAAATTAGGTGCTTATTGGCTGTTGCACGTTAGCACTGGGGGATGTTAGTGTTAGTTGGTTGGTTGCATTCCATAATTACAGTTGTGTGTGTGTTCCCATTTCCCAGCCATAAGCCATCAGGAAACAATTCCTTACAGTACGTTTTTGTTCACTCCTTTTCCTCCTGATATTTTCATCATAAATTGCAAAAAAAAAAAAAAATTGTTGGGGCATATGAGGGGTGGGTGGGAACAAGTAGGGAGATGATGGGTATAATTAAAGGAATAGTCTGAATCCTGAACTGCTGCCCCCGCCTCTGCAACCATTATTAATCTTGGAGATGCTCGTGTCAGAGTCCCTAAACAATGCACAGTTAATCCAGATCAAAGTTAATTACATAGTAGTTCCCCTAACACATCTGCCCTCCTTCAGCAATTCCTCGCATTTATCCTAAGCTGAATAGGCAGAAAGGTGCTGCTGTGTTTTTGTTTTTGTTTTTTTTTTGGGGGGGGGGCTGCATTGGGTCTTCGTTGCTGCGCGCGGGCTTTCTCTAGTTGTGGCGAGTGGGGGTTACTCTTCGTTGCGGTGCGTGGGCTTCTCATTGCGGTGGCTTCTCTTGTTGCGGAGCACATGCTCTAGGTGCACAGGCTTCAGTAGTTGCGACGCACTGGTTCAGTAGTTGTGGCTCGCGGGCTCTAGAGCACAGGCTCAGTAGTTGTGGTGCACGGACTTCATTGCTCCGCGGCATGTGGGATCTTCCCGGACCAGGGATCGAACCCACGTCCCCTGCATTGGCAGGAGGATTCTTAACCACTGTGCCACCAGGGAAGTCCATGCATGCCATGTGGTTTTGAACGTCTATGTGCGTGTGCATGTGTGTGCCAAAGAGAAAAGCAAGGACTAGAACACCCTTTGCAAGTGTCTGAAAGTGGTTTCTTTACATTAACCATCCCCCCCTCTGAGTTGATTCCTGGGAAAAAGGACCAGGCTGACACAAGCCTGCGGTGGTGTTAGCCTCCCTTAGCCCCGTTGGGGCCCCTTTAGATAACTGAGATTCCAGAACCCCTAACTTGAGGGGGAAGGTGGTGGTCGAACCAAGGAAGCAGGTTAAAAGATCGCGGGCTAGAAGTCTAGTCCACGTCATGCCACCTCCCAGGGTAAATAAACACTCGAGGCTTCCCAGTATTGCGTTCTTCTTGACATGGTTCCCAGAATTAACTGAGAACCAATAAGATTGGTTCACCACCAGTAAGATTGGTGGGAAATCAATAAGATTGACTGTTCACCCTTACTTACCTGTGCAATAAACAGTATGTGACCCAAAAGGAAATAATCACAATTTCCAATGTTGCTTTTGGTATGAATTTTTTTAAAGCAGGAAAGACATTTCTGTGTACCTTAGTTTTGTCAAGTTGTTTGAGAAAGTTAATTTCCAAATATGACCCTAAATTTTTGGAGAAATGATCCCTATTCTATATTCATTGTATTCTCATGTCTGCCTAAGAGATGTTTGTATCATTATATGAGAATACAATGACTACAAGCTATAGGGCTCAATTTACTTTCAGTAAAACATTACTTGCCAATTGTTTAGTGGAAAATACTGTTATGACTTAAAAAATTTTTTTTTTATTATAGTTGATTTACAATATTGTGTTAGTTTCTCGTGTACAGTTTCTCGTTACACACACACACACACACACACACACACACACACACACTTTTTCATATTCTTTTCCATTATGGTTTATCACAGGATTTGAATATAGTTTCCTGTGCTGTACAGTAGGACCTTGTTATTTATCTATATTACATATAGTAGTGTGTCTCTTTTAATCCCAAACTCCTAATTTATCCCTCCCCCACCCCGTTCCCCTTTGGTAACCATAATTTTGTTTTCTATGTGTGTGAGTCTGTTTCTGTTTTGTAAGTAAGTTCATTTGTGTCATCTTTTAGATTACATATAAAAGTGCTATCATATGGTATTTGTCTTTCTCTGTCTGACATACTTGACTTAATATGATAATCTCTAGGTCCATCCATGTTGCTGTAAATGGCATTATTTCATTCTCTTTTTATGGCTGAGTAGTGTTCCATTGTATATTCGTACCAAGTGTTCTTAAGCCATTTGTCTGTTGATGGACATTTAGGTTGCTTCCATGTCCTGGCTATTGTAACTAGAGCTGCAATGAACATTGTGGTACATGACTCTTTTTGAATTATGGTTTCCTCAGGGTAGATGCCCAGTAGTGGGATTGCTGGGTCATATGGTAGTTCTATTTTTAGTTTGTTAAGGAACCTCCATACTGTTCTCCATAGTGGCTGCACCAATTTACATTCCCACCAACAGTGTAGGAGGGTTCCCTTTTCTCCACACCCCCTCCAGCATTTTTTATTTGTAGACTTTCTGACTTGTGTGAGGTGATGCCTCATTGTTGTTTTGATTTGCATTTCTCCAGCAATTAGTGAAGGTGAGCATCTTTTCATGTGCCTCTTGGCCACCTGTATATCTTTTTTGGAGAAATATGACTATTTTAAATGTTGTGTTTGTAATTGGAAACTTTAAAAAATAATGTTTTGCTTTACTACTGAGCATCTTCTTGACTTAAGGACTGACTTGAAATCAAACCCTTCTACTAGGTTGAGTTATAGCTAAATTACATAATAATAAGAACACTCAAGCATCAAATCAGTTTCTAAAGACGCCAAAACACAAATTATGTAAAAATATATCATCAGTGTAATGTTTCTTTTTAGAAGGCTGGAAAGGAATACTTGCACATTTGAAAAAATATTCATTACATTCGTTTTTGGAGTATGAGTACCAGCTCAACAGAGATTTTAATTTAAGGTGTAGTGGTACGGGGAAGACAGTAAATGATCTGGCTATGAAAAACATATTTCAAATTGAACATGTTGAAAATAATCTACATTTGATTGAGAAATATTAGTAAGCTCTAACAGTGTGGGGACCCAAGCAATGTTTTTTCATGTAGGAACTGTTGCCCAAATGTAGTTGGCGGGTGGAACTGGAGCAACCCAAGAAATACATTCCTTCTTTTGGTGTCCAGTAGAATTAATTACCTTGGGCCTGAAAAAGACCCTTCAGGGTGGAGAACCTCACCCATTTCATCTACAAAGAAGTCTTTAAAGTCAACTATGAAAGCCATTGTGGTCTTGGGACTAGTTATGCATACTTAACTCAGAGATGTTCACACTTTCTTTTCATGAGCAGATGCCCTGCTTCTCCAGTTTACTTTTGCAACAAAAGAGTTGCGGTTATTTGTTGAGCAATGATTTGATTATCACTAAACCTTTTAAAGGCTATTAGCACCAGCAAGCTTAACTGACTTCAGGAGAAACTCACTTCTTACTTGAAGTATACTTGCCTTGCTTCAGTTTTTCTGGGCGCAGACATCCAGTGATTTCAGCTTACTCCATTGAGCTTTGCAATTCAAACTTCAGAAAAGTCCCTTTAATTAGGAACAGATGGTTCACGAATACCCTGGTGCTACACATCTTTGTATTACTTATTCCATCTTTACTTGTCATCGTTCATGATACATTTCTTATTTACCTGCTAGCAGCAGCAGTTTTGCCTGGAAGGGTGAAGTCTGTTGTGGTCTTTCAAAAATGCACAAGTGGTTACATGCACCGTGAAAATTAATAGCTCCTATGCCAAAGAGAGTTGCATTCTCATGGTTTCAATTAACACTGACCTAATGGGGCTGTGTCTATACCCCAACCCCAAACTCCGGGGACTGTAATTAGAAATCGGTGCCTTAGCCTTGTGATGTCTAAATGACTGTCCTGCCTTGAAAACGATTTCCATTGATCCCCCTTCATTGTTGTCTATTCGCAGTGCCCCGACACCTACAAGAGTACTACACAAATTAGCTTGCCATTTCCCCAAATCATTATGTCTATTTTAAAAAATGAGCAATACAAAAAGCTTTTAAGTGTAGATATGTATTCAACATTTAATATTCTTTTTCACACACAACCTTAAAGACTAGAATTGCAAAGAGGAAGGTGGGATATATATATATATATATATATATATATATATATATATATATTCTATACACTATAATATATACAGGGGTGGACATGGGGAAGGTAGGGGTGTGGGAAGTGTCAAGGACTGAATACTCTCAAAACAATAATAGAGCCCTCTACAAGGGGGCGGATACAATGATGTTTCAACTTATCATAACTGAGTCTGATTTAAAACACAAGACTTATTTTCAAGCATTTATGCAGTTTCAGTTTTACCTACAGTGTGGCTCCAAATATTCCTGAATGAATCCTAGCTTATTTTATATCTTTTGTTATGTGTTTAAAATCCTATTATCAGGGACATAGGAGAACCTCCACCTTCTTTCTTTGCACGTTTGTGTATTGAAATCAAACCGAGTTGGGAAGTTGTTGAATAAACCCTTCACATCTCACAGCGTGTTTGGGTTTCTTATCTCTCTCTTTCTTTTTTTCTTTTTTTCTTTTTTTAATTTTCTTCATTTCTGGCTGCGTTGCGTCTTCATTGCTGCGCGCAGGCTTTCTCCGGTTGCGGCGAGCGGTGGCCTCTCTTGTTGAAGAGCACGGGCTCTAGGCGCGTGGGTTTCAGTAGTTGTGGCACACGGGCTCAGTAGTTGTGGTGCAGGGGCTTAGTTGCTCCGCGGTGTGTGGGATCTTCCCAGACCAGGGATCGAAACTGTGTCCCCTGCATTGGCAGGCGGATTCTTAACCACTGCACCACCAGGGAAGTCCCCTATCTCTTTCTTTGATAGTCCCCCTATCTCTTTCTTTGACCATAATTTGGGGAACGATTTCCTGTTATTTTTGTTGGGTGCTTATGTTACCAAGAACAGATAAAAATCTAGACCCTTTCTGTTTGTTTGGTACTATTGGCAGTGCAGGGGGAAAATGTTGCAGTGAATGTATGTTAGGAACTGGAAGAAACTAGAAGGAAATGTGTTTCTAACTTGAGTGCCGCATGTTGACTGCCGTCACTGTGTAATGTGGCTGAAGGCTCATTCTGAATTACTGGAATGAGATCCAGGCTGTGTGAAGAGTTCTGTTCCAGGATTTCTCTTTTTTCAGGCGGCTTGCAGTAGTTTTTAATGTGGTGTTTGGAAAATGCAGGTTATTTGGTAGAAAATCCCAATCTATATTAAGAGAGTCTTTGCAGAGAAAAGGACTTTTCTGCAAAGGCATTTTATAGCAGAAATGGAGTGCAGATGTCACGTTAAATGTATATCCTGAGGAACACAGGAATGAGTATTTTTAAAAGAGTCTTAATAAGTTAAAAAGGAAGTGAGGATCCCTCCCCCTCCACTGACTTTTACCATGAAACATAGACTAGCTCCTAAGATCTAAATTCTTTGTTACCTTACCATTTAGAAACACCTTAGTCAGTCTTGAAAGATTTCATAAGGCTTGGAAGTTGGCTATTAGTGTATTGTCATTATGCTCAATAACTCAGATTGATTTTGATTTGAGTTAATAAAGGAATATTGAGTCCAGACGATGTTCCCTTTCTATCATACTGGTCCCCCAAAGTAAACAAATCAAGCCATCTCATTCTTCTATAATTAATGTTAAAACCTTTTTCTTATATAAATAATATGCCACGTTCTAGTAGAAATTGATCATCTCTGCTACATTTAGCTGCAAGTTTTTCAAACTGTTAAAACTTTGGCAAAATATATAGTTTCCTGTTTTGTTCCAGTAACCTCTTTTCTCTTTGTGTCCAGCAGTGTTTACTTGAGCTTTTGAGTTCTTTGTGTCTACCTCTGGTGAATATTTTTTTTTCTCATCCCTGTAGCATCTTGAACCATTGTAAGGATGTAGCATTGAGTACATAAGTCATTATTAAAAAATCTGTCATCTCATCCATAGTTGTCCAGTCAGATATTGTTCCATGTAGAACAGTTGCATCCTAACTTGCCCATCAACATAAAAACTGATTCATTTGGTCAGTAAATTTGAAACCTGCAAATTCTCACTAGAAAATATCCAGCCCCAGAGCTGAAGTATTCACTGTGTGTGGATACCCTATGTTAGATCTGGGAACTATGCGGAAGGACCAGGCCCATGTGCTGCCCTCAAGGTTCCGATAGTCTGGCACTCAAAAGATATACATCAAGGAAATTGAGTGTACCTGCTCTAGGACAAAACTGCCCCAGTTCCAATCTTGGCCATCTACTGGAAGATGTTGTGTTTGTCCCTTAATCTCTTTGGGCCTCTGCTTCCTCATCTGTGAAATGAAATAATAATACTCATCTCCTATGATTATTTTGAAGCTTAAATGAGTTAATACAAATAAAGTACTTAGAACGGAGCCTGGCACATAATAAGTACTCTATATCATATAAAGCAATAAAGTCCAATAAAAGCTATTAGTAGAAAATTAATTCTGACATCGAACAGAATATTTTTCTCTTCAGTATTAGCATCATGACCTTCATGATCATGAAACCATAGAAGCTGAATAAGCATTTTCTCTCTGAGACCATTAACCCATTCTTTATGTCAGTGGTTCAAAGGAGGAAGGGAGGAGTGTACAGTTTTCCTTTTCCTTCCTTTAGTTCTTTCTAAATGTCATTTTGAGAAATAACTATTTAATTGCTAAGTGAGGTCTGAAAAATCTGACTTTTATAAAAGCAACCATAATTATCCCCTACCCGACTCCTCCCCCAGCCCCAAGGATTCTGGAAGTCACATCTGGGCTCAGCAGACCCTTCTAAATAAAAGGAAAACATATCAAATGTTAGTCAAGACCTGTGACCCAAAGGAATAATCAGATTGATCATTTTAAGTGGCATGGCATGCCATAGAGAATCAGTACGTTAAGTGAGGACTAAAGGAAGATCTTAGAGTACGATTACCCGTTTCGTTAATCCCCATGCGGCATGATCTACCACTGAGTCTTGGGTCTTCTGGTGTAAATTATTTCAGTAAGTAAGTTATTTGGGGACTTGAGAGAAGTAATTGATTTTGAGTGTTACAAGGGAGTAGAATGTGAGTGAAGTTGAATTTATATTCAAAATTATTAAATCCCCAGAACACAGTATGACTTAGTCTACTATTATATCTGCTTACGAGTCTACTATTATATCTGCTTTCGGGTGAAAGGTTTGCCCGTGGCATGGTGGAGAGACCATTGAGAGCTTGTAATGGAGCACCCTTGAGGGCCTGGCATATCATGACATGACAGCGAGAGCCATCACTGGATCAAGGAGATGCTAGATTTTACCAGAAACTCCACAGGAGATTTTAAATTGAAGTACTGTATACTATTAGGCTTTTTCTTCCCAGTGCAATAGTATTCCTTTGGCTTGTTGACCAACCTACATTGCTCTTTACCGAGAAGCCATAGACGATTCCAAAAGAGAGACAGCCATTTTGTTTGTCCACTGGGGTAGTCCAGAGTCAGAAAGGAGAGCTGGTCCTTAGTGCTCCGTGTTCACCATCCTGAACTTGGTCAGGTCAGTGAGAATGGGGACCCAAGACCTGGGGGGTGGTCTCATCACTTCTTCTGGGGGAGTGAGCATTGCAGGAGACCCCTATTTCTTTAGTTCTCATGACTGTTTTAAAAACCTTTGTCTTTCTACCTTATCCCACACAAGGGGTTTATTTCCCAGGTTCTGAATTCCCTTCATGTAAAAAACACTGCATGGTAGTCTGATTAGTGGTTGTGAGACGAAAGACAGAATTTCTCTACCTTTGCTATTTCATATGTCCTTTCTCATCCCGGTTTTCTTATAACTTCCCCAGTTCTGGTATTATTTAGTGTTTCCATAGCATGTTTTAACTGAGTTCCTTGTGATCATTTTTAGTAGTTACACAACAAATCATGTGCAGAACATGAGCCAGTACTTAGCCAAAGAATGAAATGGAAAAACTCCACCAAACCCAGCTTCATAATCTTCTTCCTTTAATAAAACTCTACTGTGTCATTTGGTTTGGTCTCTCTTTTATAACTTGAGGCTCCATCAACCTATTTTAGGATACTCCTATAAGGCCTACTGCATAAATGATTTGACTTACAGTTGAACCAAGGATATGGTGAACCCCCTCCTAGAGTTAAAAAAGAGAAAGAAGGGGAAAGGACTTCTTTGGCCAAAAGTGTTTCTCGAGCACAATTGTGGAGTTTAAAATATTTTCTTATTTCCAAAAGGTCTATACCATTTGGAAATTTCTTTGTGTTTTCTAGGACAGGTCTCATAGTCTAGAAATTCCTACTTGCCTTGCTACCTAATCACAAATGCATTCCAGAATAATCCCTGGCACATAGTAGGTGCTCAGTAACTGCTTGTTGACATGTTAACTTTTTACATTATTTTCTCGCACAAGTCCGTCGTTTCCTGATAAGCATCATAATCAAAAAATGCCATGCACTAACCTGGTTTTCACAGGCATTTTCATAATAACTCTTCACCTCTCCAAAATCCAGCCATTTTGGCAGTCTCACCAATGTGGAACCTAATTTAAGATAAAGCAGAAAACTACCGATGCTTAAGATTCCAGTTTCATATATTCAGTTTAAAGAGGCAGGGACGCATGATATATGTGGGAAGTCGTTTCAGTGTTTGCTAAGGTGCAGCGCTAGAATCATATGCAGTGAGGTGGTTGCCCACAGGTCGATTATTCTCTTTGGCTTTGGTTTTCTCATCTCTCACATATGAGAGCTGTACTCAGTGATCTCTAGGGCCCCTTCCAACTTCTATGATTGTCTGGCCACCTCCTCTCTCCAGGCCTGTTTGTTCCTCTGTCCAGTGAGGGGGTGGGAAAGTATCAAAGTCCTAACTCTCTGTGACGTTAAAGGCATGCTCTTGTAGCTGTCCAGGAAACTGAGCTATCCAGATTGGCTGTTCCTCCAGGGTATTGGTTAGCCAAGATTTTACTGTACGTTAATGCGTAGTTAAAAGGACTAATTTACTGCCTAGGAAAACACTTGGCGCTGGTTAAAACTGTGGAAAAGTCCTAATTGTTCGCAGGGAACCTTGACTTCGGTGTATACAACTACCATCCTGTTGGATGTTCCTCCCCCTTTTAGGCTAGAGTTCTGTTTGAGATAAGAGGGTGTGTGTGTGTACATCAGATAGGAGCCTAACAGTGTGAAGTTTGTCTCCTGATGGTGCTAATCCCCCATTCCTGTTCCTAAGGCTACTGTTGATAAGTGGTATCCAAAGTTACGCTCCAGAGCAGGTGAAGTGCACTGCTGGACTGCCCTGCATCCCAGCATCTGTTCCCTGCGGTGGTATCTGCTTTCAGAAGTCTCTGTTTGCAGAGCTGGTTGGTACTGATAGAGAGGAATGCACTAATCCTCTGATATTGACTCCAAGAGGGGAGGGTGGGGCAGAGAGAATGAGAACACAGGAACTCTTGGGGAGCTGCCAGCTTGTGATCCTGGCCATGATCCTTTCTAAGCATTGATGGAAATGAGCGACAGGATGGGATCGGCTCTTCTATGCCCAAGACAATTGCACCCTATAGAAGTGCAATTGAAAGGTGAAACAATTGAAGAAAGATGAAACCAAGTCTCATTTCTCTACGGAGGACGCCTAGCCCAATCCGTCTTCGGTGCCGCCTTCATCCTTGCCTCTTCCCTTGCTCATGAACTTTCAGTAGCTCCCTGTGTCCTGCCATATGGTGTCTTGACTTCTGCCTGGTTTTCAATCCCCTTTACTGTCTGGCCACATACACAGCCCTTCCTATACTCAGCCAACCTTATTTCCCATAATTCCTCAACCCCGTTCTAAGATTCCACGGTCTGCTCAGTACCATGTATGCTTTTGTTCATTTCATTCTTCCTAACTGCGATGTTCTCCCTTCATTTGATCATTGAAATCCAACCCCTTCTGATTAGCATATGTAAACTATTATATGTAGGATGGATAAACAACAGGATCCTACTGTACAGCACAGGGAAGTATATTCAATGTCCTGTGATAAACCATAAGGGAAAAAGAATAGGAAAAAGAATATAAATATGAGTCACTTTGCTGTACAGCAGAAATTAAACACAACATTGTAAATCAACTCTACTTCAATAAAAATTTTAAAAATAAATAAATCAATCCAACCCCTTCTTCAGAATTTAACTGAAGTCCCACCTCTTCATCAAGTGTTCCCTGAGCAGTCTATGCTGTACTGCTCCCAAGCCTTGGACGGCCTTCACAGAACCCCAGGTTCAAATTTATTCACATTCTTCCCTGTAGGCTACATTAATTTTGTCTTCTGTGCAGCTATTGGCACAGAAGGGAGTACACACGAGGTACCCTTCTAAACTTTGACTGGGGGCTTACGTTTGAAAGGGCAGTCTTGTAGTCAATGTGTTTGAAGAGAAGATGTGCTTGAGTTCCAGTCTGGCAAGGCAAACACAGTGATGGGAGAGGCCACAGCTGGCCATGGATGGCGGGCAGGTAAAGACCACCTCTACTGCTGCGTCTTACGGCGATCCTGGAAATTTATTTGTAAAAGGACTTTGAAGTCATTGAGCCGTTTAAAATGAGTGTGAGTAGTTGAGTGTGTGTGTGATATGCAACTTTGTTGTTTAAGGTAATTCAGTGTTCATCCCTACCTCCGTCTTCTTCCCAGCATACCCCTTTTCTTTATCTAATTTTGCTCTTCAGGAAGCAAGCCAGGCCTGCTAAATGTGACCCATCACAGCTCATTCTTAAGGGAAGTTCATGGCCAAGCCTTCAAAGTCAACTTGATAGACTTGCAATTGCTGTGTCTATCTTTGCCCCACCGTTGTCTTTTTCTTCTCCCAATTAGGTAAATCCCACAGCCCAGTGTACTCATGCCCTGTTGAAGATGATCTACTGCTCCCACTGCCAAGGTCTCGTGACTGTGAAACCCTGTTACAACTACTGCTCCAACATCATGAGAGGTTGTTTGGCCAACCAAGGGGATCTTGATTTCGAGTGGAACAATTTCATAGGTGAGCAGGCGATTAATGTATTTCTGTTGCTATTGATTGCTAAGCTTCTGGCCACAAGGAATGCTTTATTTATTTTTTAATTTTAATTTTTTTTTTTTTTTTTTTTGGGCCATGCCACGCGGCTTGCGGGATCTTAGTTCCCCGACCAGGGATTGAACCCAGGCCCTGGCAATGAAAGCATAGAGTCCTAACCACCGGACCGCCAGGGAATTCCCCAAGGAATGTTTTAATTGTCAGCGATGAAATTTCTGTTCGTTATGTAGTGTTTGCCAGAGTTCTAACTGTACTCAAAGTTCACACCACTCTACAGGTAAATGTTCCCTTGAGCTAATGGTGGCATTTCTGAAGACATTAGACAGACATTAGACACAGCGAATACCAAGTTTTAATAACAAGAAAGTGATTTTTTGACATTTTCCCCCTAAAGGTCAGTTTCAGTTCTGCATCATAGGCTGGTATCCATGTAAATGCTGGAGTACAGCCATCACTGAGCTGTGAAAGCGGCTTTTCAAGTGTTATATCTGTTACATTGCAACCAAATCTTCTGCAAACGGCCAGATACCTGTTGGGTATTTGGATCAGGTGCAGTCTGATTGTGGAAATTTAAGGGTTATGTTTCTGTAGAGATTTAACAATCACAGACTGCTCTGGTGAGAATGGAAGGACTCTTGTCCTGATAATTTTAGAGGTCAGTGTTCTCATCTACATCTAAAACTTAGAAAACCATTACTGGGAACCCAGACAGCAATGGAAGTAAAGTGGCCTGTTTCTAAGAACGTTAATTATGATTTGTGGGAAAGGACAAATTATGGATGATTGAAATATCCAGTCATTGACTCCCTGGATGCCTGCTTAATGCGTATGGGAATCCCAGAATGTTAGTGGCGGTTGTTGAAGGTGCTAGTGGTGGGGGCTTCACCCACATACTATCAACACCCCAAAACAAACTCAGGTTTTTCTCCCATACCCAGTTACATTTACATAATTGTAGAATTTGAGTGTCTTTGTAAGCACCTATTTTTCACTTATTTGTCCGCATCATGGGAACACGTATGCAATTTGCTGAGGGTTTTTTGGGGGAGGGGAATGCGGGGATTGGAGCCGGGGAATGCTGTTTAGTCTGCATGAGAGCTGATTACCATATTAACTCTGAAAGTGCATCAATAAATTGACTCCAACAGATTCTTGAGAACACTGACACAAGGGAAGAAAAAAAGATGTGAATATTAAACGCTTCAGCACAATTGTAGCCTAAATAGCTCAAAGCTAGAAGACCTGAAAAAATCTTCCACACACGGAAAAGCAGAATCCCATGAAAGGGAAAGCATAAGACCAGCCAACACACACACGCACAAATCATGCCCAGAAAGAAGCCATGGGAGAAATTGTTGCTGGAAAACATTTCCCATGGAAATAAAAGCCCATGGCATTTCTAGATCTAAAGTTGAAAGTTTTTTCTTTCTCTCTTTTTTAATCCCACTCTCACCCCCACCCCAAATGTCAAGTTTGCAGCTCACTTTTGCTAAATTCATTTTTAAAAAACAAGATGGTTTGCCTTTCTGCTTTCCCCTGTAACATCTAATGCACTAGTTCTCTGGGCAGAGCTGTAGCATTTGCCATACAGTAGCAAAAATGTCTGGTGACAATGATCTAGTTTGGCTAACTTTTCTACAGGCACATCAGGAATGAAGTACACTATTCTGTTCTTCTAGTGTGTCTGACAGCAACTATAACTCAGAAACTCGTCTTAAAATACAAATTCTTCTACATATTTTTTTCCAAGAGTCTGCAGGTCCATATCAAAACCATACTCTGGCTTGCTTAATTAACATCTTCAACCAGGTACTCTAAATCAAGGAGGACTTCCCTTGCTGCCACTGTTCTCGCTGTGTGTTTTACAAATTACATTTGTTGTCTTTGATGAAACAAAAATTCAACCCAAGTGGAAATGGGTAGGATTTCACAATCAATTTTCTTCAGTTATTTTAAATGATACTTTCTGGAGGGAGGAGGAATATAATTATATCTAAACTTCATCTTTAATGGGTGTTTTATTATTTATTTCTAATAAGCTGATATAAAAGGCCAGGAGTAATAGGCATTGTTAATCTCCAGTGCTTTTTCGTGGATTTTCACAAGGGTTTAATTAATTTGCTCTGTGGTTATAGGATTCAGTCCCAATTTACATACCTTGGCCATAAGTTCTTTTTTTTTTCTTTGCAAGGAATTTTTCCCCCCTTAAAATGACTGCAGTTAATGAATGGGCAAGGGCTTTTTTCCCCGCTTCTTTAAATCAGATGTTGGGGTTAAGTCGGGAAGCTGCCTTTTGTTCATCCAGTCGGGTCGCGAGGCTGAAGATGTGGGTCTCTGATTATCGGCGGCGCAGTGCAGGAGGAATCGCTTTCCCTCGTGAGAAGGGGCTGCTTTGTTGCCCGGGTGGCGGGGGGAGTGTCGTGAGCACTGAAATCCTGCAGTGGGACTAGACCCTTTGAAGAGACTGAGGATGAGTTTTCCAACTCTGCCTTCTCGCTGCCGAGCTCTTCTGTCCCTCTCTTGAAAGGTACCTATTCAACTGCCGTCCACCTTTATTTATCAAGGTGGATCCGAATAGTCAAAACACCTTGGACTTGGCTTCGTAAGAGGTTGGTTACAGGAAACCTTCTTTTTGAAAAATACTCCCACCACCACCACCAACACGAAAGTCAGTTTCTGGGGAATCATAAATTACGGGTAGGTGCAACTTGCTCTCCGTCGCATACTGCCGTCGTGGTAACGTTCATTTGACTCCTAGCCACCCTTATGAACGTCACGTGTCTGCTGCCACTGGGAATTTAGTATGAGGGGGTCGGGATTGCCGGCTGGGACCTCAGCCAGTTCCTGGCAAGAGGCAGGAGCCGGTCAGATACCCCGCAAAGGGAGACCTGCAGCCTAGATCCATCAGAGGCAACAACACCGGACCGGCCATCGTGGGACTCCTCTTGGGGCTCCTCATCAGGGCCGGCCGCTTCTATGGAGGCGTCCAGTGGATAGCCAGGCTGGACTTGCCCTGGGGCTGAGGGGCGCCTTTGGCTCCCGGGCTGCAGGCTCCAGGCAGACCACAGCCTCACTCGCATTCTTCAGTCGCGGGACACGCAACGCCATGGCACCGGCGCGACAAGGGCCTGGCCCCTCTCCCTTCCCGGGCCCTTGTGCACGGCCGACTGGCCTGGAGTTGACAAAGACACCAAACAGCCAGAAGAATTGGGGTTTATGTTCCCTTTCGCAAACACACGAACACGTTCATGATCTGGCCTTTCCTTGCCACTAGGGGAATAAGTAGTGACGAGGTGCGCTGTTTCCTTCCTGTTGAAACCTCTGTGTTTGAGATGTTTATGGTCTGTCCCTTCATGATCTTTTTCTCTGGAGTCAGCAACTCCTCCTCGGCCCCGAAGGCATGTGCTCTCCGGGCGTGGCAGCCCCGATGCTTTGACGATGATGAACACGTTTAGGTTGTGCTCCGCTTGTTTACAGAAGTCCCCTTTCGCTAGCACATCAAACGCATCTTTCCTCTCCTCGCGCACAATGGTAGATTCATGCTGGCAGCCTTTCCTTAGAGGTTGCAAGTGTCAGTTTATCGGCGCTTACCACAATGCAACCTGAAACTTCATTTGTTACGACTTTCAAAAAAAAATTGCATTGCACGGACATCTTTTCGTGGTTTGTGACATCGGAACGGTAGTTGAAAGAAATGAGCCCATGCTTTAAAATGTTGGGTTGCATTTGTTCTCGGGGGAAGGTGAAAGGTTGCTGACCAGATTTGGGTTCACTGATCTGCTGATGCCAGAACTCCTTTCCGTCAGCGAGCTTAGGTAGAAGTTCAGCTGTGGCCTGCGCTTTGAGAGAGACACACACCATCTTCTAGAAACTCGCCCTTCTTTCTGGCAGCTGTCTTTGGACTACCTGAAGGCTGTGGAGAATGTGAGCCTAACTCTCCTTTAAGGGGAAAGAACAAGTTTAAAAGTTCACTGCTTGTCATGAATGAGGCATCCTTTTTCTCATTTGGAGATTACCTTTCCAATTTCTTCTAATTTTACGCAATAAGTATCAGGGAAAAATACTAAATCTCATAATCCCAAGAACCATGGATGACAAGAAAACCCATACAGCGCTTTTCATTAAAGAGATTCAATGTGTCCTAAAAAATTCTAGACTCCTCCAAAATGTAAAAGTGATTTCCAGAGTAATTAGTGAAGACACACATTGTGAACACATGGATTTTGTGCCGTCTCGGGTTGTCTTTTCATTTGAATAAAAAGAGGTACGTGTTTTTGCTTTAAAATAACTCAAGGCCCTTGTATTTGAAATGGGAAGTTTATCTTAATACAAAAATTGCATTTCTCAAAATGTCATCATTTGGAAGGTCATTAAAATTCCTAGGAGCACTTTCATTTGTATTTTCTAACTGCGCACTCAAGGATCTGAAAGGGTTTCATTTAAAAAATGAAAGAAAAGAATCGGTATCCCAGGATTCGAACTGATTTATGTTTTTTTTTTTTTAATTTTATTTATTTATTTATTTATTTCTGGCTGTGTTGGGTCTTCGTTTCTGTGCGAGGGCTTTCTCTAGTTGCGGCGAGCGGGGGCCACTCTTCATCGCGGTGCGCGGGCCTCTCACTATCGCGGCCTCTCTTGTTGCGGAGCACAGGCTCCAGACGCGCAGGCTCAGCAATTGTGGCTCACGGGCCCAGCCGCTCGCCGGCATGTGGGATCTTCCCAGACCAGGGCTCGAACCCGTGTCCCCTGCATTTTGGCAGGCGGATTCTCAACCACTGCGCCACCAGGGAAGCCCCCTGATTTTTGTTTTTGACTCTTGTAAATGGAACATGAAATGAGAAGATCCGTGGAGGTCTCTGGGAGAACTGGCATGTTATTCTGCTTCCAGCCTTAGGTTTGTCAGCTGGGAGCTAGGTCAGAGCCGTACAACGACAGCCACTGACACATGGAGGGATGAATAATCAGTGTGGTAGAAGGTTCCTGATTGGGTTTCCTTGCTGTGGAATAAAGCCTTCATCTGGTCACTTCACACTCTAGAGAGCGAGTGGTACATACTGACTGAATGAAGTTCTGTGTCATAGAAATAGATCTAAAAGCATGAATTAATGATGATCATGCCTCTCCCTCGCCCCCCCAGCACCACCCCCCAAGGGAAACAAAGACAGTAAAATAATCAGACTGATCACCCAAGGCCAAGCTAATGATTTCCTTTGTATGCTGTATTGTTCTGCCCCAAACCTCATGTTAGATGCTATGCTGATGGTGGCCGAGAGGTTAGAGGGTCCTTTCAACATTGAATCGGTCATGGATCCCATCGATGTGAAGATTTCGGACGCTATTATGAACATGCAGGAGAACAGCGTGCAGGTGTCTCAGAAGGTAAGGGAGGCCGGGTCCTGGAAAGGAGAGGAAGGGGCCCGCTCCAGCCTGCGCTGTCACTTCTGTCACGTGACCACACTTATGCCAATGCAGGTTTTCCAGGGATGTGGACCCCCTAAGCCTCTCCCAGCTGGTCGGATTTCCCGTTCCATCTCTGAAAGTGCCTTCAGTGCCCGCTTCAGACCCTTTCACCCCGAGGAGCGCCCAACCACAGCAGCTGGCACTAGTTTGGACCGACTGGTGAGCACTTTGGCAGGAATGGCCGTGTTTAATGACAAAGAACTGAAAACATTTGCTCAAAATGCATCTTTATTTGGGACGCTTCCAACTGTTGGGTCTTTTCAAGTGGAAGTTTTCCAGCAAATTGCACAGGGATGTCGGTGAATCTGCCTCTTTGATTCCCTAGCTCAGAAATTTCATCCGTAGGCTAACAAGTGGGGTGCACTGAGGCATATCTGGACACCTGCCTTTTGTTTCACAGTGTGGGTAACACATAGGCTGGATCCTGAGCTATAAAAGCCCTGCCAGAAGAGACTGTGTCTTATCAGTGTATCTCCGGGGCGTGAGACCTGGTGGGCCTCAGAGGGCGGTTCTAATGAAGAGTGAGAACGGACGGTGGATCTAGGCACCAGGCAGCATTTTTTTCACAGAGCTTCTATTTCACCTGTTAATTCTTTGGGTGATTTTATACGTTTTACATATCAGTGTGATCTGTATTTTTCTCTTCTGACTACAGAGAGACTCTGGAGATACTTTACAGTGATGAAAAAGGTACATGTGTAGGTAGTTTTAGGGTTTTACAGAGGTCTCTTTTTCTCTCTCTCTCTCAATGAGGTTACTGATGTCAAGGAGAAACTGAAACAGGCCAAGAAGTTCTGGTCCTCTCTTCCTAGTAACGTCTGCAACGATGAGAGGATGGCTGCAGGAAACGGCAATGAGGATGACTGCTGGAATGGAAAAGGCAAAAGCAGGTTAGCCTCCGTCGAACAGGTGTGCAATCTCTCCCTTCCTGGATGCCCGGAGCCCTTTCAGAGAAGGTGTGCTCAGTTGTTTTAGTCGAGGCAGCATGAAGCATTTCACAAGTAGGTGGCAACAACATGGAAGGCTTCTAGACATTCTTAGGAATTGGCTCTGCTGTAGAAGTGTTGGGAAGGCCCCCAGCTACTTGCAAAGAGTTCTGGGGCAAAGGTTTGTGACAGTGGTTATAAGCTGGTGTTACAGCTGCAATGAGGGATTGAGCTGTTTTAATAGTGTCATTATTTTTAATGTTTTATACCTGTGGTCCTGTGCTCGATGGCCTGGCCTCATAAAGTACCAGTTCTCCAAAGGTCTCATTCTCTTACTTGATGATGCTCTGTGTCCCTCCCCTACATACTCAGTAAGTTAGACAAGTACCCACTTCACTCTGACCCACCAACCTCCGCAAAATAGGTAGTTTTCAAAAAAGGTCACAGTCAGATTGGAGAAACATAATGTATACCCAGGAAAAGGAGAGATTCGAGTTATTCGAAAGGCAAGCACTTGCAGTTCATTGCACTCAGTGGAAAATACTAGAACCTAGGCAGGAATCTTTGACGATCTTCTGTAACTTTTTGTTTTACTGATCATGTGAATGGGGTCATTCCTCATTGCAGGTACCTGTTTGCAGTGACAGGAAACGGATTAGCTAACCAGGGCAATAATCCGGAAGTCCAGGTTGACACCAGCAAACCGGACATACTGATCCTTCGTCAAATCATGGCTCTTCGAGTTATGACCAGTAAAATGAAGAATGCTTATAATGGGAACGATGTGGACTTCTTTGATATCAGTAAGCATTTGTGCTTCTAAAGGACAAATTGTTGTATACCTTGTGATGAGAACCAGCAGAATGAAATCTCTATTCCATTTTTTTTTTTTTTTTTCAAAAATAGGTGATGAGAGCAGTGGAGAAGGAAGTGGAAGTGGATGTGAGTATCAGCAGTGCCCTTCGGAGTTTGAGTATAACGCAACTGACCACTCTGGGAAGAGTGCCAACGATAAAGCCAGCAGCGCTGGGGTCCCCGCTGGGGCCCGGCCCTACCTCCTCACTGTCTTCTGCATCTTGGCCCTGGTTATGCAGAGAGAATGGAGATAATTCTCAACCGTAGAGAAAAAGTGTTCATCATCAAAAAGTTAAAAAAGGCACCGGTTATCACTTTTATACCATCCTAGTGACTTTGCTTTTTAAATGAATGGACAACAATGTACAGTTTTTACTATGCAGCCACTGGTTTAAAAGATGCTGACTTTGTCTTTTCATTCAGTTTTGCGGGAAAAGGGGACTTGTACGTAAGGTCAGTCCTGCTCCCTCAGAATCATGTTAAATGTGGCTAACAGTGTAGGTACAGAACTGTAGTTAGTTGTGCATTTGTGATTTTTATCACTCTGTTTGTTTGTTTTTTTTGTTTTGTTTGTTTGTGGGTTTTTTTTTTTTCTTCAATACGGTCTCACCTTGTTTCTTACAAGAAAACCAGGGTCCTTTCTTGGCATGTAACATGTACGTATTTCTGAAATATTAAATAGCTGTACAGAAGCAGGTTTTATTTATCATGTTATCTTATTAAAAGAAAAAGCCCAACAAGCAGTAAAATTGCCAGTTATCCCTGTTGTTTTTAGTTGCCTTATCTGGAGAGAAGAGGAGGTCATTTTTTAAATTTTTTATTAAGTTAGGACAGAATGTGAAGGCGCAAGGGGGCTTCTGAGTCACTTGTCAGGTTGTATTCAAACATCAATACAAGAAGAAGGTTATACTTCATTTATAGCTGGTGACTGGAAGAGACTGCAGACTACCCATTTTGGTTGAGTTGGATTGTATAAACTAAGATCACAGGTCCATTTCTTGAAGCCACTTATCCTTAAAGTGTAGTCCATCTAGAAGATTCCTGATGCATTCTCCCTCGAAAGATATAAGGCATGCAGGATATCCTAGTTATCACCTGTTCACACTTAGTTTGGGGGTGGGTTTGGTTTGGTTTGGTTTTTTTATCCAGGCAAGTTAGCACGCCCACTGTGTGCTGGTCTTCGTGTCCACGCTTGACCCTCCTTGAATTGATATCCCAACAATCTCATTTGGTCCTTCGTGTTCCAGATTTCAACCCCGGTCATATAGAGGGAGCTGTCTGGGGGCTGGCCAGAACTGGGGTACAGCCTGGGCTCAGGGAGTAACTATCAACACTCAAGCAAAGTTTTCGTCCGAGCAGGTGTATTTGCGTTTGTTTTTGGATCACAGGTTTTTTTTTAAAAAAGATTTAAGGTGTCTTATTTGAGTCTTTTTCTCTCCCAGCCCCATCTGATCGGAAGGGCAAGGGTCTTGCCATGCATGGTTCACAGCTGTGTGCTACCCTATCAGCCAAGTAGCCCACTTGGGGAGATCTGAGTGTCCAGATTGTTTTTCATGTGTTGTCGGGATTTGGCGGGGGGCGGGGAAGGAGTGGGAGTAGGTAGAGCTGAGAAGACCACATCTTAGTGGTGACCTTTAGCCACACGTCCCAGGCCAAAGAGTAAGTAAGCACTGCCTTGGCCCCTTTGGAGCCCTTTCTTTCCTTGAGTCCTTACCAAACGACAGCCCATAAAACTATGAGAATGTAACAAAATCACGTTAAAAAGAGTTCCCAGAAGTCTTCAGAAAGAATCACGCTCTGCAAGTCTCTTCCTGCTTTGACAGCCATTAAGATCCCAACCAATTCCACGGAAGCTGAAACCCACAGAGAGGTTGTTTGCGTTATTGTTTAATCTTCAGTTGTAAGAGTAATTCTCTATTTTTATATTGAAACATAATTACTTGATAGCTCAGGGTCTACATTTCCTTCAACTTTTTACACCAAATTCTGTAGAATGGACAAAATGGAATATTGGGGGCTGTTGTCAACAGAGGCTTAATTTTATTAGAAGTAGCCAGTTATTTATTAAAGCATGATGTTAATAAAATAGGCATATTCTGGCTGGTGTGTATAAGTGTTTTGTTCTTTTATTTTTTAAACAAATCACAGAAGACATAAAATTGAAAAGGCGCTCCATTTATGTATGAGGAAAAATTGATTGTAAATAGCTAAGCTGCCTTGTGAGAACTTGGAAAATGTGCTGATACTTAGTAACTACCTCAGTTGTGAGGAATTTCCTTTTTAGCTTAGACTGCTATTATTTTTACTTGGTAGAAATGAATCTGGTCTCCAAAATGTGGCTCAAAGAGTTATCCCCATAGACCTTGTTAGATTGTTTTTTAATTTAAAACCTTGAACTCTGCCCAGCTGTTTTCTTTCAGTCAAGTTCTCGAAACCAATAACATTTTCCGAATTAAATGTTCTTGAAGGTTCTTCTGGAGTCTAACTGATTTGTTTTCTTTCTTTGCATTTTTTTTTCCTGTTACTCTTTTATTATTTAAATTGTCTCTTGCTTTTGAACTCGAATATGAAATAAACAAATCCTAGACTTTTCCATTCAGGTCTGACTGGATAACTCTTGGCTTCTAACCAGCTGGCAGGCTCACACCCCCACACCCTCCCCAAAACAGGAATAAAGGCAAGTTGAATATTTTAAAACCTAAGAGTTCAGCATATGAGGTAGAAGAAAAGCTTTGTGAGGAGAACTTACTTTTCCAAAGCCTCAGTTAATAGCACGTGAAGGGTTCGTGCTTTACAAAGTCGTTTCTCATCTGTACCTTAAGAAACAACATTTTACGACACTTAGATTTGTACTTTCTTTCAAAAAGTCAGTAATTAGCACCTATGATTTTGATAAAACCATACAAACAATTGACTTAAATTTTTGAACTTTAGTTCCTGAGTGTTAGAAACCTAACAGTTTGCAGGTAATTTTTTACGAAAATTAACAGTTAATTTTTTGAAGTAAGATTTATCATATGTGATGACAGAACCACAACAAAAATACGTATAGATGGTGCTACACAAAATTCTACTTGCCCTTTTGTGTTGGCAGACTATGTCCATTTGCATAGCTAAAAGGTAGACAGTATGTTAATAACTGTATCTACTACAGGAAGCCTGTGTGTGTGTGTGTGTATGTGTGTGTGTGTGTGTGTGTGTGTGTGTGTGTGTGTGCGCGCACTCACTCTCAAGCAAATACCAGACTACCAAATACAACTTTCTTTTTTGAAATAAAAATGCACTGAGAAGTTTCTTCCAACTTAAAGCTTAGTGGGAAAAATATAATTCGGCATTCCGTGATACATTATACTTTAAAAATTCAGTTTCCACTTTTAAACTCCTAATTATTTTCTTCTAAAAATCCTTTTTATATATGTGAAAAATACCTGAAAGATAACCTGGTAATATCGCAGTTTCGAGTCCATCAGTAAGGCAAATGCCATATAATATTTGCTTGTCTAATTTAGTTTTTACGTAGGTAATATATAGACAGGGTTTAAAAACCAAAACATGTACTATAAAGGTGCAAAGCACACGTTTCTGTCCTGTTCCTGCATCCATCTGCCCAGTTACCCCCCCCACACGTTAGATAAACTTATTAGTTTTTTAATATATCTTCTCTCAAATTTGGTTCCTTTATACAAATAGAAGCAAATATGAATAGATTTTTCTTTTTTGCCTTTTTACATGAAAGGTAGCATATTATACCCAATCATCATATTTTTTTAGGTTAACTTTAAAAAGTATTGAGAGGAGGAGGAGGAGTCCGTAAAGATAATGGATTCCTGTTCTAAAGGCATGGCTTCTCCGTGCTACCACAATTTGGATTTTTACTGCATTTTGGCCCAGATTAATCTAGGTAATTTTTCAAGAAACAAACATGGAATTGACGAGAAGCAGTTTGGCGTTGTAGTGCTGTCATCCTGGAGTGCACAATTAGGATGCTCTCTGTGGTTCATTAAGCTTCATTTTTGGCGCTTTATTTCCATATCGTCACCAGTGAAGAAGACATTGGCAAAAGCGATTGGGAAGATCCTCTTAGAACACAGCACATCAGTACCACTCTTGATGCTTGGAAATGGTTCAGAAATGAAATGTTGTGCCCTGGAATCGACTCATATTTAATAGAATGAAGTACTCTTAATGTTTCCTCACGCCCAAATGCCTGGAAGCACCATCAACTGCCACACAGGATGGAGGTGAGAGTGTCAGGAAAATGTGTAACTAGATCGTCTGGGTTACTGCGTGATTTATCTGTCCAGCGGTAGAGGAATCATTAGGATATGCAAATGTCCACATTCAGTTTTCACGTAAGATTAAATTTTTACTCATCAATGTTTGAAGTGACTTCTAAATTCGGAATTAGAAGTTATGAGTGTCCATGTGTGGAATTAAATGCCCATTTTACTCTACTTTTGACATTTCCTAAAGAAATGTTAGGAATTCTGAAAAAAAAAAAAAAACCAGGATCATTGTAAAGAACAAGGTTTTCATGTGTCAATCCTGTCAGGTTAAAGCTGATGAAAGGTGACAGGTGTGGTTAAAGAATTGAAAAGACAGCACATGTGTGTTGACCCAACATGCTTTTCTAAAGGTCTTATGGACTTTGATCAAAGTTCTCTGCACTTGTGTTTCTTAGCAGACAGAGTTGGAAGTCCTGTGTGTTTGTGTATACACACAATCATATCTACACACAGGTGTATTTGTGTATTTTCAAACACTTAATCCCGGTTAGACTCTACCCTGTCACTTATGGGCTGCCCTGCTGGTAGTGGCGTGTGCTTGGGAAATGCACACTATTTTAATGATAGCCCAAGGGAAACATAATTCGGAAGGTAAGTCTCCTGCCAAGAAGAAAAAATATACACACATGCACATATAAAATGCATTCCAGATAGAATTTCTTAGATTTACCACTGCCTGGGGTTTGCTTTTCTGCATCACCATCGACAGCCTCAAGCTGCCTATAGCCCGCTGTTCTTGGTGACTCACCGCATGGGCCGTTGGTGCCAGGTTGGCCAGAAAGAAAGAATCATGGTCAGCGGGTGATTTTCTGAACACGCACAAGGATCTCAACCCTCTTTCACTACATTTGCCTTTAAAGGTCTTTAGCGCCCCTGCTCTCACGTCTCTCTTAAGTGTAAAGAAAGATTGTTGTTATTCTGTTGTTGGAGTTCTGAATACTTTGGAACGAGCTCTGGCAGCAGCAAGGAACAGTTATTTGGGCATATTTACCGTAAAAAGGAAAGTAGTCCCTTGCCGTTAATTCACCTGTAATCTCTCGACTGAGCAGCGAGGTGGGTTGAACCTGTGTGCCTGGCACAAAAGCTGGGCCACGGCAATGATCTCACACGATCCGGCAGAGTAGAAATCCTTCCATTTTGCAGATGTGTCAAATGACTGGAAGAAGCTGGGTAACTTGTCCAAGGGGTGACAGGTAAGAAATGCAAGAACCAGGTCTGGAACCGAGGTTGGTCTGCCACAAAAGCCTGTTTATCTCAAGTGGTATTTTTCCTCTGATTACCCTTTTCCCCTTATTCCACCTCCCTGAATTATCATCAGGAAGGGACGGGGCTTGTCAGGCTTGCTGCACGTAGAGCTTGTCCTGGTCCTGCGGAAGGGCCAGGGTAAGGGTCATGGCAGACACTGGTTGACTTGGCTGACCCGAGTTCAGGGCGAGGAGTCCAGGACCACCTGGAGACAAATCTTGATGATGCCGAGGTTTTCTAACCGCAGTGGCAGTGGCTCTTTGCTCAGCCTGATCTCAAAGCAGAAAGAGCTCGGATGATAGTGCAAGGGGACCATGTGGTCTCTACTTGCTGGTTCTTGAAGAACTGGAATTAAGTCAAGCGAACCCGTCCGTCATCTGCAGGACAGCCTCACGTGACCCTGTGTGAATGGGCTCTGGGCGTGCCCGGGCAGCTGCCTTGATCTGTTGAGAAGAATACCATGGTTTACGTGGGAATATTCACACCTGCTTAATCAGCCGGAGCTTTGTGAGGATAGATGGGATAAATGGGGCCCAGTGAATAGTCTCTGGGCTTCTTAAAGAGCCCTTGACAAGATTCCACCTTGAAAGTTACACCTGGGTCAGAGATTGGACACAAAGACCCGAGATAACAGGGGCTGCTCTAGCCTGGGGAGTGTAACAATAGGTTCCTCCCGCTGGGCTGGTCTTAGTGCATCTTAGGAAGGACAACATCTGAAGACAGTACATGTGCTTTAGGGTCAAGAGATTTTGACTTGCCGTTTCCTACCTCGGGCAAGGGGGTGGAGGGGAGAGAACCCTGGAGCTTTTGTTGGTTGTTTCCTGAACATATGTCCTAGCATGCCCATCAGACAGTATGTGCTAGAAAAATTTGGAAAGGTCCTTGACTAGAGGTATTCAGACCTTGTTGCAAGGTCCAGAGAGACGTAGTTTAAGATCAGCAGGGACCCCGAGGACTCTGCCTCCAAATGAAAGGCAAGTGATGGCCTCACTACTAGTCTGAGGAGAGAGGCGCTGAGAGGCAATGTGTGAATCACACCTCTAGAATCGGGAGTTGTGGGAAGGGTGAATTTCTAGAACTAAAGGCAAACTGCCTTCTTAGAATGTGTAAATGGTCCATTTTGAACAAAGAGGGTTTCTTCCCTTACTCGATGAGTAGTGAGTTATGTAACTGGATAAGCCAAAGATGCTGTACGCTGATGATGACCAAAATCCCTGGATCCAAGAGGTGGATCAGAGTGGTATGGGGGAGGAAGGCAGCGTCTGAGGTGGCTGAGAGGGACTGGTGTTCTTCAACTTGCCCCTTGGGCCACTGGCCTCCACATAGGTCAGGGCTGGCTGGGTCCTTATGTGCCCCACATTGTGTAATTTGTCTGCTAAGTTCCCTTTTGGAGAACTGTACCAGCAAACGAATTTGCAAGTCCTTGTCATGTTGAAACAGACTCCAAAGATGAAATACCTAGAGAGGCCAGCTATTGGTGAGCAGAGGTCTCTAATGGCTCTGGATATGTGGGCCTCCAAAATCACATGGGATTTGGGGCAGTAATCTGATCTATGACACGTCTGGCCTTGGTTTCTGCACGGGAGGACAAGAGGGAGGATGGAAGTCAGATGGGGTCCTTACCGTCAGGAAGCCACTGGGGAGAAACGGGGATGTGGGACTAACTGATCTGGGGATGGTAGTGTGATAGGTGTGGGTAGTGAGGCGGCAGAAAGGAAATGTGTGTAAAACGCAGAGGCGATGCATTTGCTAGTATGGGACTAGGGAAGGGGGGGGGGGGGGGGGAGTGTCAATACGAAGCTCTCAAAAGCCAGGCAAAGCAATTGAAAATTCAAGGGGGGCACAATCTGACGCAAATTATTGAATAGGACTTGACCCGATGCCCAGGGGGTATAAAGAGGATGAACTAAGTATGGGGTCGTCCTTGGGCTTGACAACGTGCTCAACACTGTAGTCTACAGCCTAAAGCGCTCAGCTCCCTTCATAACCCCGTACACTCTAGCCTCTCCCAAACGATCTTGACTTGGAACTTACTGGTGAAGACAGCCCAGTTCCACCCAAGGAGTACTTTTTGGACATCCAGACTCAGAATGCAGTCAGACACATTAAAGGCGCTCCTCCCGGCCTCCCAGCCCATCACACCCTGGCATGCCAGCCATCCACACGCACACATCTTCTCCATTTCTTTGGGCACTGCTTCCAGCTCACCTGCATGCCTCTGCCCACACAGCCCTCCAGAGCTCCAGGGCATCTTAGGCCACACCCTTCCGCTCTGGCCTCCTGGCTCTGCAGAGAAACACAGAGAAGGATCCTTGGAGTCTGGTTCCCCAGACACCATCCTGCGGGGACCTGGGATTGCAAGGGAGTGGGGAAACCTCTCCAAGCATTAGACGGCCAGCTAGGGGGATGAACGGGCCAAATACCCATCAGGTTAAGGAGAAGCCCTGCCTGCTTGCCTCCTGCCGTCCCAGGTGGCTTGTGCCGTTTTGCCCCTTGGTTGATCACAGTTTGAAAACTGCAAAGCTTGACTTCTTGCTGGGCTTTTCTCTTTTCGACTTGAGGAGCTGGGAAACAGGTTGGGGCCTTGGCAGGCAGGAAGGAGCTCCAGCTGCAGGGGCTCTAAGATCTTGGCCCCATCTGCCCTCTTGGCGCCCTCTCTGTGGGCTGCGCACCGTCCGCATTTAGAATGGAGCTAGCCTGGACACCGACCGACCCTTGCCGAGTGATAGCAGGAAAGCTGCATTTAGATCAAAGCCTTAGGCTGAGGTTTTCTAGAAGATGAGCAGACGGGAGTGTGAAGCCTGCTTCTTGCTGGCAAGAAGATATTCTAACTCTCTAATGATGACATATTCTGATCTGAGGGTTCAAACCGGGAGAAGCTCCAAAGGGTCCCTTTACCCCTCCACCCTGACCTTTCACTGTTCTCCATCCCTAAAATACACCTCTTTCTACTCTTCTCTACCAGAGCCCCTAGAGGAGAATTCCACACACTAAGCCTTTTACCCAGGAGGCAGGCAAGCAGGACCCTCAGGCGAGCACCTCTCCAGCCTCTTGATTACCCATCCCCGCCCCACCTCTCTCCACCGTTCTCCCCCATTTCCCGCCAGACTCTGAGTTCCTGGGGAGTTGCCATCTCCTTTGTAAAGACAGGTTTTTCTCTCCGGGTCACGCAATGAAGCTGCACCACCTCCTCTGATTCCAGAGTTGACAGGGAGAAAGGAGAAAGCTATGCAGAAGTGTTTCCCAGGATCAAGTTCCCATCTGTATCTCCCCAAAGAATCCAAAGTGGTCTTGGAAGACCAGTATTGGAGGGAACGGGTGATTCTGAGCAATCCCCTTGTCTGTCTTTCCTGTCATCTTCTGGCCCAGACCACGTGGATTAAAAGAGTGGTTTCGCCACATCTCTATAAGACATTGAGAGGACGAGATCCGATCGAAGACTGTGGTATTAGTTAAGACACTCGTGGCTACAAGTAAGGATAAATCCAACTCAAGATGATTTAAACAACAAGGGATTTATCGTCTCACATAACAAGACGCCGCGATGGAGGGAAGCTCCAGGGATGGTTACGTCTCAACGTTATTATGAAGGATCCAGAGCCTTTCCATCTTTCAACTTTGCCAACTTCAGCATGTTGGATAGCTTTGCTCATGGTTGAAAGATGGTTGTAAAACTTCAATAAAGCTGAAAAAAAAAAAAAAGATGGCAGTCACAGTTGTCGTAATAATACATCTTCACACGCAACTTCCTGCTGGTAGCACTGAGACTCTTTTTTTTAATTCTCAAGTCTCCTTTGATAGAGCTAATACCCTCATCCAGCAGACATCCCCTCACCTCTCATTGCCTAGAATCAGCTCACATGCCCTGAGCTGTTGAGTATGAAGGCTAACCAAGATTCATGCCCTGGGCGGAGGCCAGTCTTACCTGAAAGACGTGGCTACAGGGAGGAGGTTGAACACTACCCCGAACAAATTAGGGGGTGATCGGCAAGGAAGAAGGGAGGAACATCTATTGGGTAGGTGAACAACTGGGTTGACTACACCTGTGCACTACCAGAGGGCAGCACCAGTAGGCCTATAGGGCACTCTTGCTGCATCTGGGGTGGGGAAGTGCATTAGGCATCAGCAACTTTGGCAGGGATAGACAACTTCATTGAGCCTCAGGGATCCCAGAATGTAGAGCTACACAGAAAGAAATTCATCACCTTCTAGACATACCAGCTCAACTCAATTCCCACGGTCTCTTCAAGGACATCCAGGTCAATCTTGAATCTTTAGCGATTGGTTGTCCTCTACAGTAGTCCTGCCAAGTGGTGGCCCAAACACTGCTTGAACACCTCCAGTGGCGGGGATCTCACCACTTAACAAGCAATGTTATCTCTAGGGAGCTCTAAATATTAGAAAGCATTTTCTGCCGACTCCGAAGCGTCCACACATGTACTGTTTGCTCAGTGATGAGGTGGCAGCGACTTTGAAGTTGCTTTCTGTCAGTGTTTACTGGAAATGGAAGTTTTCAGATGTTTCTAACTAAAATTTCCTTGCAACTTCATATGTGTTGCCAAGAGGTACTTAAAAAAATAAACAACCGAATAACTCTGGGAAAATTTTGGCTTGTCTTCATGAAGATCTGTAAATATTTTTCATAATTCAAACCCATTTTGGGTTTGACTGGTTTAAATTTTAACAAGAGATTAGACCATAGCATAACCTAATAACTAACGTTTTGGGGGAAAATGTTTTAAGGAAACTCATTGAAGTATTAGCTTTGAACGCAGTCATTGTATATGAGTCCCACATTGCTCCTTCCCCGGTTAGATTGGAGAAGCCTAGCTGAGCTCCTGGCTGTCCCTGTGGGAAGAGGAGATCATTTCCCTTGGTGCCAGCTTCACGCAGTGTAGGACGGTGTATTTGCTGTGTTCACATGAATCCAGATGAATGGGGAATAACCACGGCTCCTGCCTTGGCCATGACTGTTCAAGGGCTTGGTAGCATTGATTGCTGTGCTGCAGTGGGTAGGGGTTGGGGACAATGTCCCAGGGAGAGTCTAGGCTAGAGGTTAAGGGACGTTTTGTCCCCCAGTGACTGTTCTTCTCTGACTACATGGATCACCACTGCCTAACCAGACCAAGAGTAGTTGTCCAGGCTCACCAGAATAATGGATTCTAGCCAATTGTTCTCAAATCTCAGTATGATGCTATGGAAAGATTTTCTCTATGTCCAGCTGGGAAAACTGCCCATAAGTATGCTTGCATTGTCAGAGACACGATATCACATTTTTTTGATTTGAAGTATAGTTGGTCTACTGTAATATTATGTCACAGGTGCACAATATAGTGGTTTACAATTTTTTAAAGTTATACACCATTTATAGTTATTATAAAATATTGGCTATATTCCCCATGTTGCACAATATATACTTGTAGCTTATTTTATACCTAATAGTTTGTACCTCTTTATCCCCTCCCCGCTTTTTGCCCCTCCCCCCTTCCTCACCCCGCTGGTCACCACTAGTTTGTTCTCTATATCTGTGAGTCTTCTTTTTTATTATATTCACTAGTTTGTAGTATTTTTCAGATCTCACATATAAGTGACATCATACAGTATTTGTCTTTCTCTGTCTGACTTATTTCACTTCGCATAATGCCCTCCCAGTCCATCCATGTTGTTGCAAATGGCAAAATTTCATTCTTCTTCATGGCTGAGTAGTATTCCATTGTGTGTGTGTGCGTGTGCGTGTGCGTGTGCGTGTGCGTGTGTGTGTGTGTGTGTGTATGTATGTATATACCACATCTTCTTTATCCAGTCATCTGTCGATGGACACTTAGGTTGTTTCCATGTCTTGGCGATTGTAAACAATGCTGCTATGAACATTGGGGTGCATGTATCTTTTCAAATTGGAGTTGATTCCATCTATAATGTTACCCCCTCTTTTCACCGTCCTCCTGATTCGTGTTCCTTCCCCCCACCACCAACTCTGAAGCCTCTATCCTTGCAGCAGCCCTACTCCTCCCTTCCACCTCCCTTTTTTGGGTCTGGCCACCCCATGTTCAGACATGGGCTTTGGATTTGGTTTTGGCTTTGTGGAAATACGGTTAAGGCAGATTCATTCTTCTCTAACAGTGGCCAAGAGTCTGACATAGCCTGTGGAACCAACCTTCAGAAAATTGTTCCCAATTCCCAATAGTCATACTTGGCCATTCTTCTCCTTTAACAGACGTGCCCTCATTTTTCCAGTGGTGTCTCTTTAGGCTGTTCCCTCAAGAGGTTATCTACTCACTGCTCCTGTGACTCACTAGGGAGTGTTGTCCCAGCCTGTGGCACACTTGGAGTCCCCCCCCCCCCCACTTTGGGGCACATCTCCTGACTCTGATGATGGATATAATTTTTTTAATAGCCAGAAGTTAGTAAAGGCCAAGTCTCACGCACTGGACACAGTGTTCTGTCACTAACCAGATCCTTCTGCAGATTATATAGATGCCAAGGAAGCCAAGTTCTCGTGGGGTGCCCTCAGTCTCAAGGTAAGTAAGTTTGCTCGAAAACGAGATGTGATTATGAAAGAAGGAGAGAGATTTTCTCGCTCGACTCAGAAGTGGGTTCCGAAGGCAGGTCACGTGAACAGTGCTTCAAATCTGTACTTGGGAGGAGGAGCCAGCATGCTTGCAAGTGCAGGTCCTGCTCTTTTGTTAAAAGTCACCGATTTCATGACTGCATGGACTCATGGCGGGCTGGTGTGAGGCTGCATCAAGAGGTCCTATCAGTTTGGTGGTCTTATCCAGCTTCCTTCAACGTTGGCCTTTGTCATCTTGTCACCCATGACCTGCTTCTCCAGCAGCCATCACTGGCATGATCAGTGCTCAGACCCATCGGAGCCTCAATCTCCCACAGACAAATTCTGAAACTGGAAAAAAAAACTGAGGAAAGCCACGTTTGTCCCAGGCCCCCTCAGCCTCCCAGGTCTCCGTCTCTTCCTACCCTAGAGGCTCGGATGGTCTGCTTTCCCTCCTGCAGCATCTGCATTTTGACAGGGAGCAACGTCTTCAGCCGAAGCAATGACATCGTCATTGAGGGATTTGAGGAGAGGGCGGCGAGGAAGGGCAGGGCGTGGGAGGCTGCTTCCAAGTTTCCCAAATCACTCATTAGCTCCGAAAAACACCAGCCACTGGACTGTTTCACATCCTCCAGAGAACGTGCCACCAAGATGGTCTCCAGAACCTTGTCATGACTGGCCAAGAGGAAGATGGTTTCCATTTAGTCTATGCTTTCGGCTGCTTCCCCGAGGGAAGGCCTGGCCCATCCTACTCACTGTTTTTATAGCAGGCAGGAGCCTGTCTGGCGATGCGGCCAGACTTGTCGGGTGGCTTACGTGGATTGCAGATAAGCTGAGTGAGGGCTCAGGGTGGAAGGCACCATGAGTGGATGCCCGCCAGACCACCACGGCGCAGGCAGGCTGATTATGCAGGCGGATCCCTGCTCTGGAGGGGGCTGGGCTGTTGGGGAGCTGGAGGCTGGCTCAGCAGTCCACCTAATTTGAGACCTAAGTACAAACGTGTGTTTGGTAATGGAGACGCTCATATTGAAAACAGGTGGTGTTTGGGTTTTTGCCTACTCTCGAAAATGGATTGTCTGAGGCCCACAGTGCATTTCTGGCTCCAAAGTCTCAGCCCGTTGTGGGTTTGGAGCTCCACTAAGGATGAGGCCTGCTTGAGCCTCTGTTCTGAAGGGGGCTCCTTGAGGGTCAACAAGGATATGGGGCTGTCGTTGAGTTGCAGACCTTGCCTCACAATGACGAGCAGCGGAGAAAAATGAAGGCCGCTGATCCAAGCAGCAGGCATCATGGAAGCACATGGGAGAGAGAAAGCTGCAGCTGACATGCTAATACAAGGCCTAACACATACAGAAAATGATAGAAATAGAAGGTAACGCAACTGCCAACCAAGCAGTACGGACTAGGGTTTTCCAGACTGTTCTCTCAAAGCTTGCTATAGTGCACTGGAGGTATTTCATAAGTAGGGTTGATTCATTGGTGCATTCCTTGATGCGTTTATTTATTCATTCCATAAACTCTTCTTCCATGGAGAGAGAGGTCAGTCACGTAAGAGTGTGTGTGTGTGTGTGTGTGTGTGTGTGTGTGTGTGTGTGTGTAAGTGAGGGCTCCTGGTTATTATTTAAATAATGCATTTCCTTTCTTTGCTCTCTGCAAACCGTACCCTCATCTTCATCCTGTAGTGTGCTTATTTTCAAGTGCAGTCAAGAATAAGTCAGAAAGTGATCTGTCCATGTGTTGCTACCTAGAAACAGAAAGTTTATTCCATCTGTAGGCCCGGTCATCCATAATAGTCTCTACTGCATGTCATCTCATTTTTAATATTTTACCCTTTTTTTTAAAGAGAAACAACACCCACCACTGTATATTGGTTACAACCGGTCAACGTAGGGCTTAATTGGAGTTTTTGTGGGTTGGTGCAGTTGGTGTGCTGGTCCCATGTATGTGGACGTAGAGCTCAGACAGGTTGAAAGGGGGGCATAGTGGGATGCCCGCCACCACCAACCCACTCTGCAAACTGTCTTTGGATCAGAAGGACCGCTACGTGTAGGTAATGCTTGGGTGTTTGAATGGGACTTTGAAAGTTTCTACCTGCTCTACAGGTCAGTGTTTTGAAGACAACTCAATGGATTACACTAGTTCTACACAGTTGGGAAAGGGTAGCCAAGGGCTTGAGCGTGGCCCTTATTGTTAACATCACTTTTGATTGTGGCTTATATCAAAAGACTACGAATAACACCCCCCCCCCCAAAAAAAAAGAAAAGAAAAAAACTACAAATACAATGAATAAATTTACTGTGAGATTTTCAATATGTTGGGCCACATTTGGCCATCTGTGGAATTACTGGGAAAATTACCTGCAAGATTTTACATAGTTACTGGTCTCAAATACTTACTGGAAGGCAACAAATACAGAATCATCGACGTATGCAAATCCTGACGAATTTGCAGGCGGGAATCTGCTGGGTGTTCAGCAGCGAGCTAGGTGATTCTCTGAATTCAGTTCCCAAACTGGGAAGTTCAACCTTAGTACTTTGTTTCATGTGAAAATATGGGCAAACTTGGCGTGGCTTTCTGGTTCCCATAGAAATGCCCTGGAGCCTTTCTGCCTCTGCAGTCTGTGGGTCTGAGCCTCAAGTTGGACGGCATGGCAGTGTAGCCAAAGGGGATCTGAGATTGGAGGCCATTTAGTTTATGACCATTTGGGGGTCTTAAACCCTCATGAAACTGAATGGGTCTTTTTAATTTTGTTGCTGAGTTAGTGGGGTAATTGCTTCAAACTCCATTTTGTTCTGGCTGGGACCTCATGCTCTTGTTTTTGTTTCTTGAGGACTGTACTTGATTTTCTCACTTGAATACTGTAAATGTGCTGTCCGCAGTGCCCCTAGGGGACCCATTCTCTGGCCATGTTCTCTGATAACTGGTAAACAACTAAAAAGTCCTGCTCCTCTTCAGTGACTGAATGGAGGGGGAGTGGAGAATTTGGATCCCGGTCATGAATCTTTCAGTGGACTCTCCTGTGAAGCCCACCCAAACTGGTTCCTGGAGGACACCTCCTTGTTAAGCAGACACCACAGATCTGAAGGTAGTCTGCCCTGGATGTGACCAGAGGGAGGAAAAATGGCGTGGGAGGTGCTTCATATACCCTTTAGGAAGATTTCTCTCTGCGTATATGTGTGTGTAAAAATATACATTGTGATGTTGCTTTCTCTAGCATGAACTCACCAAAGTTAACCTAATTAATGAACTTAGAGACCATTCGAAACCTTTTCTGGTTTCTTTATGCTACGCTGAAATCCACATATAATTAGCCATTCATTTTTTAAATCCAGGAGAAATTAGTCATATTTGTAGGTGAAAATGTCGAGAAATAAAGAGGAAAGGGAGAGGGTAGAAAAAGATCACGTACAGGCACAGTACATGTGTTTCAAATTTTTTTTTTTCCTGAGACTCTGAAAAGAGAAATGAAGTTTTGCATTTCCCAAGTCTATTAGGTTTTCCGATTTCAGAGCAGGATAAACTGGGCTTTTCCTTCCCAGTTGTAAGCTAGAATTGAAATTGAGGCCAACTTCGTCTTCTTGGACTTAGAAAGTATTTTCCAGGCAGAGTATTTTAAGGCACAACTTTTCTCGTAACTGATCAGTATATACAAAAATGTTTGAACAAATGCCTTCTTCATTCCATGGAAAATAAGGTGCTGATAAGATACAGGAATAAAAATGTAACCACCTGTTCAATAAAGAGTTCCACTGGGGAGAGAGAGGGGAGGAGAATCTGTGTGTCCCTGTGTCCTCAGCCCAAGGACTTTCCTAGTCCGAATGACCTAAGTTGTTACTAAAAGAAAAGTGGGTGAGTCCCAACCAATATATTCATAAAGTTTGCTGCTTTCTTAGAAAGAAGTTGCAACCAAGCGTCGGGCAACGCTCCCTGGGCATTTTTCATGGGCTAGTTTGCGAAAGTCAAGTGAAGGAATTGTTTGAATCTTCTTTGACAAGTGCTGTGTGGGCCAAAGCTTCAAGGAGATTTATCAAAGTCATTGAAGTAGCTTCTACAACAAAGGAGGGATGTAATATCTAAGTTGTGTAAACCTAGGCCATTCGGGCTGGGAGGCAGCTGAAGGTGAGGCTATTTTAGCGGAGCCAGCATTTCGAATTCACTCTTCCTTTGTCCTCCTTGGCCTACCTTCTCAGTAATGGATTTGTCAACGACAGGATTGACCTAACCAATTTCCTGACAGCAACGCCTTGTTGTCGAGCAAACAATTATAGTAAGAATGTTGAGATTTGTGCTCAAATTGTATTTTGTTACACCGACTTCCTTCAGACCTCAAGTGAGTATGGTATGGAGAGCTTTAACACGAAATGATCTCTATGAAGAATTTCATTTTCCCAGGATCTGTGAATGAAATGGATACTGATCCACTATTGTTTTCTCCCAGGGCTTACCTGGAGGGAGAACAGAGGGGCTATAGACGTGTGTGCTCCTCTCTTTCTTTGGGGGAGAGATCAAGCAGATAAGAGCGAGGGATCTTCAACCAGCAGGGACTCCCCTTCAGAGGAGGAATGTGAACAGGTCAATTCTTCCAGCTCTTGATGGGTTTGGGTTAGGAGTTTGTGTGTATTTACGTGTGTAGAATTGGACACGCTAGGCCTGTCAGCTTGGGCTCATAAACAAATATGATCAAGGGTCTCTACTTGATCTTTCCTTGACAAAGAATGTACATCCGCACAGGGCTGGAGGGTCCCCCTCTTTCCTGCAGCCCGATGTCGCCATCAATCGATTCCCTGCGTAGAGGTAATGTACCAGGTGCAAACCTCCTTAAATGTTATCATCCAGCCCGCATTTCACCGTTTTGTTGATGAGACTATCATGGAAGACGATACAGTTTAGAACACACAGAGGATCAGCAGAGCTTAGAACGTGCAGGTAAGGAAGAGTACTTATTGGACCAGAAAACCTGGAGCAGGGGCTTCACTGTTTTGTAAGTGAGGAAGGAATTAAAAGTCAGCATCAGGTGCTGGCTTCCAATATACTAAAATTGGAACGATACAGAGAAGATTAGCATGGCCCCTGTGCAAGGATGACACGCAAATTCGTGAAGCGTTCCATATTTTTGAATGGACTTGAGGACACGGGGAGGGGGAAGGGTAAGCTGGGACGAAGTGAGACAGTGGCATGGACATATATACACTACCAAATGTAAAATAGATAGCTAGTGGGAAGCAGCCGCAGAGCACAGGGAGATCAGCTTGGTGCTCTGTGACCACCTAGACGGATGGGATAGGGAGGGTGGGAGGGAGGGAGGGAGACGCAAGAGGGAAGAGATATGGGAATATATGTGTATGTATAGCTGATTCACTTTGTTATACAGCAGAAACTAACACAGCATTGTAAAGCAATCATACTCCAATAAAGATGTTAAAAAAACCCAAAAAGTCAGCATCAGAAACGCACCCTAAGCTATTCTAGGTTGTTGGTTTCATTTTTGTTTGAGGACACCGTTGCAAAATATAACCCGGGCTGTAGGTTCAGTCAACTCTCAGTACTTTGCCCGATCTTCGTGCTGTCCTGTATTTCACACCTACTGCAGGTGTTGCTATAGAAGCAGGAGCACTATGGCCTTCCTGCTTCCCGTCATCAAACATCGCTCTTTGACTGGAGCTGCTCAGAGGTTTTCCTCTTTAACATTTTCGAGCCCAATAGTGTGTGGGTTCCACATTCTTTTCTAAATATGCAAAAGCCACCTGTTTGGGAATGTGGTCCAGAATATTGCCGGGGCTCAGCGTCAGGCTCACTGCTTTGCAGTTTCCGGAATCCACCCATATGTGTGTCTATGTTTAGCTACCACCATCAACATTTTCCATCTCTTACATGTTTAGCCAACTTTTGCGTGGGCTGTAGCTTTGACCTTGCAGCGAAGTCCTAAGCGTGTATGGGACCAAAATAAATAATTAAAAGATCATCTGTTCACCGCAGCCGGCAACCTCCTGAACCTGTTTCACGTCAGCTATGGCTGGGACCTGAGCCAGGCATACTAGAGGGGCGAGGAGCTCCTCTCAGTGGCTGTGGGTGGCTGAGGGTCTTGTACCTGCAACTTGGGTCTTTGCCGCTTGGCAGAAACGCTCCCTCACAGATGCACGGCAGGGCCCCATCCACTCTGGGAGGGCTGCAGGCGACGTGATGGGGGCTGGTCATAGATGCCTGGACCACAGCACTCTAGAAAAAGCCCAACCTTCCACCTGCTTGAGTGGGACAGAGACTGGCAACAGAGGCTATTTCTGGGAGATCCAGAAGGGGAAGGAACTCACGTGGCGTAGATTGTTCTTGTTTAATAATTTCCTCCATAAAACCTGCTTCAAATGAACAGCCAGGACAGATTAGCGAGGAGGTGTGACAAAAGTGGAGCCTTTGAGGGCAGGGGTTATGCTGCGAAAGGACTGAGGAAAACCCCATGACGACGCAATTCTCAGCTCATTTCCTTTGCTCTGCACGGGGATGGTCATACGTTAGCATCTGGTGCAATATCCCCTGTCAAAGGAGCAGAGTGGGAAAGCGTGTCATAGAGCAAGCCCTGGATGGTCAACTCCACGAGGGAGGGGCCCAGGTCTGCCTTGTTCGGGCACTTATTCCAGAACAATGCCTAGAACAATGCCTGACATGGAGTAGGAGATCAAGAATTTTTCGTTTAAATCCATGACAATACATAGTAGCGTGATGTAGTTTAAAGAACAAAACAAGAACAAAAAATTAATAAATTCATTGGTCCCCTTTGAGGATGTTAGGTAACTAAATCATTTGAAAAGCGGTGAATAGAAAGAAAGAATCAAGCATTTATCTTCCTTTCCTACGTAAACCATACCCCAGGGGAACCAAATATATTATGAGGTGAAGATTCATTTTACTGAAAGCATTCCAGCTAATAAATGAAGAGAGACTGACAGAATTGGGGTGTCAAGATTTTGCATCCACTAATCAATCAATGGGTCCAGGCCTTGATCATCGGTTGCATTAACATCATGAGAAGAGTGACAAGCAGACAATGCGTGCTTCCTGATGACCTACACGCCACCATTTATGAAGGAATAGACCAAAAGAATCGAACCTGAACTTGATCAAGCTTCTAATTCTAACTTCCAATTGACAGGAAATCTAGGGAACAAAGCAGTATGTTGCCATGAGTAAAAGCCAGACTGTGGGAAACTAGAAAAGACAAACACTAAAGGAAAAAAGGAGAGAAAGAGAGAGAGGAAAGGGGGACCTGAGCGATTTTAAAAGGCTTAAGAAATGTATTGATTAATTGCAATGAATGAATTGGAGGTTGATCCTGATTTGAACAAATAAATTGTTTTTAAATGTTTTTAAGGGAATTCCCTAGCAGTCCAGTGGTTAGGACTCGGCCCTTTCACTGCTGAGGGCTCGGGTTCGATCCCTGGTCGGGGAACTAAGATCCTACAAGCCGGGCGGCACGGCCAGAAAGAAAGAAAGAAAGAAAAAGAAAAGAAAATATAAATCAAATGTTTCTTAAAAGAGAGAAATATTTGTTGGTGGATGAACGGTGGCGAGTTGAAGGGGAAGGCTGCAGCTTGACAAGCTCGTCTGTGCTCAGGGACTAGCCCAAGCCACGAGGCAGCGGGACTAATTTTAGTTCCCACCTGCTGGTGGAAACAGGGCTCTGAAGATTCTGCCAGGCTTGATTGGAATTGTGCTCCATCTCAAAGCTGTAAAAAACAGATGCGAAGCTTCAAGCGAGCAGAGACCACATCTACCTTATTCAGTGTCTTCCAAGTGCCTAGGAGCCACGAGAGGCACACGGTAAGTGCTCTGATGTGTTTGCTGAGCTGGGAGAGCTGGATTCACATCCTGCCTGCGCCACTAACTTGCTGTGGGATAGCTAGGCAAATTATTGCTCCCTCTCTGGGCTTCTGTTTCTTCACACGTACAAAGGAGGAACTGGGCTTATTGCTAGCGAAAAGCCCTTCCACTTCACAGATTCTGTGATGAGAGAAGAAGCACTTCATTTCCCAGGAATGTGACCGAGCTTAGCCCTAGATCAACCTGTGGGAATTATTTCAGTGCCACGAACACCATGACACTTCCTGCGTTACACCAGCAAACGTCCTCCTTGACCACAGGAGAAAGACCACTGCTTTTGTCTGATGGTTGTGCGCTCATGGGACTTGGGTTTTCTTGTGAGTTTCCAGTTTGCTTTATGTTCACAGGAAAGGGGCCACATTGACCCAGAAGCATTTCAGTTTGTCTCCCCCCAGGGAGCCAGCTGAGTGAATGTCAAAGGCCCACCTGCCCGGGTGGTGTGAGCTGGCTAGAGCCCATTAAACCAAAGGGCGGCCCTTCAGAGTTTCCAGAACGGCTGAACAGCTGAGCAGGTTCTTTCTGACCCAGGGAGCATGCTCACAGGGGTTTCCTTATGTGAGCCTTAAGGTAAGTCCGACTCTGTACCCAGAAGCAGCTCCCTGGGTCTCCAAGCACAGGAACTCCCAAGGAAGAGAGAGGACCCCAAAGGCCTGAATGGAGGGCTGGAAACAACTTCAGTTCCTCCCCCACCTCACCCCCCAACCAGGGCCCAGCTCCCAGCTCCTGTTTATTCATGGCCTGAGAGCTGGGGGGAGGGCCAGTGACCTGACACTCTCCTCTAGGGAGTAAAGCCACCCTTCAGTGATGCTGGTTTAACTGCAACCCACGCAGAGGCTTATTCAAGGATGGGAGGCTTATTCAAGGCCAGTTATCAAGTCAACCAGATAAAAATGTTTGTAACTTCCAAGGGTTCTGTTCCAGGATGTGTTGTGTTGTGGGATCCCTCTGCAGCGAGGCTTGAAAAGGCTGCAGCCTGGTGAGTGGCTCAGAGCTGGACACTGTTGGCAGTTAGAACTGTTAGTCTAAAAGGGAATATTAAAGTGGAAAAAGGTGTCAACAAGAGGCAGCCAATACTAGAGAATGGACTTGAGGATACGGGGAGGGGGAAGGGTAAGCTGGGACAAAGTGAGACAGTGGCACGGACATATATATACACTACCAAACGTAAAACCGATAGCTGGTGGGAAGCAGCCGCATAGCACAGGGAGATCAGCTCGGTGCTTTGTGACCACCTAGAGGGGTGGGATAGGGAGGGTGGGAGGGAGGGAGACGCAAGGGGGAAGAGATATGGGAACATATGTATATGTATAACTGATTCACTTTGTTATAAAGCAGAAACTAACACCATTGTAAAGCAATTATACTCCAATAAAGATGTTTAAAAAAAAAAAAAAAAAAGAGGCAGCCAAGTTCATTGGAGACCTCATCCAGGGTGAGGAGAGAGAAAATGTGAAATTTGCTCATAAGCGATCCATCCCGACTTACTCCACTGATGGAGGTGTAATTTCGATAAGGGTTTCCGTCTAGTTTGGTGATGGAGCATACCATGATTTTCTGAATTGTGCTGGTTCCAGATTGATTTCTTACCTCACTTGCTTATTTATCATTTGGTTTCTACCCCCATCCACTTCCCTTGAAGGATTGGAGGCGGCTTTCTTCCCTAGTGAATTTTCAAAGCAGGACCATTTTGAAAGACCTTTTTACACTGCTAGCTGCGGCAGGCTGCCGGGCTGCAGGGGGCAGGCCGGCCCCCCAGTTCTGGTTACTGAACCATTCAATACGCCAAGTATTTATGGGGCACCTGTGTGCATAGTTCTCTGGGGCTACAAAAGAGAAAGAAAGGCTGTTTCTGTCCTTTCTACTTGGCCCAATCCACTCCCAGGGCCTCGGGAACTCTAAGGGGTGGGGAGCAAAGGTGAGAACCTCAGAACAAAAGGGCCATGTGGCAATTAGGAACTCAGGAGCCTCCTATAGAAACTGAAAGATGGCCAGGCCCTTTTAGGCATCACCACCCGTGCTTCCCAAACTGAGGTCCGCAGACCCCTAGGGCTCCAGGACAGTGTGCTGTCGATGGGGTGGGACTTGAAACCACTGGAGAAAACGTATGTCTTCTTACTTAAAGATAGTGATTAGAAAGTGGAGGCAGGGAGAGAATTCCTTTTTTTTTTTCTTTTCCTTTTAGACCTGTTATTTTTATATTCAAGCAAGCACATAAGCACTTATAAACTGAAAACATGAGATTTCAAAGAAACCCCCTGGTTATGGCAGCCTGCTTCAGATTATGCTCTGAAGCAGCCTGCCCCCCACCCCCCGCTTCGGTGGGACTTGTATTGAGTGATATTTCTGTGGGACATTTTAAGGGGCTCTAAGACTTATGACCGTGCAAGCCGGTGCTGCCCAAGAGAAATAGAATATGCGCCACATGGGTCATTTCAAATTTCTAGTAGCCACATGCAAAAGAAAAAAGGAACAGGTGAACTTGATTCCGGCAATAGATTTGCCTTAACCTGATACACCCCGAATATTATCATCTCAACCTGTAATCAGTATTTAAAAAATTAGCGAGATAGTTTACATCTTTTTTTTTCATACTAAGTCTCCGAAACCTGGCGTGTGTTTTCCACTTACCACACAACTCAGTAAAGACCAGCCACCTCCCCAGTGGTCAACAGCCGTGCGTCACCAGTGGCAACTTTACTGGACTGTGCAGGCCTCACCTGCTCATTTTATAAATGAGGAAATAGGGCCAGGCCTGGAAGTTACACTTTCTGATCTACTTCCTAAACTTTCCTGCAAAACTTTGTATTCTTATCCCAGATGTTTACTCTTCTCTTCCTTTAGGGTGTGACTGTCCTCTTACTTGGGGAGGCAGCAGACAGACAGACGGACGCACACACACACACACAGGCACACACACACACACACAGACGCACACAAAATATTTGCTCACATGCTTTGCCTTTTGCTGTCCGCACTGCCTTCCTAGCCCCACACAAACGCAAATGTTCTCTCCTGTGGCCGGCTGCCCCCGGGTCCAGGCTTCCAGACTAGCAAGGGAGACGCTCCACCCCCAGGTCAGAAGTTCATGGGTGCTAATGGGTTCACGTGCGAAACCTCCATCCCCACCCCGGCTCACTCCACACCTACGCCCGTATTTTCAAAGAGGCCTTCTGGACGTCGGCGCCTTATCCCCACTTTGACTGTGGGAAATTTTACACACTAGTGCTGCGGCCTTTCAGGGCGGAGTGGGTCAGCGCTTTTCCAGGAGACTGCGGAGTCATTGTTCCAATAAGTGAGAAAATCCAGTGACGGTAAAGGGCAGAAGGAAACTCACCCACGATCCTTCTCCCCAAGCATAAGGACTGCTCGTAGTATTTCCTTCCTGCACGGGGCCTTTTGATGGGCCTGGGACGCTTATTAGGAGGGCAAGCTGGGACTGGGACCACGGCGGCCTTAACCTTCTCTCAGTGTGTTTCCCACAGCTCGGGCCGCTTGCAAGGGCTTCCTAAGGAAGGGGAGCCCTCCCAGCCCCTTCCCACACGCATCCCCTCCTGACAGACAGGAACTAGCAATGAGACTGACCCTCTCCGTCCCCAGCGCCGCCTCAAGCTGTCAGTCGTGCACACAGGAGCCCAAGCAGCCTGTGGAGGTCCCTTGACCCCGTTGGCCCCGGGCTGACCCCCTGCCAGGGCGGAGGAGACCGACTGCCAAGAATGCAGTGGAATCCCGCTGAGGCTGGAGCCGAGGCCCGCGAAAATGCGCGGAATGCCGTTTGTTCAGACACACTGGCCTTTGCACAGAAAAGCTCTTTGGGCTTCAACAAAGGTAGGACACATTGTTTCAGGACTAAGGGTCTGATCCAAGTTCACTTCACTCGGTCTCAAAAGGAGGACGCCAGCTCATTAAAAGCAGAGCAAAGCAGCGGTGCTGCAGAGATGACTTGAACTTGACAAAGTTCCCACCCTGTCTCAATTTGGAGACTGATGTCAGATCTCATGTTAAAAGGAAAAACCAAAAAGTAAAAAAAGGCCCTTGGGCCGTTCACAAAATGGGTATTCTTATAAGGATAATTCCACTGTGATTTACGGTGTAAGGAAAAGATTTAGAAATTACTATTGTTTAGAAAATGATTTTTTTTTAATTTAAAAATTATCATTAGGATGAATTTTCATTAACTTGAGGGGATTCCATTTTGGTGGCAGGGCCGGTGTGTGGGGATGAGAGGCATGTGGTAAAGTAACATCAGAACTAGACAGGGACTGCCTAACCTTTGCCTGATACTTCCCAGCGGACACACCTTTTTTTCAAAAAGTCATTTTTCCACATAATTAAATAAAGTGTGACCTTCAAGGTAACCAAACAGGTATGGGCTGTTATCATGGTGAGATGAGGAAACTGAGGCAGGCCACCAGGAGGTGAAGGGACTAGCCCATGCTGAAAAGGCTAATCCAGTAAAAATACCGTTAATAATACAATCATCAAATATCATATGATATCGCTTATATGTGAAATCTAAAAAAAGGGGTACAAATGAACTTATTTACAAAACAGAAGTAGAGTCACGGATGTAGAAAGCAAACTTATGATTACCGGGGGATATGGGGCGGGGAGGGATAAATTGGCAGATTGGGGTTGACATATACACACTACTATATATAAAATAGGTAACTAATAAGAACCTACTGTATAGCACAGGGAACTCTACTCAATACTCTGTCATGGCCTATATGGGAAAAGGATCTAAAAAAAAAAAAGAGTGGATATATGTATATGTATAACTGATTCACTTTGCTGTACACCTGAAACTAACACAACATTGTAAATCAACTATACCCCAATAAAAATTTTTAAAAACTACAATCATCATCATCATAATCATCATCCTACCAATAACATCTGACATATATACTGCTTCCTTCATGCCAGTTACTGTTGTAAGGGTTTTGAACATATTTCCTCATTACACTAACCATAGTCCTATGGAAGAAGGTACATATCATTGTTATTCTTCCCAGATTATAAATGAGGAAACGGCAGCACAGGGATATTCAGTACCTAGCCTAGAGTCACACAGCTGGTACGTGTCACAGCCCGTATTTGAACCCAGACCTCTCCAGCCCCTCACCCTGGCTCCTATCACCTTTTCTCCTTCGCAGAGTGGAAAGAGCATTTGATAAATATGGAAACTGGCCCATTGCAGCTCTGTCATGTTTGACCCCAATACACACTTCCTTCTTTCAGCCAGCAGTTATTGAGTGACCACTATATGTATGGTTCTGTATGTGTGGTGTAGGGGACATGGTTGGGGGGGCAGAGGAGAGAGAGAAGAGATCTTCAAGAAATTTACTTATTTACTTATTATAAATTTACTTATTCGTTGTTCCTGTCCTCATCGTGTTTATGCTCCCGGGTGGCAGACAAATGTGTAAACATCTAGTGACGTGGAATGCAAAGGGGTTCAAGGGAGGTGCTGGTAATCTACAGGGGGACCCAGTGCCTCAGCGACAAGGCAGGGACATGGGACAATGTGACTAGAGCAAGGCCAGGGGAGAGCAGGAAGCTCCATGTGATTGGAACCTAGGATGTGGGGAGGCTTGAAACACTGAAAGGTGAGTCCAGAAAGGCAATTTAGGGCCAGATGCTTGAATGGAACGCTGAAGAGTTGAACTTTTATCCCTTGGGTGATGGGGAACCACTGAATGATTCTGAGGAGGAGAATCAGAGGAGGATATGACTTGCTATGCTTTTTGGCCTCGCAGCTTGCAGGATCTTACTTCGCCGACCAGGGATCAAACCCGCGCCCCCTGCAGTGGAATCACGGAGCCTTAACCACTGGACCTCCAGGGAAGTCCCTGACTTGCTATGCTTTTTGAGGAAGAGTACACGAGAGGCTGGGGGAAAGCACCTTCACTGGGAATGCTGGAAGAAGATCCTGAGTTCCAAGTGGAACGGGAGACATCAGATGATACTTCCTATCAACTACAGCATGCACCTCTGTCCACCACCTGTGAGATTCCTGTTTGGAGGAGTAAAATCATGGCAATGATCTATTAACTTACTTCTTAGAAAGAAACGAACAGGACCTGTTGGAGGGCATTCCAGCCTACTCGTGAGAGATACCTACTTTATTAATTTCCTAACGTTACTGTTAACAACTTACCACAAAGGCAGTGGCTTGAAACAACACAGATTTATGATCCTAAAGTTCTGGAGGACAGAATTCCTAAAATCAAGGAATCGGCAAGGCGGTGTTCCTTTGGGAGACTTTACCAGAAAATCGGTTTCCTTCCCTTTTCCAGCTTCTAGAGGCTGCCGGCATGTCTTAGTGGATGATGCCTTCCTCCACCTTCAAAGCCAAAATCCCAGCATTTTCAAACCTCTCTCTGACCTCTGCTTCCATTGTCATATCTTCTTCTCTGACTCTGAGCCTACTGCCTCTCTTTTGTAAGGTTTTTGTAATGACGATGGGTCCACCTGGATGATCTAGAATCATCTCTCCAACTCAGTTGTGATCCTTAACTTCATTACATCTGCAAAGTCCCCTTTGCCATGTAGGATAACAGGCTCTGGCGGTTAGGCTGTGGGCATCTTTGGAGTGGGCATGATGTAGCCTGCCATGCCTAAACTCCTTTAAATCATCTATTTCTTAAGCACCTTAGAGAAAAATGGATGTCCATGAACTGTAACTATTTACGTTTTCTTCCTGGTACTTGGGGAAACTCTGGTGGAGACACCATATGGGTCAGTAGTGGTACGCTCCATGGCTGTCCCCTACCACTCACAGAGGACCCTGACAGCAAGACATGGTCACTGACCTCAGAAATGAGCCACTTGCACAGACCTACTAGAGAATGGACTTGAGGATATGGGGAGGGGGAGGGGTGAGATGTGACAGGGTGAGAGAGTGTCATGGACATATGTACACTACCAAATGTAAAATTGATAGCTAGTGGGAAGCAGCTGCATAGCACAGGGAGATCGGCTCGGTGCTTTGTGTCCATCTAGAGGGGTGGGATAGGGAGGGTGGGAGGGAGAGGCAAGAGGGAGGGGATATGGGGATATATGTATACGTATAGCTGATTTACTTTGTTATACAGCAGAAACTAACACACCATTATAAAGCAGTTATACTCCAATAAAGATGTTAAAAAAAAATAGAAATGAGACACTTGGGGCCCATGAGCTCAAAACTGTGAATGTAAGAATTAAGGGTGGGGACTTCCCTGGCGGTCCAGTGGTTAAGACTCCGCACTCCCAATGCAGGGGGCACAGGTTCGATCCCTGGTTGGGAAACTAAGATCCCACATACCGCACGGCACAGCCAAAAAAAAAAAAAAAAAAAGAAAAGTGAAATCACTTAGAAAAAAAAAAAAAGAATAAAGGGAACCGCAAAAGAGCTTAATTCAAAGACTTTCCCTGAGCTGCTTTTTTTTTTTTTTTTTTTTTTTTGGCCAGGGACTGTGCTAGGTGCTAGGGATGTAATCATGAATAAGGCTTGGCCCTGCCCTCCAGATGCTCACACTCTAGTGGGGAAGGCAGACAGATTAACAATGCAGTATCATGTGACAAATATCCCCATGGCTGCATGGCCTCCAGAAGGCTGAAGCCTCCGTGAAACCCTTGGGGAGGCCTGGAGGTGCTAAGCTGACCCAATAAAAGGAGGAACTAATAAAGAGCTAACATACATCGAGACTTTTCAAATTCACCTAAGCACTTTACATATGTGAACTTATTTCATCCTCGTCAATATCATTATGCCCATACTACAGATGAGAAGACTGAGGCACAGAGAAGTTAAGTGACTTATCCAAGCTCACAGAACTGGCAAGTGGCAGAGCTGGGATCCAGCCAGACTGGCTTCAAAGAACATGATTTTAACCACAGTGTTATAATGCTTCCTACATGAAGATGCTATGCTTGGGTTGGTTCCCAGAGGGCTGGGATTACTGAGGTAAATCTCCAGACCAAAGTAGAGCTGCCCCCTGACCTCAGAGTCCCTGGAAAATTTGTTCTCAAAAACCACACTGCATGGTAGCCTGGGAGATGGCATTCCCCCACCAGCCCTGGAGGTGTCAGAGGCAGCAAGGTGTTCGCAGGGTTCCTGTGAGCAATTCAGCTGCATTGTAGCCCACTGGGAATGTTAGGTCTTGGAACTTGGCTGGCTCTGTCATCTAGCCCCTTGGGAACTCTGAGACTGCAAACTGGTTTTCTTGTTTCATCTAACAAAGGCCAAATAGAAAGGTAAATGAGACGGTGAAAAGAAAAATTCACTGTATCTCTGCTTTTAGCACTCTGTGTGAACACTCCCCCTCTTGCTAGCGGGGTTAATTAAGAGTTGACTAGATACATATCTTGACTATATGCTGCATCCTCTCATTGAAACCCCATCCACTTGAATTTCAGACAAGGGTTGAGTTAAAGCTTCTTTTGCCCTGGCTATGAATAAATGGTTTGCTGAGCAAATTCATGGTGTAAACTTGAATGCCTGGATGAATTAAAGAGGACAAATGTCTCAACCCCCCTCACATGCCGATCTGTATACTGACAAAAAAAATAATATGCTGATTAAAAATCATTCTTCCTCACTCAGTGGATCCTCCAAGGAGTTCCATGTAATCGTTTTGTTAGGCTGAACCTAATGACTGTATGAAAATAATCTTGGAACCAGCTTGTGGGGTCTGGCACACTCCACCTCTGCTTTGGATCACTTTGTGTATGCATAGAATAAGCTTTAGGGCTTTAGTATTCCCTGACATTTAGTTTAGTTATTTTATCAACTGTTTTCAAAGGGACCTTTAAAAGACTTCTTCCCCCACTCCCACCCATTTCATGGCATTACTTGAGCTAAGTGTGTTTTTTTTAATACATTTATTGACTTATTGATTTATTTATTATTTTTGGCTGCATTGGGTCTTCGTTGCTGTGCACAGGCTTTTCTCTAGTTGTGGTGAGCGGTGGCTACTCTTTGTTGCAGTGCATGGGCTTCTCATTGCGGTGGCTTCTCTTTGTTGCCGAGCATGGGCTCTAGGCGCGCGGGCTCAGTAGTTGTGGTGCGCAGGCTTCAGTAGTTGTGGCACACGGGCTCAGTAGCTGTGGCTCGCGGGCTCTAGAGCGCAGGCTCAGTAGTTGTGGCGCACGGGCTTAGTTGCTCCACGGCATGTGGGATCTTCCTGGCCCAGGGCTCGAACCCATGTCCCCTGCATTGGCAGGTGGGTTCTTAACCACTGTGCCACCAGGGAAGTCCAAGTGTGTTTTGAATATATTACAGCCGAGCCTCTGGAAATAAAGTGGAAGGCTTTGAATGATGTGATCTCTGGGGCCTAGACTGGCCTTCCCCCAGACAAATACCTACTGGTGTTTGGAGTCAGCGGCCCAATGGCCACTCCTCCTCTGATTGCCCAGGAGGAACGGGCCGCCCCTCCGCCCCTCCCTTGTGACTTCTCCCACAGCCCTGCGGCCCAGCACATGCTTTGTGTACCTCTCTGTCTCCTTCAGAGACTCTTAATGCCTCCAGGGCAGAGGCTCTAATTTTTTTCTAAAGCTTTTAACAACTATTTCAATCATACAAGTAATACCTCAAAATGGTTTCATTGTTAAAAAAAAAAAGAGAGAGAGAGATAAAACAACATTTCTCTTCATTCCCCTATTCCCAGTCCTTCCACAGCTATCCACATCCTTCTGTTTTGTTTTTAATTTTAATTTTATCATTAATTGTGCTTACAAGCACCTGACATTAAATTTGCCATCTTAATCGTTTTTAAGTACACAGTTCAGTAGTGTTAAGTATATTCACATTGTTGTACAACAGAGCTCTAGAACGTTTTATTCTTGCAAAACTGAAACGCTATGCCCATTAAACACAATTTCAACCCCACCTCCCCAGCTCTGGGCAACCACCTTTCTACTTCCTGTCTCTATGAATTTCATTACTCTAGGTACCTCATATAAATAGAATCATACAATATTTGTCCATTTGTGACTGGCTTATTTCACTTAGCATAATGAATTCAAGGTTCATCCATGGTATAGCATGTGTCAGAATTTCCTTCCTTTTTAAGGCTGAATAATATTCTATTATATGGCTGTATATTTTGTTTATTTGTTCATTCATCAATGGACATTTGGGTAGCTTCCTTTTGCTGGCTATTATGAATAATAAAGCAGTGAACATGGGTGTGCAAATATCTCTTTGAGATCCTGCATTGAATTCTTTTCTATATCTACCCAGAAGTGGGATTATTGGATTACTGGATCATATTTTTAATTTTTTGAAGCACCATCATATCGTTTTTCATAGCAGCCTCACCATTTTACATTCCCACCAATAGCGAACAAGTGTTCCATTTTCTCTGCATCCTTGCCAACACTCGTTTTCTGTCCTCTCGGTAGTGACCATTCTAATGGGTATGAGGTGATATTTCATGATGATTTTACAGAAAAAAAAATTCTCTAATGATTACTGACGTTGAGCATCTTTTGATGTTGGTCATTTGTATATCTCCTTTAGAGAATTGTCTGTTGAAGTACTTTACCCATTTTTAATCAGCTTAATTTTTGTTCTTGAGTTGTATTAGATATATGATTTTCAAATATTTTCTCCCATTACACAGGTTACCATTTGATTCTGTTGACTGTTTCCTTCGATGCACAAACATTTTTATGTTTGATGTAGTCCCATTTGTCTATTTTTGCTTTGTTGCCTCTGCTTTTGGTGTCATATCCAAGAAAGCATTGCCAAAACCAAGGTGTTGAAAACTTTCCCCTATGTTTTCTAGTTTCAGGTGTTAAGTTTAGGTCTTTAATCCATTTTGAGTTAATTTTTGTCTATCGTGTGAAGTAAGGGTCATCTTCATTCTTTTGCACGTGGCTATCCAGTTTTCCCTACACCATTTGTTGAAGGAACTATTCTTTCCCCATTGTGTGGTTTTGGCACCCTTGTTGAAGATCATTTGGCCAATATATGAAAGGGCTTATTTCTTGGCTCTCTATTCTGTTCCATTGGTCTATATGTCTGCCTTTATGCCAGTGCCACACCATAGTGATTACTGTTGCTTTGTAATAGGTTTGAAATCAGGAAGTGTGAGGCCTCCAGCTTGTTCTTTTTTTCAAGATCATTTTGGATATTCTAGGTCCCTTGAGATTCCATTTGAATTTTAGATTTTTTTCTATTTATACAAAAATTGCTGTTAGGCTTTTGATGAGGATTATGTCAAATCTGTAGATCCCTTTGGGTAATATGGACCTTTTAACAACATTAAGTCTCCCAATTCACATACACAGGATGTCTTCCATTTATTTGCATCTTCTTCGATTTATTTTAACAAAGTTTTTAGGTTTTTAATGCACAAGTCTTTTGCCTCCCTGGTTAAGTTTATTCCTAGGTATTTTACTCTTTCTGATGCTAGTGTACATGGGATTGTTCTTTAAATTTCCTTTTCAGATTGGTCATTTTTAGTATATAGAAATGGAATTGACTTTTTTTTTTTTGCAGTTGACTTTTATGTATTGATTCTGTATCCTGCAACTTTGCTGAAATTATTAGTTTTGACAGCTTATAAGGGGAATCTTTAAGGATTTTCTGCATAAGATCATGTCATCTGTGAACAGAGGTACCTTTACTTCTTCCTTTCTTTCTGTTTCTTGCCCAATTGCTATGGCTTCCAGTACTTCCATAGGACTTCCAGTACTATGTTAAATAGAAGTGGTGAGACTGGGCATTCTTGCCTTTTTCCTGACCTTAGAGGAAAAGCATTCAGTCTTTTACTGTTGAGTATGATGTTAGTAGGTAGTTTCCTTCTGTTCCTAAATTGTTGATTGTTTTTTACCATGGAAGGGTGTTGAATTTTGTCAAATGCTTTTCCTGTATCAACTGAGCTGATCATCTGGTTTTTGTCCTTCATTCTGTTAATGTGGTATATTACATCTATTGATTTTTCATATGTTGAACTCTCCTTGCATTGCAGGTATCAATCCAACTTTATTATAGCATGTAATCCTTTTAATGTACAAGTTGAGTTTGGTTTACTAGTATTTTGTTGAGGATTTTTGCATCAAAATTCATCAGGGATATTGACCTGTAGTTTTTAATAGTGTCTTTGTCTGGCTTTGGTATCAGGGTAATGCCGACTTCATGGAATGAGTTTACAAGTGTTCCCTCCTCTTTACCCAGATCCTGTTCATGCATTTACATAAGTGTGTGTATGTAAAAAAAAATCTGTAGTTTTGTTTAGAATGACTTCTTAAAACTTAAATGAAATCAGACCAGGCAGATTTCTCTGCTTTTGTCATGCAGCAGCCTCACTTGGAGAGCTTTCATGGTGGTACATGTTGAGCCCTCTGCATTTTTTTTAAGCTGCTGCACAGTCTTCAAATGATATTTAATTTTCTCCTATATCTCGGGCACTGTGCTAACATCTAGGTGTCAGAGGGGAAAACATAGATGCTAGGATACAGCTGTGAACAAGACAGGCAGGACCTCTGCCCTCAGGGAGTTTACATTCTAGTTGGAAGAGAGAGATAGTAACGCAAACTGTAAGATAATTTCTGATTACGGTAAATGCTATGAAAGAAATAAAAGGGTCATGTGATGGCATGGCCTAGAGGTTGGAGGGTTCTTGAATTGGTCATGGAAGGTTTCAAGGAGCCATTCATGTGGTGTGTAAATGTTTGTTGAATGAATGAATGAATAAGTAAATGAAATAACGACAGATGAACAAATAGAAGTAAGTTGGTTTCTGGTATGAATATATGTTTATCATTCCATAGTGTATGTAGCTCTGTATAGCTATAGCTGTCTATAGAGACTTGTCTCCTAAGGGTAGATCATGGGCTGGGTAAGACCAGAAGTCCCCAGGTTAGATGCTGCTCTGACTCAAGAAGGAGCCTGGGGGAATCAATTATGAAGACCAGGATTTTTGCTCTTGGGTGACTTGAAGCTTTGAAGCTCATAGGCTGATGCCCTTTTCCTTAGGGGAGGGTTTGAGAGATGAGGTAGCACGAGCTTAGTGGGTATAAAGTCACCTGCCCACCACCACCTGGCACAGGCAATTACAGGATGTGTACCTGCAGGGAAGGTTGAACTGGGAAAGAAGGGTGAGTTGAAGGGTACAGGAGGAGCTGGGGTGGCATCAGACCTTCTCAGAACTGGGCCACCACTGGAGATCATGGTCTCACCTCCTTCTCTATCTAAGGCTCACAAAGAGCGAGAAAGCCCCTAGTAAGCCTCAATTCCCTCCCTCACTGGGAGGGAGATAGATAGAAACAGCTCTGTCAGGAAGGTGGGAGAGCTGGGGGAGCCATTGGAGGCAGAGCTGATGTCAGAGCCAGAGACACTGTCCTCAGTGGCACCGTTGCCTTTTTTTTTTTTTTTTAATAACAAAGGATGTAGTCTTTTATTTTATTTTTTTTAAAGATTTAATTTTATTTATTTTTGGCAGCGTTGGGTCTTCGTTGCTGCACACGGGCTTTCTCTAGTCGAGTGGTGGCTTCTCTTGTTGCGGAGCATGGGCTCCAGGCGTGCAGGCTCAGTAGTTGTGGCGCACGGACTTAGTTGCTCCACAGCATGTGGGATCTTCCCAGACCAGGGTTCGAACCCATGTCCCGTGCATTGGCAGGCGGATTCTTATCCACTGCGCCACCAGGGAAGTCCCCACCATTGCCTTTTCAGTGCTGTGCTCATAGGAGTGGCTACAGACTTTGGGTGGCCAAGCCAGAGAATATCCTGTGGCTTTACCCCTAGAAGAGTGACAGTAGGAACTTTTGGCCAGAGATGAGACTCACTTGTTAAGATTCTGTGTAACAGCACTCATGGGGATTTGGCTGGGTTTTCATGAATCGCTAACCTGACAGGGAATTCCTGTATTTCTCTTTGGATCTTAAATGGAAGTTCCATGTCCATGGAGATAGATATATATATTCCCTGAAAGTTCATTGCACGAGAATGGCCCTTTACACGTACTTCCCAATAATCAGGCACGGATTCAAACCACTTGAAGGATGATGCCATTAAAAAACCAGGATTGGGAATTACAAGTCCTGGGTCTCAGCCTGTGACATGTCATATGCCTCCCAACCTCCCTGGACAGCAGTTGCGTCATCTAGAAAAGGACTAGATGATTTCAGCTGCTCCTTTCAGCATGCAATTTAATGATGCTATAACTCTTGCAACTGTAGATAGTCCTCTGGGACCCATGGTGATTTTGTGCAAACCACAGAGGTCAAATGGGCCCAGGCCTCTTGGGTTTGGAGAAGGAAATATAGTACGCTATTTACAAGATTCCCTAGATTCTTTTTTTTTTTTAATTAATTAATTAATTTATTTGGTTTTTTTTTTGGCTGCGTTGGGTCTTCGTTGCTGCGTGCAGGCTTTCTCTAGTTGCAGTGAGCAGGGGCTACTCTTCGTTGCGGTGCGCGGGCTTCTCATTGCGGTGGCTTCTCGTTGCGGAGCACGGGCTGTAGGTGCGCAAGCTTCAGTAGTTGTGGCACATGGGCTCAGTAGTTGTGGCTCGCGGACTCTAGAGCGCAGGCTCAGTAGTTGTGGCGCACGGGCTTAGTTGCTCCGCAGCATGTGGGATCTTCCCAGACCAGGGCTCGAACCCGTGTTCCCTGCATTGGCAGGCGGATTCTTAACCACTGTGCCACCAGGGAAGTCCCCTAGATTCTGAAGTAGTTGGGTTTGTCAAATATGCAATGAAGAAGGAAATTCGAAACACAAGATTAAACACGAAGGGACGAGAAGGAAAGATCAAAGCCTTGGAGCTTTATTTCCCAGTTGCAAAGTGCAGCTGTTGGGGACGTCCCCCCTACCTTCCTCATCCCCCCACTCCCAGTATCCCCGCCCCCCTCACCCAGCTGGAGACTGTCCTGAATGGGGCTGCTGAACATTCAGTGGCACTTCCCTACCCTTTAGAGACTGTGCGAGCACAGTCAGCTGGATCCTTGGACCCAAACAAGCCTCTCATCTAATTGCCCCCTTTCTTGATTCTGGAGGGCCAGGCTTCACTCCAGACTCCCACAGAATAGGTCAGTGACTCTGGTGGTCAAAGTTTGGACTATTTCGAATTTTTCCATCTTGGACTCATGTGATCCTGATGGTGTGAAAATCTACTTTCAATGAATCTTTCCCCTGACTGTTCTGTAGTAATAAGAGATGGCTACAGAGTTAGATCTGGTTCTCTTCACTCCAGACGCATCTACGGTAACCTTTAATGAAACTATTTTGTCAACGTAATGGAGCCGACAAACCAGAAGAATCTCTATCCACCACCCCTGCCACAGAACTTAAGCACAGGGAACGGAAGTTTCAGAAATAGTGTTTCAGAGGTTTTTCATCTTTGCAATATATGTTTTTAAACAGCTGGGAATGTTCTGCTTGTTATTTTGATGTCACTTGGGCTACAGTAGGCAGCCAATGGCGGGGACCCTCAGCAGGACCCGCATTCCACGTAGGCCACGGCACCTACACTGTGAAATTTCGGAGGGGGAGCCACAAGCCCTGGGCTGCGGAGCTGCAAACCTTGGCCCGACCCAAGTGGGAGGCGCGAAGCCCCAGACGACAGTGAGACTCAGAAGACTGAATCCTGCCGGAGCCGCCTACACGCAGCAGGTCAAGCTCTCTTCAGGGGAGGCCTTGCTGCCCAGGGCGTGGCGGCCACAGGACAGGTAGGGCCAAGGGAAGGAAGTGCGTCCTCTTTCCAGGAGCAGCTGTGAGGTCAAGGGTCCTGGCACACCTGATCCCGGGGAAATAAGGAAGTGGCTGCTGGAAACTCTGTGGATCAGAAAGTACTGGGGGGAACTGCCAGATGGGAAAGGAAGAAAGAAAGGAAGAGATGCATGGCGTAGGGGGGAGAATGCTAATGAGATGAGAGCGCAGGAGGAAGGGCAGGAAAGAGGTTCTCAAGGAGAGAAAGAGAGAGAGTGAGACAGCAGGTGGTGATGATGGAGCTCAAAGAAATTAAAGTAGGAGCAGACTCATTTATCTTTTTTCTAAATTTTTATTTCATATTGGAGCGTAGTTGATTAACAATGTTGTGTTAGTTCCAGGTGTACAGCAAAGTGATTCAGTTATACACATGTTGGGTTGGCCAAAAAGTTTGTTCGGGTTTTTCGTAACATCTTACGGGAAATGCCCAAACGAAATTTTTGGCCAACCCAATACACGTATCTATTCTTTTTCAAATTCTGTTCCCATTTCATTTATTACAGAACATTGAGCAGCGTTCCCTGTGCTAAAACAGACTCATTTATCTTTTTCCTTCGATTGGGCTGGAGAGGCTTGGTGGGTGTGGCTTCAAGGCCTGGGAGGCCTGGCCGACACTGGCCTCCTTCCCCATCTTGCCTGTGCCCGCCCTGACCCTGAGGCTTTGGCTGGAAGGTTCCCTCAGTTCTGACCTCTTGCTCTGGTGCCCTGTGTGCCCTCCCTCTGAGCCCTTCCACTTCCAGCTATTTCTGCCCTTCCTCCTCTTCTCCTTTCTCTTTCCTTGGCTTTCCCCCCACTTTGCCAGCGCTATCTCCCCTCGAGCTGGCCTTCGGTCCCCCATTTGCAGGGCCTCGAACCAAACTGAGGCCTCCATGTTATGGTGACAAAGTTCCAGTTAAGGACATGGACGATGTTGTGTGGTGAGCAGGAATGTTGGCCTTTCTCTGCAGAGCTGACAGAACCTCTAGTGCCTGTGGAGTCTGTCAAATGGAGCTCTCACCTCCTGGTGAGATCCTCTGGGCCTCGTGGGGAGACACTTCTGACCGTTGGCTCCCTGGCTCCCAGCAGATGGGTTTGGATAAGGTCATGCTAATGGTATTTTGTCTGTTGCAGTAAGATTTGTAGACTGCTCGGATTGGCAAATGAGGGGGACAAAAAAACCCCAAAACAAATTACCATCCACTTCATGTTTACTAGCCCAAAGCGAATGTGCTTTATAGACTCCAAATGTCTAGTTCAACGTTGCCAACTCCTTGTGCCTCTCCAGCTGACTTCCCAGGCCCCGACCCTCTCAGCAACCTGTGGCCCTTCAGGCCCTGACAACTGTGAGGAAATCTGCCAAAGGGTGGCAGAAACAGGACCATTTATGAGACCTCAGCCCTAAAGAGAGGGTGAGCATATTTCCAAGCACTCCTCTCAAAAAAAGAGAAAAATCAGGACACACAGTGTGACCAAGGCCAAGTGTGCTTACGTCAGTGACCAGGTGAAATATTTGAAATTGGGACTGTTGTATAAAATATAGGGCATGTGTTTGCTAGCATTATGACAACCACTACTTTCCGTAAACCTGGAGCAGGGCCTCCGCAGTGTTGCCAGGGTCCCTTTGGAAACCTGGTCTGAGTTCCTCTGGCTCTGTTCCTCGACCCCACCCCCTCCCGTCCTCACTCAGCTTTTGGTAGCATTTTGAAGGCCTTGGTAATCACCAAAGGCAAATGATAGAACACAGATTTTCGAAAAGGGCAACCTTGTTGTTGCCAACATCATAGACATTGTTTGTTAGAGTTTGTTGGTTTTGGACGGGGGGTAGGAAGGAGGAATTCAATCGAGCCCTTCCAGCTAGAACTCTGTGAGCCGCAAGACCTGGATCCTGCTGCTGGGCCAGCAGCTGCCAGAGCTAGAGCAGGCCCTTTCTCAGGCCCTCTCTGGCCACTGTTCCTGGGGCACGCTGCCGCCACACACAGGCAAACACAGGGATTCGGGACGGCTTTCAGTCCCCTCCTGGCTTTCTTGCCACGTAGTTTAGATACTTTAAAAGAAAAAAATAAATAAAGAGCAGAGTTGAAGTCCCAGAGAAGGTCCTGTGAAACACCGCACCATTGACAAGGGTTTCCTGGTACAGTGGTAGATCAGGTGTAGACGAAAGTTCTAGAAAGTCTTCCACCATGACCATTCTAGGATCCTCTGATGTCAGTGTGTCCTATAGAAGCAAAAAGCCGATGTTTTGTTCAGGAAGAAGAGTTTAGTCAGTTGTATCGATGTTTACTTGTGAAATGATGAAGATTATTGCAAACTTTTCATCCAATTTTGATATCACACATAGCATGTCTGTGTATACAGGTGTAACCAAGTGACAACCTGAACTTGAAGTCCTGCACAGGACTGGGGGTATTTCCTAAGAATCTGGTATTTCTTCAGAGAAACACTAGGTGGCATGGAGAACTTAATAAACAGAAAGCACTAATATCACAAATTGGAAAATAGAAGACGACCTTCTCCTTCAATTTGCGGTAATTATAAAATCTTCCTGTCAAAGTTCAACAGAAAAACATCAGCAATATGGCTAATGTTGCTTATCGAGGCATTCCCAAAGAGAACTGGGCTGAAGGAATTCCTTCCACAAATCTCCTCTTATAATCTTTTCTTGAGTATCGTTTTATAAACATGATGATAAATTCAAAAATATAATTGTTACCATGACCAGATTTCTTAATAGAAAACAGTCTATTTCTGTCAGTGTGGACGTGTTTGTTTGTCATTTGAGGAATCCTGACAGATTTTCTCCTTCCTCTTTTCCTTTATGAAATCAGCCAAGGGGATTGCGGGGTAGAGGCAGTGGGGGAAACAAAGCCGACTCTCATCACCCTTCTCCAAACATCCCTTTGGATAAATAGGCAGGATTTTCCCTGCCATTTGGACATTCACAATATGTTTGTTTCCCTGTGTTCAGGGCTAGAAAGAGGAGTATCTTTCCCATGATGCCGAGTATAAAAACATAGGGAACAGGTGTCCTAGTTCAATAACTAGATCACTTCTGACAGTACCACATCCTTTCCTTTGCTTAGCAAATCCTATAAGGAAAAACAAAGCTCCATCCCACGAAGACATTCTCAGCGCACCGGGTACTGATTATCAGAGCCTGGCCTCTTTAAAAAGGGCCTCTTCTGGCCTTCTAGTAGTTGAAAGTCCTAGAACACACACAGTTCCCAGCCGTTTAGCAGTACCATGGTCTTGCGCCTGCCAGACAGGCAACAGGCTAGTAAAGGCAGAGGTCAAGGTTCTTACTACTTAGAGCAATGGAGAGCGGTGCTTTCCAGGATTAATTTAGTCCAAGAATAAGAGTCAGGCAGAGAAGTGAATACCCCCAAAGGCTTCAGCTCTGTGAAGGAGAGCTGTCTTGTCATAGCTGACACCAGTGGTGGAATAGCTGGACATCTCATGCTTAGTCAGAGGACCCGCAGGAAGTAATCAAGACACCCTGGTCCAGGCTCCATAGAGACAGCGGTCCAGTGCCAGACGATGCGAGTTTGTGGCTCCGCTCTCCCCTTGACTGGCTGTGTGACCTCTCTGACTCTGAGCCTCTACCTCCTCATCTGTGAAATGGGCTGTATGGAGAGGAGCAAATCAAATGGGATGGCCTGTGGGGGGGGGGGTCTGTCATACCGCAGTGTCGTTATTCCAAGCAGCAGCGGGAGAACCCAGATGGCACTGCTCTTGTCTTCTGACTTCTAGCAGAAGCAGCAAGAATAAGACAGTTCACTTATGCGGATGGGTGTCTCCTCACCTAATTTTTTTGCATTTTTAAGTCTCTCGCTCTTGTCCCCCCAGAAAGGAAATTCTGCTCACAAGATCTCTTTTCAACCCACTCTAATGTGCAGGTTTGTATTACTCCACTTTTTGTTAAATAAATCATGCTAATTTCCACAGAAGAGCATGTGAGACACACATACACACACACGCACGCACGCGCGCGCGCAGAATTTAACAGGCATTTAAAGCAGAAGGGGGACTTCCCTGGCGATCCAGTGGTTAAGACCCCACGCTTCCACTGCAGGGGGCGCGGGTTCGATCCCTGGTCTGGGAATGAAGATCCCGCATGCCGCATGGTGCGGTCAAAAAAGAAGAAAAAAAGAAAGCAGAAGGAATATTTTCTTTCTTGAGGGTTTTTGGGACATTGTATTAAAAACTATTATAACCTGGTTGCATTTTCTCCGAAATTTTGGACATCTCTGTATTTCACATTCCCTCTTTCCCTGGGAATGAAGAGTCGGCTAATACAATTTCACCAAGGGTTACAGCCACTTTGTTATTGTACTGCACTCCTCAGAAGGGATGAACTTGTTTAAAAATGAATCAGGTAAACCCTTTTCCATAAAAATTACCATGCCCTAGATGATCAGTTTTGCAAATGTGGATTTTTTTCCTGAGGAAGTTTATCATTTTTCCCCCCAGTGGTCTATTATGAAAAATTTGAAACACACGGCAAACTTGAACTATTTTTACAGTGAACACCCTTATCCCTATCGCCTAGATTTTACCACCAATGTTTGACTCATTTGTTTTATCACTAAATATGGACCCATCCATCCCCCTACCACCCCACTCATCCATCTTATTTTCTGGATGCACAAATGTGGATTTTGGCCTAATCCAAAATTTGAATTTGCTCAAAGTGCTATCCATCTGTTGGGACTCTTGCAAAGCTTGCACTCTTTTCCCACTTACTTAAAAAGAAACATCGATGTTGGCCTGAAGATTCCATTTTCCCTGGTGAGCTCGCTCTGCATAGATACACTGTGCCCTCGTGCTGCCTCAGTTAAAGCATGCAGCGCAGCTCTGCTGACAGACTGTGAACCGCGGCTCACTGAGCTCAAGGTCAAACTTCCCCCATTCTGTGCTGTGCCGACGGCTCCGACTAAATGAAGGGTCTTCCGGGGTCCTAGTGGCTTGGATTGCCATGAGTGCCTGCGTACCAGCATGTGCATACTTCCTCTGCTTCCCCGCCATCCTCCTTGAAGTCAAATTAACTTTCAGTCCCGCCACCCTTTCTGTAGGTTAGGCATGGGCAACCCACAGCTTGCCCACCAAAAGTGTCAGGCTTTTATTCTTTTCACCAGCCTGTAAGGATAGCTGACACCTCTCCTGGGTCTCTGAGTTCCCTTCATCCTCCATTTTTATACCTTGATCTTGCTTCCTGGTGGCCCTTCTTTATATTACCCACAGAAAACGTGTGATGCCCCCTCTGACGATCTACTCAGACCTACAGCTTCCCCCAAGCTCTAAAAGTACTTCTCAATAAAAGTTTTCATTGTTACATTGTTACAGATCTCAGATAAGAGAATATTACTGAGTACTAACTAAAGACATTTATACTAAGGTGTGAGTGGCTGATGGACTCTTATCCTCCTAGAGATTAACTGCATTTTAAAAGAAAGAGGTACTTACTAGCTCAAATGGATCTTGGAATGGTAGTGTATGTGGGAAATCATCACGAGGCCCGTCAAAGTGACCCTTGTCTACTTCTGGACCTGTGCTCCCCTGGTTCCCTTCACCCCTATGTACACAGAACAAGAATTTATGTCTGACTCTTTGCAGAGAAGTTGTCAGCCCTTGCTCTAGACCTTCAGCTCAAAAGGCATACTTTTCCCTTTGAGTTGAGCTTGTTTTCCTGTGCCATTGCCTTGAGTAAATAACACCTTAAAGTATCTTAGTTTCTGGAAAGTTTAGGAGTTTTCTAAACGTGGAACAGACACACAGAACATCTGAGTGGTAGGCTCTTGGCAATGCTTCAAGGGTCCCATTGTCACTGACAGCTGGGGCCCATCTGCCAGGGTGGGCATTTGGAAGTTCCTAAAGTAAGAAAGTCTCTTTTTTATTGGTTTATCTCAAATGAACTTTTGGGAACATAGATCCCCATATAGTGTTCAAAGTTTCTGCCCAAATTTCCAGATCTTCACCATGTACCAAATGTTTGTTTTTTAAAAACATATTATTTCCGTATTAGAAATTTTTATTCAGGTTTCACTGACAACAAAACCATAACATATCCTACAAAACCAAAGTAATTGTAATAAGCTCTTGTACTTGTTATGGTATGTGGTTTTTGAAGTACCCTTATGTATATGATCTTATTTGATACAGCAGTACCTATGGATAGGCAGGGCAGATATATAGATATTCACTTCATAGATGAGAAAATGGAGGCCCAGAAGACTGAAATGACTTGCTCAGAATCACACAGCTAGTGAGGGTCAGAACTCGATTTCAGATCTTCTAACTCTTACTAGATTATAGGACCACACCGATTGGATTGACAGGGAAAGCCAACTTTTGAGAGTATTGCTTGTGTGAAATGGAAAGATTTGGGTTGGGGGCTGTTGGCATATGGTCTCTAAGATTGAGCTTTGGATGGTGGCACTTCCATTCTTCCTCAAGAACTGAGCTTAATAATTTTCAAACTCAGTAGAATGCTCTGTGGCTGAGAATTATTACAGAAAGAGAGAGCATGTTGAGCTCCAGGGCCAGCACATTATATGAGATCTGGGTGGAATCTCTGTGTTGTCCCTCCTACAAAACAGGATTAATCATATTCCATCCGATGACTCACTACCACACATCTGAAGACAGCAAGGATTAATAGCAGTCCAAGCCACTTGGCCAAAGTAATCCTCAACTTGGGTCACCTTGTGAATCTCAGACCAATCCGTCCACCCTTCTGGGCAGGCCCGAGGGTTCACATTCTTTCTACCTTCTCTACGAATAAGTGCCAGCTCTGATTAGTGATAAAAGTTGGATGCTGAGAGCAAACTGGGGAAGTGCCAATTTCCAAAGTCTTCTCTGAAGACTCTGTTGCATCCTGCCTTCCCAAGAGCCTCTCACCTTTATCCAAGCCAAACATTTCAGACAGGGTCTAGAACAACACTGCTTTTCCTGTGGTTTCAAAGAGAACTTTAAAGCCAAACCCAATCTCTTATAGATGACCTTTGAACCATTCTCTTGTTGGGTCGTTGAAGTGAGCCAAATACAGGCATTGTTGCTTATCTTCAGGCTGGATCTACTTGTCATCAAAATAATGGGTTGATACCAAATGTAAAATAGATAGCTAGTGGGAAGCAGCCGCATAGCACAGGGAGATGAGCTCAGTGCTTTGTGACCACCTAGAGGGGTGGGATGGGGGCGTGGGAGGGAGATGCAAGAGGGAGGGGATATGGGGATATATGCATATGTATAGCTGGTTCACTTTGTTATACAGCAGAAACTAATACACCATTGTAACGCAGTTATACTCCAATAAAGATGTTAAAAAAAAATAATGGGTTGAAAATAAAAAATGCAGCTGAAGTTTTTTTGTTTTGGTTTTGGTTTTGGTTTGGTTTTTTGGTGTCATCTAGCCAAAAATTCACTGAAACAGTCAGTACCTTCACAAAGAATCAGGAAACTGGTTTGTATCCAAAGATGCAGCCTAATTTTAGAATGTGTATAGTCCATCAAACAGGATGTTTAAAAGAAAGTTACTTCTTTAGGGGTGGGTCAGACAAATGATAGTTAGCACCAGAGAGGAAGACTTCTTTTGAAAGAGAAGGAGTTATCAAAGCTGACCGAAAGAAGAGATTTAAGCATCCTGCTCAACCCTGAAAACCAACTCCTGTCACTCAGCATCAGGATCTGTCTTTGATGCTGAAAATCTACGTGATCAGATTTGATCTGTGTCTCAGCAGTTAGTGGCAACCATCGAGTCAACCAGTGATCCGAATCACTCAGATACTGTGCAAGAAATCAGTCATGGAAAGCTTTTTTTTTTTTTTCTTTCGTCAAAAAATAGCTCAGCCTCATTTGGACAGAAATGGAAGATGACATTTCAAACTTTAATCCCTTAGTATGTAGTCTGGTTCTTTCCAAAGGTCGCAAGATTTCCAAGTTCTGGAATCCATAGCTAACCATATGGAAACAGAATGTTCTACATATGTTGGCTTCCCAAATACTGTCAGAGCATGAGTGACTCTCATTGACACTGGGCAGGACCATGTGTGCTGTCATCCGTCTTCAGCTGCACTCTTTGCCAGGGCAGACCCTTTCCTCTCATGAGACTGGTGTCCTTACTGGGCCAAGCCCATTGGATGTTCAATTTCCCCCCCCACCCCCCGCCCAAGACTTTGCCCTTGCCACTCCCCCAAACTCCCATCCCGGAAAGAGTGCCTTCCTTGCTTATCTTTCCAGATCCCTCTCTGATTCCACCTTCCCCTGAAGCTTTCTTTGATTACTCCAGCCAAGAGGGAACCCTCCAGTTTCTCCCAGCTCGTGGGATTTATTATCTGCATCACACACGTTGAGACTCATGTGTCCATTTTCCAACCATAACACACAGCCACAGCTCAACCCCCAAACTAGCCTCTCCGAGGACAAGCGCAGACTTGAGAGTCAGATGGATGTATGTCTTCCACTGGGGCCCCTCCACTTTCTAGCTGCCAGGCTCCCTCAGTTTCCTCCTCTAACAGGAGCTGTGGTATCTATTTGAAAGGCTTGGGAGAGAACATTTGCAATGTGCTGATAGCGCAATGCTTGGCACAGAATAAGCAGGTAATAAATGATAGATATGTATGTATTTCATGAAATCTATTTCACACAGGGCACACAATGGATAATGGATCATGCTTTGATGACTTCATACATTTTTAATGCAGTATCAGTGAGAATTAGATAATAAAATAATAATAATTCTAGAGTTATGAGGCTGGGAAAGGTCATAAGAAGTCATCTTACTATGATGCATTTATTGATATGGAAATATGTTTACTATCTACTTTTAAGCCAAAAAGGCAGTTTCTTAAATAGGATGTTTGGGGTCTGTATGCATTTGTGTGTGTGTGTACATATATGCACATACATATACGTGTGTGTGTGTACTTTTTAAATTGGAATGTATGCACCAAAATACTAACAGTGGTTATCTCTGATTGGTAGGATTATAGACAGTCTTAATTGTCTTTTTGCCTATCAGTTTGTGCATTATGAATATGTACTACTTGTATAAATAAGACATAATAAGTGATTTTTAAACTATCATAAGTGTATGTAATTAAAGTATAAATATAGATCGGGTCTGGGAGGTAGGGAAAATGCAAAAACTGAAAAAAAATGCGGGTCATGGCATATGGTTGCCTTCTCTCCTCCAAATCTGTTATTTCTTTTTGTTATTGTTCCACTATCTTTACAATAAAGTTTTTAGTTGATAGAAATCATTTTCTAAATCATTCCTATACTTTTATGCTCATCAACTTCATTTCTAGTCAATAAGTAATTGGCTGTTCTCAACAGGCAGTATTCTGAGATGGGCTCAGAATGATTTTGGCTCTGGTGCTCTGTGTCATGTGGATCCCTCCCAAGACTTTCTGGATTGTTCTGTGGCTCTGGGAATTAAGAAGCTCGTGTCCTGGTGGCCAGGGTCGGGGCATAAGCGCCTGCTCGTGTGCCTCAGCCCATTTGGGTTGCCTTTCTGTGTGGCTAGAAACACAGTGCCTACCGGTGAATACCCCTGGGACGCAGACTGTCCTCTTTATCCATCATCTGGTCTCCTGTCCTAGACTGTGCGTCCCTCTCCATGCCACCTCGTCATGGTAGCCAGCTCAGGACTGGGATATGGGCTCTGACTCTCATCCCATGTGCTTACACAACCTGGATTTGTAGCAGAGGTAGAGAAGTAAGTGGAGCCGAGACCAGGAGACTCAGGGTAGGGTTGCAGGGGTCTTATTCCTTTCCCTGTTGGCTTTAGGAACAGCTGAGCATGTACGTACAACCATCACCTGGATTTTAAAGTCAGATTGCTTTCCAGTTAACCACAATAACAGAGGATATTTACTGAGTGCTTACTATGTGTCAGACACTCACCTATGCAATGGAGCTAACTAGTGAAAAAAACTGACAAAACCTCCTTCCCTCATGTACTTTATATACTCGTTGTGGAGACTCTCTCCAACCTGATGATGCCTTTCCAATTCCAATCGAAAAAGAAAATAACGCAATTAACACAGATGAACTCTGGGTTAAGAACCGACTGACGACATTCCACATTTCTCAGTGGAGAGGCAGATCTCTGGGACCTTATCTCCTTGTTTCATTAGGCTGTGTTTCTGTGAAAGCCACATCTTCATTATGAACACTTGCTTAATCTACTCTGTATGATCATTTCACAAAATAACTCCAGAGACCAAGACTTTAGCTTCTGGGAAAGAGTGAGCACTGGGGGTCGACAGAGTTCCCAACTTTCCTGATGAGGTGGATGGAAGTACTGGGAGTACAATTTTCTAATAATGGTAAAAGACAATGTCGTAGAAGATACATTGCCCACTAAAGAAGAATTATGTGATATAAAATGTAAGGGACTATGTTACAATATGATTCTTTCACAATGTTCTGATTATATTTCTACCTTGATTTTCAGACTGCCAAAGAGCATGGGAGTTTTCAGTGAAAATTTAAGGTGTCCTATATTGAACCAAGATCTTTCACAGTGTGGCTTGGAAAAAGATGGATCAAAAAAGATAGGTCTTATTTCTCCAAAGAAGGTATACAGATTGCCAAGAAACACATGAAAGAATGCTCAACATCATTAATCATTAGAGAAATGCAAATCAAAACTACAATGAGATATCATCTCACACCGGCCATCTCTCACAATGGCCATCATCAAAAAATCTACAAACAATAAATGCTGGAGAGGGTGTGGAGAAAAGGGAACCCTCTTGCACTGTTGGTGGGAATGTAAATTGATACAGCCACTATGGAGAACAGTATGGAGGTTCCTTAAAAAAGTAAAAATAGAACTACCATACGACCCAGCAATCCCACTACTGGGCATATACCCTGAGAAACCCATAATTCAAAAAGAGTCATGTACCACAATGTTCATTGCAGCTCTATTTACAATGTCCAGGACATGGAAGCAACCTAAGTGTCCATCAACAGATGAATGGATAAAGAAGATGTGGCACATATATACAATGGAATATTACTCAGCCATAAAAAGAAACGATATTGAGTTATTTGTAGAGAGGTGGATGGACCTAGAGTCTGTCATACAGAGTGAAGTAAGTCAGAAAGAGGAAAACAAATACCATATGCTAACACATATATATGGAATCTAAAAAAAAAAAAATGGTCATGAAGAACCTAGTGGCAAGACGGGAATAAAGACGCAGACCTACTAGAGAATGGACTTGAGGACATGGGGAGGGGGAAGGGTAAGCTGGGACAAAGTGAGAGAGTGGCATGGACATATATACACTACCAGACATAAAATAGATAGCTAGTGGGAAGCAGCCGCATAGCACAGGGAGATCAGCTGGGTGCTTTGTGACCACCTAGAGGGGTGGGATAGGGAGGGTGGGAAGAAGGGAGACTCAAGAGGGAGGAGATATGGGGATATATGTATATGTATAGCTGAGTCACTTTGTTATAAAGCAGAAACTAACACACCATTGTAAAGCAATTATACTCCAATAAAGATGTTAAAAAAAAAAGGTCTTGATTTGCATTTCTCTAATGATCAATGATGTTGAGCATTCTTTCCTGTGTTTGTTGGCAATCTGTATATCTTCTTTGGAGAAATGTCTATTTAGGTCTTCTGCCCATTTTTGGATTGGGTTGTTTGTTTTTTTGGTATTGAGCTGCATGAGCTGCTTGTAAATTTTGGAGATTAATCCTTTGTCAGTTGCTTCATTTGCAAATAAACAAATACCGTATGCTAACACATATATATGGAATCTAAAAAAAAAAAATGGTCATGAAGAACCTAGGGGCAGGACGGGAATAAAGAGGCAGACCTACTAGAGAATGGACTTGAGGACATGGGGAGGGGGAAGGGTAAGCTGGGACAAGGTGAGAGAGTGGCATGGGCATATATACACTACCAAACTTAAAATCGATAGCTAGTGGGAAACAGCCGCATAGCACAGGGAGATCAGCTCAGTGCTTGTTGACCACCTAGAGGGGAGGGATAGGGAGGGTGGGAAGGAGGGAGACACAAGAGAGAAGAGATATGGGGATATATGTATATGTATAACTGATTCACTTTGTTATACAGCAGAAACTAACACACCATTGTAAAGCAATTATACTCCAGTAAAGATGTTTAAAAAAAAAAACAGATAGGTCCAGCCATGGATCAGTTTCCTTTGGTGAGGGTGTGTGCGTGTGTGTGTGTGTGTGTGTGTGTGTGTGTGTGTGTGTGAGAGAGAGAGAGAGAGAGAGAGAGAGGAGATATATCTGAGGATATGGAGAGTCGTTTTGTTTAGAGAATGTGGTCTGAAGCTTATAACAATGCCTTAACAAATCGCCTGGCACTGGAATTCAAGCATTGATTTTCATTAAACTTTGGAGCTTTTGCAGTTCTCACCAAGCTGAGGTCAGAGCTGGCAGAGCCCGGCCCCGCTGTGTGCCCTAATAACCACAGCCTCTGAGTCCGTATATGGTCTTAATGGCTAGCGGAGCCTCCTCCTCTTCGTCCCCACCGTGACTGTCATTGCTTCAGAAATGCCCCCAAAATGGCACTAAATGATGTGCAAACACACCAGATGGATTGCTAATCTCTTTTCGAGGCTTCCTTAATGGTGCATTCATAGCCCCTTGGAGCAAACTCAATTTCTCTCTGTGCACACTATTTCCACTTCTACAATTCTAGAAGAGATCATTTTGGCAAACCTATTTTTTGACTTGGCTGAGAGGTAATTTATACAATTGCTCACCTACTATGACAACAGGCAGCAACTCTAGTCACAGGACGATGGATGGCTATTCATCCGTCACAGCTGCAACACATAAATGGACCTGGAGCCTTTTACGAGGCTTGAAGCAGTGAACTTGGGGGCTCCTCCAGGCAAATCTTGTTTCTTTTGGGGTGGCAGGGAATAGGAAAACAAGAGTCAGCTCTTTGGATCGTCACCTTTACACTGATCACCGCATCTTAAGAGAGCCTCAAAGGAGCCCAACAGAGAGGATAAAGCTTGAATGGTACAAATGTCAAACGCCACAGTGCTGAAGGTGGGCGCTGCCAGGTCATCCGTGCCAGGGATGTAGCTGTGGTCCTGATCTTGGAGGGTAATTAGGCAACTGAGTGATGAGACATGATTATTTTCCCCAATGGACCAGTCAGCCCACTCCTTCTCTCTCCTGAGGGAGCCTATGACCACCCCCAACAGAATCCCAAATCTGCTCAGAAAACGTTACTTTATACTTCAGGCTCAGTAGGGAATTAACAAATATACATATATATACATACACACATGTACACACACACACATGCGCCCTTGAGTGGAATGAGCTCTTTTCTAGGTGGGTTTGTTCTAAGCCACTGGTTTACAGCAACAGCTGCCCATTAGCATCTCCTGAGAAGCTTTTAAAATTCCCAAATGTCCAGGCCCACCCCAGACCAACTGGCTCACAAATGCTAGGAACGGGACCCACGAGCCAGTATTTTTCTGAGATCCCCAGATGTGCAGCCAAAGTTGAGAGTCAATGCTTTAAGCGGTTAAGGCTGATCCAGGCAATGGTTCTCTAACTTTAGTGCATATTGGAATCATCTGGGGAGCTGGTTAAAATGCAGATTCATGAGTCTGGGTTTGTGGCCTGAGATTCTGTATTTTTTAAAAGCTCTTGGGGACTTCCCTGGTGGTCCAGTGGTTAAGACTCCATGCTTCCAATGCAGAGGGCACGAGTCCAATCCCTGGTCGGGGAACTAAGATCCCACGTGCCACGTGGCGTGGCAGAAAAAAAATAATAAAAGATGTGGTTTACAATAAAAATAAAATAAAATAAAAGCCCTCTAGGTGATTCTGAGACTGGAGGTCCAGGGAACACACGTTGAGAACCCTAGCTAGAGAATTCTATCCCGGAGCTTGCATGTTTCCCATGCCTCTTTTATTGTTTAATTTCATATTGGTCCTCTCCCCTCATACAGATCCCCCTTTGCCAGTACATATGTGGGAGGTTATGGTCCTTGAGGGTAATCAGGCTGATAAATTTAGACACTTCACCTTGTCACTTTCAGAAGTACCAAGTCAATCGATCAAAGGGGTGCTTGAGGCCTGTGGTCGAGGGTGGAAGTGGGCAGAGCAGAAAGACAGGAAAAAGGCTGGCTTTAGTCTAGTAGGTGCTGGAGAGGGAATCCAGATTTGGAGTTGAGAAGTCGGTCTCTTAGTCATAGTTGGAAAGATCAGCCTTGAAGCACCCCCCGCCATCCCCTCTATAGGTAGGATCTACTCAACCTGGGCCTACACAAAGACATCCGGATCAAGGGGGCTGACTGTGCCTCCTGAGTTGGTCCAAGCTGTATCTGGCTCTGCCCCAAGCCCCTCCTCCCTGCAGCCCCTACCAGGGCAGCACTACTTCCTCACCCAGCCTATGTTTTGCTGACCTCCAGAGAAAAGTCTGAGTATGGCTGCTGCTGAATTTCTATAAGATAAGGGGAAAGGGATAGAGTGGGAGGAAGCATAGCCACAAGAAAGATCCCAAGTGAATCTTCTAGTTGCCTATGCTTGGTTAGATAGTTGTCTATTCTGTGTACTTTACTGACAGCCTTGGATGTCAGGTATTAAGCACATTGTTACATGGGAAAGAGCATGGATTTTGCAGTTAGACTAGGGCTCCAATCCCATCTCTGCCTCTTAAGTTCTCACTTCATTCATTCATTCTACAAATACTTATTGACCCCTATAACATGTCAGGGAGCACGTTAACTGCTGGGAACATGACAAAGTAACCGTCCGCCCACATGGAGCTTACATTCTAAAAGAGAATAAATGTACATTAAGTCAAGTGGCACAAGTTCTAAGGAAAAACTCAAGCAGGGTGGGTGGATGGGGAATTTGGGGGCTGGGGCATTGAGTAGTCAGGGAAAGCCTGACATAGAAAGTATCATCTTAGCAGAGACCTGAAAGCTTGAGAGAGTGAAAATGAGTCATGGGGATATTTGAGCTTTCCAGGCAGAGAGAAGGGCAAGTGCAAAGACCCTGAGGCTGGAGAGTGCCTAATGTGTTTGAGGAACAGGAAGGAGGCTTTACTAGTTTTGTGAACCCAGGTGTTTGTTTAAAGGGACACGTGGCTGTCAATATCTGTAGGTTTAGTTGAAAGTCCTGAAGACTGAAGGTCATGGAGAAGAAAGCTAATTGTGAGGTTTGATGATTCTTTCTTTTTTAATTTATTTTATTCAAGTAGAGTCGATTTACATTGTTGTGTTCATTTCTGCTGTACAGCAAAGTGATTCAGTTATACATATATATACATTCCTTTTATATTCTTCTCCATTATGGTTTATCACAGGATATTGAATATAGTTCCCTGTGCCATGGACTTTTAGGTCATGCCTGCCTTTGCTGTACGCATTTAGCCTGGAGTACCCAGGGAAGGTGGCAGGGCAGGGGGTGGTGGAGAGCCTTCCCTCGGCTCTCACTGTAAGGCTAAGGACCCAAATGAATGTACTGGATTTTTATGGATCAGTGAAGTTCTCTTATTCATCCTGCCAACTCAGTAAGCATTTATGACTTCCTTTCTTTAGGTATAACTGTACTAAATTCTGAGAAAGATATAAATAATTCTAAGACAATAGGCCCATCCATCTTGAAGCCTTTTTGGAAACATTTGGGATAAATCATAATTTTTTAGACCTATACAATCCCAGTCTTTAAGGACTAAATGGCATGAGAAGACACATATATATGAACAGCTAATGAAATAGCGATTAGTGTTAACATCAGCCCTAGACAATTGTAGTAGAAACAGCACAATGCAGTGCATGACGATGTGCTAGATACGTTGTTCAGCTGATGAAGACCATAGCAGTTGGTAAGGGGAAGCTTCCTGGAAGTAGAGAGGGTCAGACTGAGCCTTGAAATATATGCAAGGGCAGAGAGGAAGAAGGAAGGAACAAGAGAGCAAAATGTTAACCTTTTGGAAATGATCACTCCTGGAAAAATGTAGGCTAAGTCAGTCATGCTAGCCAGCCCCACCGTCTCTGCCGTTATGATCCATGGTCTAGAGCTGTCATAACTTTTTTTTTTTTAATTTATTTATTTTTATTATTTATTTATGGCTGTGTTGGGTCTTCGTTTCTGTGCGAGGGCTTTCTCTAGTTGCGGCGAGCGGGGGCCACTCTTCATCGCGGTGCGCGGGCCTCTCACTATCGCGGCCTCTCCTCTTGCGGAGCACAGGCTCCAGACGCGCAGGCTCAGTAGTTGTGGCTCACGGGCCTAGTTGCTCCGCGGCATGTGGGATCCTCCCAGACCAGGGCTCGAACCCGTGTCACCTGCATTGGCAGGCAGATTCTCCACCACTGCGCCACCAGGGAAGCCCCAGAGCTGTCATAACTTTTGTGATACTTCAGCTCTCTAAAATCTTAAGTGTTTTTGCATTCCATGTAATAAGTGGACTCTAATCCTCAAAATAATAGTACCTGCAATTTCCTGAGAAGCTGGGCCTAAGGTAACATTGGTCTCAGCCCTAATTTGCTCCTAGTTTATGCAAAGGATTCCAACTTGCCATAGGAAGATGGATGGCCTTTTCCAACTTGGCTTTGAAGGTGTAGGTGACTTAGAGCATCTTTTTCAAGTTTGAGCAGAAACATATCTACAAAGGCCCAGCCACCTAGGCCAGATGGCTTTGGTTGGCTTGATGAAGTTGTTTCTCTTGTGGACTTCCAAGCTGAGTGGGTGTGGTGGTTGTACCGGTGAGCTCAGCTCTGGCTGCTTTGCCACAGGGAACACTGCCATCCAGTCTCTTGGACGAGGCTGGGTCTTTGCTTTTAATTACAACAACACACCGAGAATCGACAGGATTCTTACATTCGTTCTTATGTTAACCCATCCCATTCCTTTCGTTTCCTTCCTAGTTCTTTTCCCTAGAAGATACTTTTAGAAATCCAAGCTCTTGGGATGGTACCTAGGATAATGAAGTCTACAGGGCAGCGATGGCTCATCTGTATTAGTACTGTTACTATTTGTGCCCTTTGGGTTTTTTTTTATTTTGATTGAAGTATAGTTGATTTACAATGTTGTGTTACTTTCAGGTGTACGGCAAAGTGATTCAGTTATACATACCTATATATCTATTTTTTCAGATCCCTTTCCCTTATAGGTTATTACAAAATATTCAGTATAGTTTGTTCCCTGTGCTATACAGTAGGTCCTCGTTGGTTATCTATTTTATATATAGTAGTGTGTATGTGCGCTTTTGGTTCTGAACTACCTAATCTGGGCGAGGAAGCCAGGATCTATTGATGACTCCCAAAGGTGGAAGTCATAAGGCCCAGTGGTGGAGAGTTTAGTCATGTTGGTAACACTAAGGATAGTTACCGTTTACTGAATGCTTACATGGTGCCAGGCTATCTGCTAATCTGATCTTTCCAGCAACTCTGTGAAGTAGGTACCATTATTATCCCCTTTTTATAAATGGGGAAACTGAAGGTCAGGGAGGCTAGGTGACTTGCCCAAGTTCATATAGCTGGTGAGCCACAGTGCTTCTGGAGGTCGGTCAGGTTTGGGGTCTGAGTCCTAGCTTGGTCTTTCTAATTTACCTAACAGCTTCATCCCCTTTTCTGCAAAATCATATGATAAAGCCCCTACCTCACAAAGTGGCTGTGAGCATGGAATTAGGGAACATCCAATGCAGTGTCTCATGGGGCCTGGCAGATAGTAAGTGCTTAGTAAATGGTAGCTGCTCTTATTAGGAAGCTGATCCCCAGGTTTGGAGACTGAGCGCTACAATCGTCTCGATGCTGAATCCCGTGCAGGTGCCACCTAGCTGCCAGAATGCACATCTGTTTACATCTCCCTCATCTGATCGAGCACGGCGCATGCTCCAGCGCTAACGCCGGAATGTGTGCCAGTTCTATTAGCTTGGGCAAATCGGGTGGGGAGCTCTGGACAATTTAAGGCATTCGTGTAATATTCCTGTCAGAATTTGTCGTGTGTTTGCAAACTGGTCCTATGGGAACCTCGTTTCTTCAGAAATCCAGTGGTTAATGCAAAAGACATTGGGCTCTAAAGTGCGTTTGGTGATTCATATTGCAGGCGAGAAAATGTCCCCTGCAATGAGACATAAACACCTTTCCATATAATGAGTTTGATTACTTTGAAGGGCAGCTCCTGGCCCCCAGAATATTAAGGCCTCTGTCTCACTCCATCAGGAGAAACGCGTTCTGTGGCACGTTTGCCCAGTGTGAAGGGGGAGTGCGTTCCTGGTATGTGAAGCATAGGGTGTGGAACCCAGTGGGCAGTGGGCAGCCCCAAGGCTGGAGGAGAGGCCTGGGCTGCATCTTGAGGGTGAAGTTCCTCCTCGGTCTATTACGAGGGCGATTATGCGAAGTATCCAAAGAATGACTTTGATTAAGGGTAAATAAAACAAAAGAAAAGGCTGTTCTAGTCTGTTATCTAATGGCAGGTAATCTCTTAAGGGTGTTATGGACTGAATGCCTGTGTCCTCTCAAAATTCATATGCTGAAGCCCTCACCCCCAGTGTAGCATTCCTATTGGAATTTGGAGGTGGGGCCTTTGGGGCTAATTAGATGGCACTTGTTTCCAGATCCATGCACTACAAAGGAGGGTAATGCAAAGTCTAGTACCTGGAAAACGAAATGAAGACTCACGATCATAGTTTCTCCTCCAGCATTGAGATTTCACTTGACAAAAAAACATGGGAGTAATGCATGACACTGGGCAAAGCAGACTGAATCATTAAAACCTTCCATTACTGACCTCCCCTTCCTTCTTGCTTTCTCCCCTCGACGGGTCGGATGCATCTTCCTAGAACACTTCATTTACCAAATCACTCTTCCGCTCGAGAGCTTTCAGTGGCTCCCTGTGGCCTCTAGTGCCCAGTCCAAACACTTCAGCCTGTCTCGCTTTCACAGCTGCACTCCCCACCTCACCAACGAACTGCAATTCATTCATTTTTTCATCCCGTACATCTTTATTGGGTACCTACTCCTGTGTGTCAGGCACTGAGCGCGTTGCTGAGGCCAGGCCTGTGAAGCAGTCAGGTGCCCTCCCAGACCTGCTGCTTTAGTCAAGCTCAAGGGTCATACAGTAGGGATGAGAATCCCAGTTGCAGGCTAGAACAATCCCTGAAGGTGATACACAGAAAATACAGCAAAACTTTTGTTATCATGAATTTTGTGTGTGTCTTGGCTGGGGGGTGGGGTGGGGGGGAGGGAGAGTAGGGATATTCAGGTTACATTGATTAACCTAAACTTTAGCCGTCTTTGGTATGCCCTATTAGTGACATGAATTGCTTTGGAATAAGTGGGTAGGTCCTATTAATATAATCACATTTAGACTCAGTGATAGAAATGTAAATCTGAAACGAAAACAGCAGCCCATGATATCCATTCAGCTAATTATGTACTGAGTAGCTACTGTATGCCAGCCAAGCCTGTCCCTAACATATATGGGGCCCAGGGCAAATGTACAAAGGGAGTCCCACATACCATATGGCTAAAGATTTCCAAGTTATAAATTAAGCTAAAACACTGTTTCATAAAATGTGTTCTGTCCTCCTACCTTGACAAAGCAGATCTTCATAAGGATCTGGAAGCTCAGGTTCAAGTTTAAAATTCTTGGATGCTTCAGCGTTTCATGCCAAATGTGACGGCCCCAAAAGGTCAGTTGCAGGTCCCCAGTCCCCAGTCCCCAGCCTGACCTCCTGATCCCCTTTCTTCCACCGCATCTCTGTCCTGTACCACGAGGGGCCTCACACATGCGGGTGGATGCCCTGGTCCTCCTGTCCAAGGATGTTGCACGCGGGTGGAGTGTTCTACCCCTAGCAGGATGGGCCCTGGAAGCAGGCACAAGGCCGTTTAGGCAGGAAATTCCCGGGGCCTGGGTATCCACAGTATGACTAGAAGGGAGGGGCATGGACTCTGGTTGGGCATATTTCTTGGGTCCGGTGGATTCCTGTTCCTGGGAGAACAGCCAGAGGAGGGCCAGAGTGAGGTTTCTATAGTACGGGGCCAGGTATCTGCCATGCACTGGGGATAAGATGATTAAAATATGCTCCCTCCCCTCCAAGAACTTATGACCTGGTGAAACAGACATACCGGTACATAGTCCACTCTAATGTAGTGAGATAAATAAATGCTCTCTTTGCTGAAATCCAGAACACAGAACGATGGATCTGAGGAATGGCAAATAGACAAAGAGCCAGAGAGGGAGAGATCAAAAGCCATGCCTTTGTTCCTTTATTTTTTTAATGTATAACTTTTTGTTCATTGAAGCGTAATTAACATTCAGTCAAGTGCTCAAATTCCACCTTACAGCCCCATGAATCGTTACAATTCCAGCAAATCACAGGCCCTCTGGTGCCCAGTCCTTTGCGGGTCAACATCCCCTGCCCAAATGTAACCACTCTTCTGCCTTCCGTCGCTGTAAATTACGTTTGCCTCTTTTTGAACCTCATATAAATGCAATCATACAATTTGTATCTTTGCTTTCTTTCCTTCACAGTATGTCTGTGAAATCCATCCATGTTGTGTTGTTCAGCTGTGGTTTGTTCTTTTTCACTGCTGTGCAGCGTTTCATGTTATTAAAATGACATTTTATTTATCTGTTTTACCACTGATGGACATTTGGGTTGTTTTCAGTTTGAGGCTATTACGAATTAGTGCTGCCACGAATTTGCTCGTTTGTGTTTTTTGGTGATCGTTTATATAATTCTTTAAAAATGTTTTTAATTTTGAAATACGTTCATACTTAAGTGCAAAAATCTTTCAAAGAATTCCTGTATATTCTTCACTCAGGCTTCATTCTTTTTAAAAATAGCTATACCATATTCCGTTATAAATACTTAAAAAAAAAACTTTTACCTCTAATTTCCCCGACACACTTAAAGCTTTTGCATTTCTTTTCTGTTTTCTGTTATAGAAATTTAAGCCAAATATATACTTTGTCTGGGATCTATATTTACTCTTTGAATTAAAAGATACAGTCATACTTCAGATTACATTTGATCAGTGCTTTTTTCCATCTGTGGTCTATAATTTCCTATTGCTTGTTTTCCAGAAACAGCTATAACTCCTCACATCTGTAATCACACTTTCCTATTGAAATTCCTTTCATTCCTCCCAGATTCCTGAAGCCAGTCTGCTTGCTGCCCCTTTGCTCTGTAAGAGAAAATATCTGATTTCTCCCAAGCTTCTGCTCCCCTGGGGCTATCAGAGGAAGCCTGGACTTAGGGCTTCACGATCCTCTGTCCAAGTGAGCTGACAGCAGGACTGACAGTCTAAGACCTACAACTTGTGGTTGGTAAAGGGCTGTGTTTCTAAACATCCACTGATGAGTGATTCACCAACGCACACATACACACACGTGCGTGTGCCCGTGCGTAGGTACACACGCTCAGGGAGACCGAACCTGAGCTTATGAGGCCTCCAGGGCACATCTTTGCTTCAGATAGCTGAATGCCCCACAGAAGCTGAATCAGAAAACTCAATGAGTGGCAAGCCATTTAGCCGAGGGCTTTCCGTCTATATGTTTGGCATACTTCCCACACTCGCCCTTCCCACCGCAAGCCTATATTGGAATACTCAGTGTGCACCATGGAAGTTTGCTCCATTTCCCAGAAGACAATGGGGCTCACAGTTAACGCTTTGGCCCACTGACCCTCCTCATAGTTGCATGTCACCAGCACAGGGTTAACCCATAGGATACTTCCTTCTTCGGGATCACATGACTATCTCGCTGAAACCTACTCATTTCTGGCCTGTTTTTCATTAACTGGCACCCACCACAGGTGCTGAAAACACAACTGGCCCTCACTACACACTGCTTGCTTCATGAAGGCAAGATATCTAGACGAACAAGAACACAGAATAGACTGTCAGTCCTTTGGAAATCCCTTCTACCCCATCATTCTAAGATCCTCTCGTGGTCTGCAAATCCAGCAGCATCCCCAGCTTTTTTGTCCATTTACTCCATATGTTTCTGATGCATGTATGTTTAAATTACTAAAAGGCGAATTTAGAAAAGCAACTCATTGTCAAACATCCCTCAGGATCCATCTTATTTAACTACCAACCAGATGTCTCATTTTCCCCGGTAGGAAATAGACTTTGAACTTGGAAAGTTCATATTCTGTTTTCTACTCATCTGCACACAGGGAGAGGATTTTCAAATTGGTCAAGTGAGCCTCTTCTATCCCAGGGCAACGGAGCGTGGTTTGCATTGCGTGGGCTGTCAGTGGAGTTGGGCTGTGAGTCAGGAAGCCTGTGCTCTGCTTCAAGTTTCCCTACACATTCAGGATGACCTCTGGGAAGTCACACCGTTTGGGAGCCTTTGTTTGACCATCAGTAGAGAATCACGCCTTGACTGCAACATCAGATGATAGAAAAGAGATGTGCAGAATGTTCTGAACTGGCTGAGGGAAAGATAATCACGTACTCCCAAAGTGGCACGCAATCAGAGTAATTAGAGTTTTTAATTCCATAAAGTGAGTTAGGCCCTATGAGATTGAGCCTTAAATTTGATTGTGTCCCATGTGTTTATATAGACTCCTAGGGTATTAGAAGAATCTTTAGAGGGACCGTCTGTCCCGACTGCTCACGTGGCCAATAAACTTTTTGGTAGCATCCTAACAGATTGACACAGGTCTGGGCCTGAACACTATCTGCCCAGGGAGTTTACTACTGTCTGACCAGCCTTTTTCTTTGTTGAACCACTTTGGCCATTAGCAGTGTCTTTCTTAAGTTAAGCTAGAATCCATGTGTGTGTAATTTCTGCCTGTTGCTCCTCATTGTTTCCTCTGGAGTCACAAAGATCAAGTCTTTGCTTTCTTCCGCAAGATGGCTCTTCTGATGTTGAAGACAGCTTTCCTCATGTCTCCCCTGCGCCAGAGAAAAGTTATTTTCCTCAGCATCAAATTCTACCCCCATCCCAGAAGCTCTAACTGAGATGATAACGGTAAGACTCCAGAGACCTTGGCCATGTTCCCTGATCTCCCACAGGAGGACCTCTGGAATCTCATCCAAACAATCCCACATATACAGTCCTGAGCCAAGGGGACGGGAAGGTGAGATGCCCAACAGACCCTCCTTCAGCTCTCCCTCAAGTACCCTGAAGGGCCAGGAGGATTTTGTTTTGACAACTTGCATTCTGTTTGAACCCTGTGGATTCTTGGGAGGTCTTGAAATTCTTCCGAGGAGAAATTGATAATGGCCGATATTAAACAGAACCAAAGCTAAATTGGTAACCAGTTGATGGCCGATCTCTTTTATGCAAATGAAGGGGTAGATATTTATTGAGCACCTGCAAGGCTCAACATTTTGTAAGTGAAGACACCGAGGCACAGAGAGGTTAAGCGACTTTCCCGAAGTCACACAGCAAGAACTTGGAATCTGCCTACTTGCCAGGCCCACGTCTGTTCCGCTAGGCCAAGCTGCCTCCCCGTTTATGTGGCTAAAATGTATGTGACACCTCTTCTGTGAGAGGTCAGGAAGTCTCCTCCTAACTCTGTCCTCCTCCTCCCTCTCAGTGATCCGAGGTTGCTTTCCTCTGTAGAAGCACTGGATTCACCGTCCCTTTCCTGAGCCCTGGGGCAAACTCCTGGATCCCCAGTAACCTGCACCCGCCTCCCCCCTGGCCCCCACCACGATGGTTCTGCTGAGATCTCAGATGTCAGCAAGGGCTGGAAAGCTTCCCTTACATCCTGACCAAAGCAAACAAATTCATGGGGGTCCAAATCTCCTGGGAGGGCATGGATATCAACCAAAACTTTGGAAGGTCCAGGGCTCAGAAGGGCCCAGCACTAGTTTTAATTCTCCACTCTCACTATTTTAAAATTCTTTTAAAAAATTATTTTTTCGGGCTTCCCTGGTGGCGCAGTGGTTGGGAATCTGCCTGCCGGTGCGGGGGACGCGGGTTCGAGCCCTGGTCTGGGAAGATCCCACATGCCGCGGAGCAACTAGGCCCGTGAGCCGCAACTGCTGAGCCTGCGCGTCTGGAGCCTGTGCTCCGCAACGGGAGAGGCCGCGACAGTGAGAGGCCCGCGCACCGCGATGAAGAGTGGCCCCCGCTCGCCGCAACTAGAGAAAGCCCTCGCACAGAAACGAAGACCCAACACAGCCAAAAATAAATAAATACATACATACATACATACATACATACATACATAAATAAATAAATAAATTTGAAAAAAAAAATTATTTTCTCTTTTTTTTTTAACATCTTTATTGGAGAAAAATTTTTGAATAAGGGACTCCAAGTTTTTATTTTGCATAAGCCCCACAAGTTATGCAGCCAGTTCTGATAAGGCCAGTACTGCACTTACATCTGGTCATGAAGGGCCTCTGCCCTGGGCCTTATAGTGTACAAGGTCCCACCTAGCCAATGGTATACAGGTAAATGCTTAATAAATGGCTCTCTGGGGGGTGTGGGGGGAGTGGGTGATGGAAAGCTTTGGTTTGTAGCATTAGCTGATTTCCATGGTGTAAGGAGTCCCGCCACCGCTGACTTCAAACTACCCATGTGATGTCACCAAACCCACAGCTGGGAAGAGATGCCCCCAATTGGTTCTCACAAGCCTATATGAGCCAGTTCTAATACACCGCTGTGACGTAGCTCAAATGCCAAGTGAATGAATGAGTGAGTGAATGAATGATCAAATACAAGAACACATAGGTGCCTCCGTAACTTGGGACCCATTATTCTAAACATCTATTCAACGCAACCAAAGTTAAATTGATAACCAGTTGATGGCCAATCTCTTTTACGCAAATGAAGGGGTAACTCTTCATAACCCCTTCATGAATAACTCTAGTCGTATTCCAGGGAAACGCTTCTTCGTTATCTCCTGGCCTATTTCGTGCTCCAACAGCAAGAGCAAAACATGTCTGAATAGTGTGAAGGCTTCTGGATTGTGCTGCCAATGTTAGAGATGGACACTATTTTGGAGTCCAGGAAGGATTTGAGCGTTAAGGTTAAAAAAAAAAAGACAAATTAATCTATCAAATCCTTATTTTCTGATAACATAAAGGCAATAGATTCTTGCTTAACAAGTTGTTTCCCAGTAGTCCATTTCCTGGCTTTCAAATTATGGTTCTGCAGACCTTTGCAAATTAGCATTAAATTCACAACAATTGTATTGGCGGCTAAGGAACATTTTGCAATATTAAACAATTCATATCACTCTTAAATTTGTGACTGTGTAGGTCTAGGTGCAATGTGTGTAACATGATTCCAATGAACATTGAATGCTAGAATTGCAAATAGTTTTATTTTTATAAACATATGTAACAAGATTGAATCAAATGACAGCTCAGCTCTAGTAAAATAATTTTAATTTTAAAACTTGATAATTATGTTTATCAGTTCTATTTTGCCTTTTTATTTTGTATTTTGAATGTTTAAGAAAAAATGACTTTTGGAAAACACGAAAAAATTTTAATTAAAGAATTTTTACACATACTTTATGGTTTTTTGATGAAAATATGTTCAAATTTTATACATTTAATACAATTACATTTTATATTTTAATCCTTTACCAGTGTTGGCAAACTATGGCCCACATGTGAGCTGTCTGTTTTTGTAAATAAAGTTTGATTGGGACACAGCCACACCCCCTTTTTTTTCTTCACATATTGTCTATCAGCGCTTTGGGCTACAGTGGAAGTTGAGTAGTTAAGACACAGACCTGATGGTCTGCAAAGCCTTGAATTTTTACTATCTGACCCTTAAGAGAAAAACTTTGCTGACCTCTGCTTTAGATCATAACTGACAATTCCACAAGTTATGTGAAAAAATCTTGATCATAACAACATGTAATACAAACAGTGATTTTGCTGAAATGAAGGCAAAAAGTACAAGTTAATTCTCCAATTATGTATGTCCTTAAGTTATTACTCATCCAAACATTGTTGACCCATCAAAAGAACATCCAGATATGCACAATGATAATTAAATTCAGTCCTCTTTGATGTTGTGCTGACTTTCGAAAGTATAAAAACCGTCACTTGACACGTATTCATTGCTTTGGTTATTACAAATTATAGTTGTCAAAGTAAGAGATAGAACATATTTTAATAGTTTGTTGCCTTGACTTATAACTTAAAATATTTAGACATATGATATGTGGCCTCTGTTTGTATTCTTGCTCTGGGCCCCTCAAATGTTAGGGGAGCGTGGAGAGGCTTGGTAAGTATGTCAACAGTTATGTGCCAGGAGCCATTGTTTAGTCTACTGGGGTCTTGTGCTCTGAGCAAAGGCTCTGAGAGGTTCCACCCATGCCTTATGAATACGGCCAAACCCACCCGTCTGCGCCCTTCACAGGGCACTGAGAGAGAACCCAGTAGAGCACGTTTCCAAGTTTCATCCACACTTTAGCAGATATCAGCACTTCATTCCTTTTTAAGGCAGAATAATATTCCATGGTATGGATAGACCACATTTTGTTTATCCATTCGTCTGTTGATGGATATGAGTTCCTTCCGCCCTTTGGCTATTGTGAATAATGCTGTGATGAGCACGGGTGTACAAGTATCTGGTCAAGGCTCTGCTTTCCATTCTCTTGGGTGTATGCCTCAGGGTGGAATTCCTGGCTCACATACCAACACTATGTTAAACCTTTTGAAAAAGCGCCATGCTGTTTCCCACAGAGGTTACACCATTTTACATTCTCACCAGGGGTTGAGGAGATGGCTTTGACTAGTCCTGGAAGGAGAGACGACACTACCAAAGTCACCTGTGTATAGAAAAGGTACTGGCTGGTACTGATTTTTGAGCCAGTTCTCCTTGTGTCCTGTCTTTATGCCCTTTTTGAATCTTGCTGATAACCAAATACCCACCACGTTTTAAAAGCCAGTCTTAGCATGGCAGCCTTACCTTAGAAGTCTTGCAATCCCTAAAAGACGTCTGGGCAACCCCATGTCACTGAGAAAGGGGCTCCATGCCTCCAGGGGCCATGCCGCCTAACTCCGCTTGCCCTGCTCGTTAGACTTGGACTCAAGGAAAGGGCGGGCACCGGCCTTTGGCCGGCTCCCCTTGGGCACTGACACCATCAGCACCTGAATGACCATCTCCCAGGGCCTGGAGCAAAGCCTTCCCAGCCAAGTGTATCCAGGCAGCCTGACACAACACCTCCTCCAGCCTTCTGGCCTCCTAACATGCTTTGCATTAAAATACCCATTTTGGCTTTGCCTTTGAGTCAGCTCTCTGGGGGAGCAATAAAACATGAGCGATTAACATGTGGCCCATGGAGATGTAGTGGATTGAGAAATGACTACAATTCATTCAATTCCAGCCCTTTCTGCATTTTTCCCACACACCAGCGTTGCCTGCGGTGATGTGTGTCCTGGTTCGAGCTCTGCCACTAACTGGAGGTGCGACGTCAGCGAATGCCTTCCCCTCTCTGGGTCTCAGTTTCCCTAACTACTAAACGAAGGGGGGAATCTCCAAGGAGCACTTCCAACTCTAAACATTCGGTGATTAATATTCAGACAGAGCCTGGCTCTAATGCACACAGTGGCCATCCACTCTGTGCAATAGAACGGTAGGCAATACCTTGGAAGATACTTTCTTTCCCCGAGGCGAAATGGTATGAAAAAAACTTCTTTCATAAAGATACCAGTCTCACCCCCTCCAAAACAGAGCTACACCTTTAGCTATGTTGTAAGATAAGGTTTTCTTTGCAGAATCTTAGTGTGACCTTTTCTGAGGCAGAACATCATTTTGGGGTTCGGGGGGAGAGTGGGAAATGGGGGTGGGAAAGGCTGGATTGTGATTAACCAGATAATGAACCCCGTCTGCTTTTAATCAGCCCCTTCCTGTTCTCCCAGACCTCTAAACTTTTAATATTAATGGAAACAGGTTTGAATTCTGGAAAGAGCTATTCTGGAAAATAATTGGATATTTACTAGGTGAAAAGTGAAATTGCACAGGCATCTCATAGGCTTTGGTATTTGACAGGTGCCATTTTTCTTTCTAATGTGTTGCATACCTCTGTTTTATGAACCAATATGGATAGTGGCATAAAAAGATTACGGGTTTACATGGTGGCGAGGCATGGGAATATGTTCATGGTCGGGGCTGGGTGGGCAGGGAGAGAGGACTTCAGGTGAGGACAAGGCTGAAATGCTTGAATTAGTAGGACAGAATTATTTGAAGGCAAAGCATGATATATCTTTAAAAGAACCAGAGCCATGTTCAGAAACGGAAGTTGCACCCCGAGAAAGAGAGAGATGTTACTTATGGAACTTACTTATAGAAGCCTGACTCCATCCAGGAAAGTAATGCCTCCCTTGGCTTCAAAAAGGACTTTGTAGTTAGAGCAGGTAGGAAAGCACAGGAAGGGAGCGGGGAGCTTTTCTTAAAACAAAGCCACAGGGCCCTCCAGGGTTGCAGGCAAGCAGAACAAGCTGTAGGCAGATCTGCTGGGAAGGAAGGGAGGACTGCCCCAGTGGGGCGACTCAGTCCCCTTGGGCTCTTTCCCTTGAGGGCCTCTCACTTCAACTGTTACTGCTGTGAGCATCACAAACTCCAGCCTGTTCTCCTTTGATGGTTTGGCCCTCATGCGGACAGAAGACTTCTTCAGGGGAATCCCTCTAGATAGAGTTGAATCAGGCAGATACTTCTGAGAATTATTTTTCTCTACAGGAGGGAGAGAACCAAAAGGAAACACTTTACAAAGAATGCCAGCAGCACTCGAAACAGGCTTCCCGGGTAGATATTTTCCTGAGGCTTCCATCATTTGCCTGTGGTCCCAGATAACGGGTCTAGTTTTATCACAATCTTGGCTGCTCTGGGGCCCTACCAGTGCTCTGTTGGTCTCTGCACGGTGGTCGCCATCTTATTTCCACTTGGGAAGTGTGGGCACCCAGTCGTCTTTTCTGTTCTAGTCAAAAAGCAGAAAGGCTCGTTTTCACAATCCTTTTTTTTTTTTTTTTCCTCCCTGAAGTCGCTGGTTCTGGTCTGCAAGCTGAAGGATACGCCTTGTTTGCCATCACTTGGCAAGATGAGGTGTGTCTTTGATCTGGGAGTGCAATGTTGGTCACAGGGGAGGCTGGCAGGAAAGTCTGGACTGCTCAATGCAAATTGAACAATGAAGCGCCACACGTGGTGAGGAAGTATCGTATTTAGGTTTCAGAGGACAGACAGAATGACTTTGCAGGACTTTATTCATGTCCTTTAGGGAAGACACTCTAGGAGCATCAAGGAATTATCTCAATCATATAACAAGTTTTCTTCTGTGAAGGAGTCTTGGATGGCCATATGTGCCATTCGGCCTTTCAAATTTAGGTGATGGCTTGGAGCAAAATACTAAATGTTTTTTAGCTTCTGCACATTCATGAAGAATATGGTACACTTTCAGCTTATCATGAAAACAAGGCCTTTTAGACCAATATTCTTGCGGATGAGGAAACTGAGGCCAATATAGGAGAAAGAACTTGTCAAAGTTACCCCGTAAATCACTAACAGAGCCAGGACTAGCCTGAGTGCCAGGGTAGTGCACTGCCAGGGAAAGAATTTTGGGGAACCAAATTAAGGCAATAGAATTAAGCTATAGAATTGGCTCACACAGAGATCCAACACAGGACCAAGGACATCTCAATATTGCCTTCTAACCCAAGGTTCTAAAGGGACCCAACTGGTACAGGAACCCCAAGCTAGAAAAGGTCCCTTCATTCCCACCAGGTTCAGTTCCATCACCTGGTCTCCCTGGTTGTAGCTAAAAGCTAATCTGTGGTGGAAAATTCCTGTTACTTGCTCTCCCAATTATGGCTTCCACTCTGCTAAGCTTATACCAGACGCTGTGTTTCTTCCATAAAATTCACAGAAGGTATGTCTGGAGTGAATTGGGTGATGGAAGAAAAGGAGAGAGGAAGAGGGAGAGGATGGACTTCCTTGAATCCATGGGCCAAGCTCCGCTCAGCCATATGCAATACCTTGGGCTATATGTCCTGGGGACTGCTCATCTTCAGCAGATTATCCAGAGAGACTTGCTGTTGACCAGACACCTTCCAAGGACCACCTCCCCTAGTCTGCAACTTTCTTGCTCTGCAAAAACCCAGCTGAAGAAACCATTGCCCATTTTATACAGTTTATCTATGTGCCAGGGTTCACTTCGTGGAACACCTATGGCAATTATTGTTATCGTGGTGAAATTCACGTAACATAAAATTAAACATTTTAAAGTGAACAATTCAGTGGCATTAGTACGTTCATGACCTTGTGTAACCACTACCTCTGTCTAGTAACAAAATATTTTCATCACCCCGAAAGAAAACACCATACCCATTAAGCAATAACTCCTCATTCCCCTCTTCCCTCAGCCCCTGGAAAACACCAATGTTCAATTCTTTCTCTATTGATTTACCCATTCTGGAGATTTCACATAAATGGACTCATACAATATGTGACCTTTGGTGTCTGGTTTCTTTCATGTAACATAACGTCTGCAAGGTTCATCAAAGTTGTAGCAAGTATCACTACTTCATTCCTTTTTATGGCTGAATAATATTTCATTGTCTGGGTATACCACAAATTGTTTATCCAGTCATCCATTGATGGGCCTTTGGGCTATTTCCACCTTTTGGTTAATGTAAATAGTGCTGTTTATGAATATATGTGTGTACATGTATTTGTTTAGGTAGCTGTTTTCAGTTTTGGAGGGTATATATCTAAGAGTGGAATTGCTTGGTCATATGGTAATTCTACGTTTAACTTTTTGAGGTACTGTATGGCAAAATTTTAATATCATTCTGGCTTCTCCTGACCACTTCCTGGGCTCCATGACCGTATTCTCCCACCCCACAGCTGGTAGATGTCAGGGGATAGTAACTGGTTTTAAACTTAATCTATTTAGTAAAAAATTAGCCAAATGTAACTTTTCAAGTAAGTTTTACTGCAATAAAATGCCTTCAAAAAAATGCCTTCAAAATCAGACAGGAAATGATAAAATGCCTTCAAAATCAGACAGGAAATGATTTTTAGATTATAGACCAGCATTACCTACTAGAACTTTTCTCATTGTCCAGGATGGTAGCCATTAGGCACATGTGACTATTGAGCACTTGACATGCAACTAGTGAGCCTGAGGAAATGAATTTTAAATTTAATCTATTTTTTTAATTAAATTTTTAAATTAAAAAAATTTTAATTGAAATAGCCACATGTGCCTAGTGGCTACCACAGTTATGAGCTGCATTCCCAATCTTTTGCAGCAGAGCAAAAATTGAAACTTATCCCCAAGTAGTACTTTTTTAATGTTATATTATATTACAGTATAGTTGATTTACAGTGTTGTGTTACCTTCAGGTGTACAGCAAAGTGATTCATTTATACATATACATATACTCATTCTTTTTCAGATTCTTTTACCATACAGGTTATTACAGAATATTGAGTAGAGTTCCCTATGCCCTACAGTAGGTCCTTGTTGATCATCTATTTTATATATAGCAGTGTATATTTGTTAATCCCAACCTCTTAATTTATCCCTCCCCTCCATGTTTCCCCTTTGGTAACGATAAGTTTGTTTTCAAAGTCTGTGAGTCTGTTTCTGTTTTGTAAATAAGTTCATTTGATTCCTTTTCTTTAGATTCCACATATAAGTGATATCATATGATATTTGTCTTTCTCTGTCTGACTTCACGTAGTATGATAATCTCTAGGTCCATCCATGTTGCTACAAATAGCATTATTTCATTCTCCTTTGTAGCTAAGTAATATCTTATTGTACATAGGTACCACATCTTCTTTATCCATTCCTCTGTCGATGGACATCTAGGTTGCTTTCATGTCTTGGCTACCCAAGTAGTATTTATTTTTCACACTAGTGAAGGGAGATAGCCTTGGATATGCTGAAAAATAAATTTATTTTTCTTTACAGATATCAAGCATAAGTACTCAATGCTGGTAAGGTTAGTACAAAAATGGTATTTTCAAACAGTGCTGGTGGCAGTGTAAATTTCTTTCAACTAAAATTCATTCATTCATACGTTTGTTCATTTATCCATATTATTCAATAAATATTTTGGTTGGATGCTTTTATGTGCCAGGCACTGTGCTATGTGCTGGGGACACAGAGATGACCAAGACATAATCCCTCCCCTCAAAAGCTCACAGTCAGAAGATATACAGATTGCCAACAAACACATGAAAGAATGCTCAACATCATTAATCATTAGAGAAATGCAAATCAAAACTACAATGAGATATCATCTCACACTGGTCAGAATGGCCATCATCAAAAAGTCTACAAACAACAAATGCTGGAGAGGGTGTGGAGAAAAGGGAACCCTCTTGCAATGTTGTTGGGAATGTCAATTGATACAGCTACTATGGAGAACAGTATGGAGGTTCCTTAAAAAACTAAAAATAGAACTACCGTATGACCCAGCAATCCCACTACTGGGCATATACCCTGAGAAAACCATAATTCAAAAAGAGTCACGTACCACTATGGTCATTGCAGCTCTATTTACAATAACCAGGACATGGAAGCAACCTAAGTGTCCATCAGCAGATGAATGGATAAAGAAGATGTGGCACATATATACAATGGAATATTACTCAGCCATAAAAAGAAACGAAATCGAGTTATTTGTAGTGAGGTGGATGGACCTAGAGTCTGTCATACAGAGTGAAGTAAGCCAGAAAGAGAAAAACAAATACCGTATGCTAACACATATATATGGAATCTAAAAAAAATAAAAAAAATTGGTCTTGAAGAACCTAGTGGCAAGACGGGAATAAAGACGCAGACCTACTAGAGAATGGACTTGAGCATATGGGGAGGGGGAAGGGTAAGCTGGGACGGAGTGAGAGAGTGGCATGGACATACTTACACCACCAAATGTAAAATCGATAGCTAATGGGAAGTAGCCGCATAGCACAGGGAGATCAGCTTGTTGCTTTGTGACCACCTAGAGGGGTGGGATAAGGAAGGTAGGAGGGAGGGAGACGCAAGAGGGAAGAGATATGGGGACATATGTATAACTGATTCACTTTGTTATAAAGCAGAAACTAACACACCATTGTAAAGCAATTATACTCCAATAAAGATGTTAAAAAAAAAAAAAAGCTCACAGTCAAGTAGCCAGGTAAACACAAAATTGGAATATCATGTGATGAAGGACTTTATATACATTATTTCATTTAATCCTTGCAATAGCCCTAATAGTTAGGTATGATTATCCCCATTTTGTGGAAAAGGAAGCTGTGGCTTCAAGAAGTTAAATACATTGACAAATGTTGCACCATAAATGCTGTAATTGAGGTATGTACAGGGTACAGTTCCTGTACAAATAAGGGAGTAATTCACCATGCTTGGAGTGCAGGTAGGAGTGGAAGGAGGGAAAGTTTGAGCTGAATTTTGAAGGATGAGCAAGAGATATGTCCTACAGCAATCCACCTGGTTCTATAGCTCTAAGTTTTTTTCCACATAATCTGACCCAGTGACTCCATTTAAGGGAATTCATCTCAAGGAAATATCCAAAAGTAAGGGAAAAAAACCCTACGTGAATGAGGGTGTCCGTGTCTCTATTATTTATAATACTGAACAACTGGAATCCACCTAAATGTGTAACAATGGGAGATGGTGGGACTTCCCTGGTGGCACAGTGGTTAAGAATCCCCCTGCCAATGCAGGGGTCACGGGTTCGAGCCCTGGTCCGGAAAGATCCCACATGCTGTGGAGCAACTAAGCCTGTGCACCACAACTACTGAGCCTGAGCTCTAGAGCCCGCAAGCCACAACTACTGAGCCTGTGTGTCACAACTACTGAAGCCTGCGCACCCAGAGACCATGCTCTGCAACAAGAGAAGCCACCGCAATGAGAAGCCCATGCACCGCAACAAAGAGTAGCCCCCGCTTTCCGCAACTAGAGAAAGCCCATGTGCAGCAGTGAAGACCCAATGCAGCCAAAAATAAATAAATAAATTTATTAAGAAAAAACCAGTGGGAGATGGTTAAATAAATTATGGTCGCTCTACTTTATGTAATATTGATGCCACCAATGAAAAAAATTTAAATGGTAATTAAGAAGACTAGGTAGCAACGTCAAAAATACTTATGGTATGATGTCAAGAGAGAAAAGCAAGGGACTTCCCTGGCGGTCCAATAGTTAAGACTCTGCGCTCCCACCACAGGGGGCATGGGTTTGGTCCCTGATCGGGGAACTAAGATCCCGCATTCCACATGGTGTGGCCAAAAAAAAAAAACAAAAAAAAAACCATATTGTGTATTCACTGTGAATGCAATTATGGAGATCGTGATTACGTATGGACAGGGCTACAAGGGACACACACACACACACACACACACACACACACACACATACAGTTGCTATCAGGCTGTGGGATCAGGGGTAAGGGTTTATTTTTCTTTTACTGAAAATGTTATGTAATATTATTTAATCTTTCACTATAAAATAAGGGGATGTTTTAAAAGAGACATCAAGCCTGGTTTTAATGTGACTTTTACTTGTTCCAAATAGTCATTTTCACTGGAAAATTTGAGATTCCTTTTAAAGTAGATCAGATATGGAAAATATTGTGTGGTCCATTCTGTCTTAGCCAATTCAGACTCAGTCTCCGGGCAATGAAAGTAAGTTGAGAATTGTTTTCTTTGCACGTGTTTTAGTGGTCTTGATTTCCTAGTGATGCACAACAGAAATCACATTGCTGTCAAATATTTGCTGATGTTTATGAGGCCATGGATTTGGAATAAGAGAACTAATGAGTGACAGTCATTCCATTTTCAAAATGCCTCTCTCCTGGGACTGAAGTTGGGTTCTATTTCTTTTTATTTTACGTGATGACATTAATATACATCCAAGCCTTGACTTGGCAATGGGCTGCTGCTGATAGACAAATGTGGAAGAGAGAAGGAGGTCTTCGTTGTTCTTAAGTTGTTGGGATGAGATAGCTGTACAAATATAACCTCAAGACTGCTGTCACCTTGTAAGCCCTTGAGGCACAATCCCTGTTTACTAATGGGTCTGTCTCAAGTCTGAGATGAGCACCACAGAGGTACTATTTTTGTTCAGGATTCATTTCTCATCCAACAAATAAGGTTGACTATTAGACCCAGCATGACATAGTGGCTAAGATTTACACAGACCAAGACTCAAATCTTGGCAGCCCCATTTGCTAGCTGTGTGACATATGCCTCAGTCTTCTCATCTATAAACGGAGAACAGTAATAGCGCCTACCTCATCGGGTTGTTTTGAATATTATCTGAGACAATACCTAGTGCTTAGCCTAGAATCTGACACACACTAATAGCTTAAAAAATGGTAACTGCTACTATTAGCATGCGTACGATAGCGTGCTAAGTAACAGGTTGTTGACTTGTCTTTTTCCTTATCACATTATAAATTACTTGAGGGCAGGGGCTATGTGTGGCTTGTTCACCATCGTCGCCCCAGCCCCTAGCACACGGTTTGGGACACCGCAGTTGCTCAAGAAATATTTGTGAATGTTTCGTATTCTTTTATGAGATGGTTAGTCAGATGCGGCCGCAAGAGAAGAGACTCAGGGAAACAACGTTTATTATACTCACAGGTGCTAGAGACGGGAGGCCTGGCACCCACCCCACAGGGCAGAAGACAGCAGGGAGGGGAAGGTTGAGGCCTTGGCCTTCATTGGGGTTTCTGTGGGAAAGGCAAGGCAGCGCAGTGGAGCTTCACATGGGCTACTTTGAAGAACTTCCGTGGGCTTTGGGCTATAGGGGTGGTCCCTACCTGTCTGGCACCTGGCCCTGGGGTGATTAAGGCAGAGGAATATTGTCTCCTAGGGCGTAAGGGCCAGACAGAGATATCACTTTGGATTGGTTAGTGTGCAGATCAAAGACACGCTCCCAGCTAGGTTCTTTCTCTCTCTAAAAACTGGCCAGCCCCCGGAGGGGCAGTCTCTCCCCGGCCAGAAAGGTTTTTTAAGATGCCAAAACATTGTAGTATACAAAAAATTTAAAATATTTACAACACAGTGGAATTAACTTAGTGACTGCCTAGTGATTTTTGGAGATACCAGGAAGCATGAGGTGTAGCCCCTGCTCTTCAGGCTGCAGGGAGATGCCGACAGGCAGCTGGGGGTTTGAGGGAACAGGTACTCATCGTAAAACCAGAAAAACAGGTTTTGAATACTAGTTCTGCTTACTAGCTATGTGTGTGGCCTTTGGAATGTCAGTTAACCTTTCTGAGCCTCAGTTTCCTCAACCTTAAAATGGGAATAATAATAATAAACTGCTCAAAGTGAATTTTATGTGATATGAACTTATGTGATAAGTGTATATGAATGTGCTTTGTGAACTGAAAAACAGTATATAGAACTAAAGAGGTCTTATTGTTCTAAGTATATGCTGTGCTGGGAATGATAATTTCAGATGCGTGGACCTTATTCTCTATAAGAGTTATAGAAGCCCCAAAAGAAGAAAGACTCCAGAATAAGTTATTAATTAGATGATGTAGGGGAGGAAAACTTTTCCCTTCTTCCTTTCTAGGTCCTTTGGCTGGTCTAATAATTAAGTTGACGTTAAGACAGATTAACAGGAGAAAAATAGATTTAATGTGGTATGTATAAGAGCCCCAAAGATAAAAAGCGGGTTTTATACGTTTTAGACAAAGAAACAATAAATTTGTGAAGAATTGACAAAACAAAGGGGTTTGGGCTTGGGGAAGCTAATCAGTGAAGAAGTTTAAAAGTTTGTTTATACAACTTTCTTGGCCCTGAATTCCCTATCTCAGGTGTTAAGGATATCTCTCTACCTCCCAGCACAGAGAGGGTACCTTTTACCTGGGAGATTTATTTCTTGCTTTCAGGGAGACAAAGGAGGGCCAGAGTATACTTCTTGCACTGTCTGTTTCTCAAGCAACTTTAATTCAAAGTAATCAGTATGCCACAGTGGCATATTTTGAGGTGACACATTTGCTCCCCTTCAATTACTATTATTATACTGGCTTGTCGGTTAAAAAATTATATTCATTATTTTTCACCCTTTGGAGATGGAGGATAAGACCTAGGAAATGATCTGCATTTAATCATGTCTAATCTTTGCTTAAACTGTTTCTAAGATTGAGGCAATTGATTGGAAACTCTTGAGATGGCCACATTTTCCTTCTGCTGCAATAACGGACGATATCAAAACCAATCTGGAAGTGCGGTAGTGAAATTAAAGTTTGGAGTTTCTTACTAGCTCCACTTTCAAGTCCCTCTCTTTGTCCTCACCTTCCCAAATGATGATGTTTCAAGTTGTTTCAGCCCCTGAGCTGTGGTAGAAATACCCAACTGATTTACCTGGAGAATGAGAGAGGCAAGTGGATGCATAGATAGGCACAGAAGGAAAAGCACAAAGCATGAGTGTGTGTGTGTGTGTGTGTGTGTGTGTGTGTGTGTGTGTGTAGATAGATAAGTAAATATGATTCTTCCTTAAGTAGAAGTGTTAGGAGAAACACTGACTGAAACCGACCGCCCTGGCCAGGCAAAGACAGTAACAATTTGCATGAGTTGTTTTACCACAGGAGGTCCTGGTAAGGAACAGGGAACTAACAAGCCACCAGCAACCAGAAGAATATGGGAAAGGTCAAAAGGAGAGAGGAGACACCAGTCCACATGTCCTACCAACCTCCCAGAATCCTCCTCGCTGGAATCCATCTTGGCTGAGCGGCTGCACGAGCCACCAGGAAGGACCCTGAGTCAGAATGATTGGCCAGAGACAAGCTGGAAACGAATCCCATCACCATAAAACCCGAGACTGCGAGCCACACGGCAGAGCAGTTCTCCTGGGTTCCCTTACCCTGCTGCTTTCCCCCGGGGGGGCCCCTTCCCAATAAAGTCTCTTGCTTTGTCAGCACGTGAGTCTCCTCGGACAATTCATTTCCGAGTGTTAGACAAGAGCCCACTCCTGGGCCCTGGAAGGGGTCCCCTTCCTGCAACAGAAGCTTCAGATCTTTGAACCCACTTAGTGATCTGCCATTGCTGTTGGAATCACTAGGTTGGCACCTTGGGTTTGGCACCAAGAGGAGCACATCTAATGGTTCTTCAGTTCGTGGCACCATAGGATCCTCAGGAGTGGCAGAAACCATTTTTCTGATATGTTCAGAAAGGAACAAAATATAGTTGCAATTGCAGATCAGTCTCTGCTTTGAGCGTAACAATGTAAAATGCTTGATTCTGTGAGGGAGGAAAAATGATTTTCCCTTTTACCCTTCTGGGTTCTTGGCTGGGACCCCTGTAATAAAAGATGGATTAACAGGAGAAAAACAAACGGAAGTTTAATAACATCTACACCCTTTGTCTACATGGGAGAGAGCCAGGAAATCTGAATAACTCCACGAGAAGGACCCAGCTACCACCTTAAAAATCGTCTCCAGCTAAGGACAAAAGAAGATTTGGGGGTGGGGGAGGCCAGTTATGGGAGGTGACCAGGAAAAACACAGTAAACAGGGTAAGATTATTATGCAGAGTTAAGCCCTTGCTTTCTCCATTAACAAGAGTTTCTAGAGATTTAGAGTCATTTTTCCCTTCCTGTTACAGAGAGGGAACCACTCTTACCAATGGAGATTTCTCTCATAAATGGAAATGTGTCTTACAAAAGGTTAACTTCTACTTGGTTTTCAGAGCTTTTCCTGTGTCTGCTGTTTCTTAAAAATAATCAGCTCAAAATAATCCTTATGCCAGAGACATATTTTAGGGTGTGAAACTATGCTCGCCTTCGATGTGGTTACTATTAATTTTCCTTCTTCCTTTGATTAATTGGGCTGCGAGACTATTGTGCAGTAAGACAAACACAGATTTTGGGGTCAGACAGTTTGGGGTTTAAATCTCAGCTCTGCCCCTTATTAGCTGGGTAATGCTGGGGAAGGTCCCACTGTTCTCCGAGCCCTAGTTTCCATCTGAAAAATAAGACAAGTTTTTGTGAGGATTTAATGTGATACTGTATATAAAGCGACTGACACCTAATAAATATTTCAAAAATAGTAGGCGAGGAAAGAAAAAGTATGTTTTGGTTGTCTCTTCAAAAGAAAAAAATCACTGGAAAGAGAGGTAGTCTCTCTGGCTCCTATAGCATTGACTCATGGGGCCTTTATTAAGTCTTTGATGGTAGCATTTTTCAAATATGTTAATCAACAAACACATTTCCACTATGAGGAGAGTACAAGTATCTTCACTGGTCTGATTGGGGTCAATTGTATTCCTCCACATTATAAGCTAGCTCAGATTTTTTGTAGAAATAAGTTTTTTTAAATTTATTTTTTATTGAAGTATAGTTGAATTACAACTTTGTGTTAATTACTTCTGTACAGCAAAATGACTCAGTTATATATAGATATGCATTCTTTTTCATATATTCTTTTCCATTATGGTTTATCACAGGATATTGAATATAGTGCCCTATGCTATACAGCAGGACCTTGTTGTTTAACCATTATATATACACCAGTTTGCATCTGCTAATCCCAAACTCCCACTCCTACCCTCCCCCAACCCCTCCCCCTTGGCAACCACCAGTCTATTCTCTATGTCCCTGATTCTTTTTCTGTTTCATACATAGGTTCATTTGTGTCATATTTTAGATTCCACATATAAGTGATATCATATGGGATTTGTCTTTCCCTTCCTGACTTACTTCACTTGGTATGGTAATCTCTAGGTCCATCCATGTTGCTGCAAATGGCATTATTTCATTCTTTTTTATGGCTGAGTAATATTCCATTGTATATATGTACCACATCTTCTTTATCCATTCATCTGTCAGTGGACACTTAGGTTGCTTCCATGTCTTGGCTATTGTGACTAGTGCTGCTATGAACATAGGGGTGCATGTATCTTTTTGAATTATAGTTTTGTCTGGATAATATAATTAATTTTTATATAACTTAATAAAACATTTTGTTCTCTCTTTCTTCTGCCCAGGTTGGTTCTTCGATCAATTCTAAACAACTCCAGCAGACTAATTGTCCTGAATCACCAAGCTGGGAGTAGTATTTCCCCACTCAATAGAGTCCAGTGCCCCCCCCCCACCCGCCCCCCGCCAACTGCTAACCAAATTCAGAACTTCCCAGCCTGGCAGTCAAGGCCACATCTGGGACCTTTATAGTTTTATTCTCTGTTGCTCTAAACTAAGGGATCAGTAAATGGCTAGCAGTCGATTTCTGTTGACCTGACACAAATAGATTGCCAGGTATTTCTCCAGCAAAGATGGGTTTATTCAGGATCAGCAGAGAGTTGCAATTTGGGGTCTGCAACCACAGCGAGTCACATGCAAGTCCAAGGGAAGGAGACCGAGGGGAGAGGGAAGTTGGGAGGGCTGTAGTAAACAAAGAGGCCATGGCTTTTCATTGGCGGAATCCTTGCCTGGACAGAAGAGGAGTCTTTCTTCTTCCTGTTGGGCTCTGCTATCATCACAGGGCGTGAGAGCTCCCTCTTCTGGTCTCCCAACCCTATTTAATTGAGGTTTCTGTTTATTAATGTTTAATATTTCCTGTATACAACATGTGCTTTCTTGGAAAGTGCTTTGGAAGAGAAGGAGAGAAGATAGGAAAGAAAAAGTGGAGAATTACTACAGGGATTTCAACACGTGTGCATGGGTATGTACATGTACACACGCTTGTGTGTGTGTGTGTGTGTGTGTGTGTATGTGTATAAGCCAGCCAACTTTTCTCATGCTCTAAGAGGACTACTTCTCCTGTGAAAAGACAACTGGAAAGAGTTACTTCTCTAGTCTATGCAGCCACTAACTGAACTACCATTATTCCTTCAACTTGCTTCAATTGGTCTTGTCTCCACCCTTTGGCTCATGATATCTGCTCTGTCTAGGATGTTCTACTTTCTCCCCTGCACCCATCCCCATCTTCACCTGTGAAAATCCTACCCTGCCATCAAGGTCAGGTTCAATTTCCACTTCCACCTCATGTTCCTTCCCTCTCTTCTGAGTTCTTTATGTACTGCATATGCAGTGTCAGTCTCTTCTAACCTTGCATGTTAGTGTTTCATGTTTCTTCCCTGATAGCAGGGCTGCCAAACACAGTTGTTCGGGTTGTGAATAAAGGTGCCTGGCCGAGGGGGGCAAATAGGGACTGAAATCCACCTGCCAAGCCGGATTGGGAGCACTTGATGGGAGCACTTTTTCTAATTAACACAGATACACAGTGTGTGCTGTCAGCTGTTAGATTAACAGCTCCTTGAGGAAGAGACTAGATCATGAGCATCTTTGTGCCTCCCCAGCACTTTCACCAGTGCTCGCTGGAGGCCTCCTTGTAGGCATCAAACACCATGACTCGTCTCTCTCTCCCTCTGATGGTTAATTTTTTGTGTCATCTTGACTGAGCTAAGGGATGCCCAGACAGCTGGTAAAACCTTATTTCTGGGTGTATCTGTGAGAGTGTTTCCAGAAGAGATTAGCATTTGAATCAGTAGAAGAATCAAGAAGGTCTACCTTCATCAATGTGGATGGGCATCACCTAATCCACTGAGGGTCCCAATAGCACAAAAAGGCAGATGAAGGGCAAACGCTCCTTCTGTCTTCTTGAGCTGGGACAGCCATCTTCTCCTGCCTGCAGACACTGGTGCTTATAGTTTTCGGGCCGGCAATCTCGTACTAAATTATACCACCCGTTTCCCTGGTTCTGCAGCTTGCAGATGACAGCATATTGTGGCATATCTCGGCCTCCATAATCATGTGAGCCAAGTCTTATAATAAATCCCCTCTTATATATCTCTAGGTAATCTATTGGTTCTGTTTCTCTGGAGAATGTTAATATATTTTCTCACCCACCATATCCAGTTAATCACCCTGTCTTGTTGATTCTACCTCTTAAATAAGTTTCTATTTCCCTTGCTGCCCCACCCCAAGGTATTATCACCTTGCTTAGAATTCAATAGAAATCCAATAGAAAAAGTTTCTCAGCCTCCTGTCTTGCTCCCTTCCTACATCTTCTCGTCACAGCTGCCAGGTCATCTAAAAGAGAAAATTGACCACGTCATGCCCCATTGCCAGGCCTTCGTAATCTCTTTCTGCTCCAGCTTTTCTCTCTCCATCCCTGTTAACAGCCCCTTCTCTATCCTGGGTTGCCTAATTTTACCATTCCTCAAAGACCTTATAGTCTCTCTTTTGTCCATCCTTTTCTTTCTACCTAGATTTTCCTCCTGCCAGCTCATGCCTTTAACTGGATAACTCCTATTCATTTTTCAGGTCCTAGTTTGGACGTCACATTCTTCGGTATCCTAAATCAACCCCAAGTTCAGGCTGGACACTTTGCCTAGATGTTCACACACACACACACTTGTCCTTTCCCTGCTACACTGTATTGCAATTGTCCATTGATGTTTCTGTCTCCTCTATCAGACTGTAAGCTCGCAGAGGGAATGTAGCATGCCTATCTTTTTCGTGGTGATTTCCCTCTCCCATCTCTTCCCACAGTGCCTGATACACAGGAGGAGTCCAGTAGTTGTTTGTTGAGTGAATACTTGAACTTCAGAGGCTCATTAGTTCTCATTCAAGGATAGATTTTTTTACACACCACTTCAGATGGTGCCAGTGGTAAATTTAACTTTATAATAAGGAAGACGTTTTTAAAAAGGATTGACTATCTTTCACCAGCGGTGAGTATAATGATATACATCTAGCTACACTAATTCAAATATACAGGTCAGAATGAAAAGTGTATATTTCAGGGAAAAACCCCTGTATTGTTTGAATTTAGACAGAGCATCTAGGAAAAGCGCCCCCGCACCCATTTCAGCATTCCTTTCACTGTTATTTACTCAGTGGCTATGGTTTCCTTTGTCATTTAGTGGTGGGTTTTTCCCCCATGGTTTAAAATGTCTTCAGCCCAAAGTAGCATTTCCCAAATCCCCCAACCAGATGTGTCCTCTCCGTAACCTGAACTCTTCCATAAGAACCTTACATGGTTCTCTCATGATGCCTAGTGTTGCAATTATGAGGTTACATGTCTTACCACCCATCCTACTTTGTCAGCTCCTTGAGGACAGGGACTGTCTTCTTTCATTTTTGTAACCCAAGTTCCTAGCAAAATGCTTCATATGTAGTGGTATCTAAGGCATATTTGTTGAATGAATGGATGCACTAGGCTAAAGGATTCATCTTGAGAGCAAAAAGTCTTATTTGTGGCTAAGGCATAAGCCAGGAGTAAACATCCTCTAGTGCAATATACAGAATGCAGTCTCTAGTTTGCTGTTCTCCAGTCCACCAGTCATCATTCCTTTCTAAATGGTTTGCATAGCCCATATTTATTTAATTGGAACTTAACTGCACCAAAAGAAATTCATGTAGATAAACTGGACTTCATTAAAATTAAGAACTTGTGTGCTGCAAAGGATACAATCAAGAAAGTGAGATGGCAACGCACAGAATGGGAGAAAATATTTGTAAGTCACTTATCTGATAAGGATTGAACATCCAGAGTATATAAAGAACTCTTACAATGCAACAATAAAAGGACAACCCACCCAATTAATACATGAGCAAAGGCTCTGAATAGACATTTCCCCAAATAAGATATACATATGGCCAACAGGCACCTGGAAAGATGCTCAACATCATTAGCCATTAGGGAAATGCAAGTCAAAACCACAGTGAGATACCACTTCACACCTACTAGGGTGACTATAACAATAAAAATAGTAGGGCTTCCCTGGTGGTGCAGTGGTTGGGAATCTGCCTGCCAATGCAGGGGACACGGGTTCGAGCCCTGGTCTGGGAAGATCCCACATGCCGCAGAGCGGCTGGGCCCGTGAGCCACAATTACTGAGCCTGCGCGTCTGGAGCCTGTGCTCCGCAACAAGAGAGGCCTCGATAGTGAGGGGCCCGCGCACCGCGATGAAGAGTGACCCCCGCTCGCCGCAACTAGAGAAAGCCCTCGCACAGAAACGAAGACCCAAGACAGCCATAAATAAATAAATAAATAAATAAATAAATAAAATTTTAATAAAAATAAAAATAGTAATAATAATAGTAATAATAACAATAAAGATAATCAAAGTTGGTGAGGATGTAGAGCAATTGGAAGCCTCCTACACTGCTGGTGGGAGTGTAAAATGCAGCCATTTTGGAAAACAGTGTTGCTTAAACAATTGAACATAGAGCTATCATATGACCCAGCAATTCCATTCCTGGATATGTACCTAAGAGGAATGAAAACAAATATTCAACACAAAAACTCATATGTGAATGTTCATAGAAACATTATTTACAGTATCTAAAAAGTGGAAATAATCAACAATATATAAGGAACTCATGCAACTCAGTAACAGCAACAACAAAAAAACTCAATTAAAAATTGGGCAAGGACCTGAACAGACATTTCTCAGAAGAAGATATACAAATTGCCAACAGGTACATGAAAAGATGCTCAACTTTCCTAATCATCAGGGAAATGCAAATCAAAACCACAATGAGATTTCATCTCACACCTGTTAGAATTGCTATTATCAGAAAAAAAGGAACCTTTGTGCACTGTTGGTAGGAATGTAAATTGATGCAGCCACTGTGGAAAGCAGTAAGGAGGTTCCTCAGGAAATTGAAAATAGGGACTTCCCTGGTGGTCCAGTGGTTAGGACTCGGCGCTTTCATTGCCGGGGCCCGGGTTAGATTCCTGGTTGGGGAACTAAGGTCCCGCAAGCCTCGCAGCATGGCCAAAAAAAAAAGAAAATTAAAATAGATCCTCCTTATGATCCAGCAATTCTACTTCTGGGTATATAACCAAAGGAAATGAAATCAGTATCTTGAAGAGATGTCTGCACTCTCACTTTCATTACAGCATTATTCAGTCTTAGAAGGAAATCCTGCCATTTGGGACAACAGGATGAACCTGGGGGACATTATGCTACACGAAAAAAGTCAGATGCAGAAAGACAGATACTGGATGATGTCTAAATCTAACATATCATGTTCATAGAAACAGAGTAGGATGGAGGGTTATTAGGGGATGGGGGGAAAGGGACACGGGGAGATGTTGGTCAAGGGGTACAAAGTTTCAGTTGTGCAAGATGAATAAGTTCTGGAGGTAATGTACAGCCACCTGACTATATTTAGCAATATTGTATTGTATACTTGGAATTTGTTAAGAAGGTAGATCTGAAGTGTCCTCACCACTCACAAAAAAATGATAACCATGTGAGGTGATGAATACGTTACTTAGCTTGATTATGATGAATATTTAACAATTTATACTATGTCAAATCATGTTGTACATCTTAAGTTCACACAATTCTAATTGCCAACTATCACAATAAAGTTGGAAAACGTTTAAAGATATATATATATACATTAAACTACAAAAATAGTGGGAGCAATCCAAACGTCCAACAACAAGTGACTCGAAACAAGATGTCATTCCTTCCTTAAATGCTGAAGACAATTTTAAATGTTTAAGAGAAATTAAAATTAAATAGAAATGTTTAACACAATTTACTGGTGAAGCCATCTGGGCTTGGCGGTTTTTTTGTAGGAAGGTTTTTAATTACAAATTCAATTTCTTTTATAGATAGAGGGCTATTGAGGTTAACTACTTCTTTACTAAGGTTTGACTGTGTCTGTCAAGAGATCTTTCTATTCATCTAAGTTGTTTAATGAATTGGATTAAAGTTTCTATGATATAAAACAAAACAAAATGTGGTATATCTTCACAATGGAATATTATTCAGCCATAAAAAATGAAGTACTCATCCATGTTACAACATGGATGAACCTTGGAAACATGTTAAGTGAAAGAAGGCTGTCAAAAAAGACCTTGTAATGTATTATTCCATTTATACAAAATGTCCAGAACAGGCACATCCACAGATGCAGAAAGTAGATTTGTAGTTGTCAGGGTCTGGGCAGAAACAAGAATGAGGAGTGAGTGCTTAATGAGTAAGTGTTTCTTTCCGGAGTGATGAAACTCTTCTAAAATGAGATGGTGATGGGAATTCCCTGGCAGTCCAGTGGTTAGGACTCGTCACTTTCATTGCCGTGGCCCCGAGTTCGATCCCTGGTCGGGGAACTAAGATCCCTCAAGTTGCATGGTGTGGCCAATAAATAAATTAACTAATTAAATTAAATGAGATGGGGACAATGGTTATACTACCCTGTGAATGTACTGAAAGCCACTGAATTGTATACTTTAGAAGGATGAGCTTTATGATGTGTGAATTGTATCTCAATAAAGCTGTTATTTAAAAAAAGATATGAACATAAGTGTCTTATCACCCCAATTCACTTCCAGTACCTGTCAGTGCTTACATATATATTCATTTTTATATTTGTAATCAGTGAGTGTCCAATATTTTGTGTGATACTTTCTCACTTACAGTAGTCTGCTCTTATCTGCAGGGGATATGTCCCAAGACCCCCAGTGGATACCTGAAACCAAACCCTACATATACCATTTTTCCTATACATACATACCTATGATAAAGTTTAATTTATAAATTAGACAAAGTAATAGATTAACAACAATGATAATAAAATAGAACAATTATAACAATATACTGTAATAAAAGTTATGTGAATGTGGTCTCTCTTTCTCTCTCTCAAAATATCTTATTGTATTGTACTCACCCTTCTTGTGCTGATGTGACATGACAAGATGCCTACGTGATGAGATGAAGTGAGGTGGATGATGGAGGCATTGTGATGTAGCCTTAGGCTACTATTGACCTTCTGACAATACCTCAAAAGGAGGCTTATTTGCTTCCGGTGGTCTTGGATCATTGAGCCACGGCAATGTCGATGGTTGGATGTCAGGAGCAGATGATGTCATGGCTGGGGATCCTGGGCGGCATGAAGCAAGATGGCACGAAATTTCATCACCCTACTCAGACCAGCAGCACTTTAAAACTTATAAATTGTTGATTTCTGGATTTTTCCATTTAATATTTTCTGACCACAGTTGACTGCAGTAACCTCAGAAAGCAAAACCAGGGATAAAGAGGGACTACTGTAACATCATTTCACATACATTTCAATGTGCTCTATTAACCTAGTTTATATGTTTGCAATTTTTTAAATAAAATTTTATCTCAGTACATATACATATATAATATATAGACAAGTGCACAAATTATGAGTACAACTTGGTGGATTTTCCCAAAGTGAGTACACTCAACTGTTTATAATGTTGCATAGCAAAAACAAAGTGCATCATGATGCCATACCATAGTTTGCTTGACTATTTTCTTATTTGGGGTGGGGGAGCTTTTGAGTTGTTTTTGAATTTTCAAAATTATAAATAACAATGCTATAATCATCTTTGTATATATTACCACTGTGCCATGTTCTTTCTTTCTTTTTTTTTTTTTTTTTAATTTGGCTGCGTCAGGTCTTAGCTGCTGCACGTGAGACCTTTTGTCCTTCATTGCACCTCACGGGCTTCTCTCTAGTTGTGGCGAGTGGGCTCAGTATTTGCAGTGCGTGGGCTCTCTAGTTGTGACACGAGGCTCTAGAGCACATGGGCTTAGTTGCCCCATGGCATGTGGGATCTTAGTTCCCCGACCAGGGATCAAACCCTCATCCCCAGCATTGGAAGGCAGATTCCTAACCACTGGACCACCAGGGAAGTCCCCATGTTATTTCTATAGAGTATCTTTTCCAAAGCAAGATTAATGCATCAAAAAGTATGTCAAATGCCAGTAGACTACTTTTTCTGAAAACACAAATTAATTTCTAGTTCCACCAGCAACGTGTAACTGTAACGAATTCACCACAGCTTCACAAACATTAGGTTTTATCATTTTAACCTTTACTCCCCTAGTTTATAAGGTGTATAATAACACTTTACATCGGTTTTAATTTCTCCTCTGTCATGGCTAGGGTGACTGTTCATTTTTCTGTAGGGTAGTTTGTTGTCTGTAGTCCTCACCTATAAGCTGCCTAGCTCCTTTGATCACTTTTCTAGTGGCATCTGAATGCTGATTTCATATCTTTTTTTCAATTCTAAATACATTTCAATAGTACAATCTCATCGATTATGTTTCCAGCTTTGTGTTTACATCTTGCAAGCTTTAAAAAGATTTGTTTGATTTTATGTCGTTTCAAAAATATCTACTAAAACGTGATAACTGATAGCCTCCATTTATTTGATAGCAAATGATTCCCCTCTTCTGTAGCCGGGGTAAAAATGTTAGTGCATTTTCTTCTTGAGGTTTTATTTTATTTAAGACTTTGAATCATCTAGAATTTATTTTATTCTGTGATTTAAGCTATAGATCTAAGTTGCTTTTCCCCACACTGAAATCCGTTAATTAAGTAGTGATTTCTTTTTCTACTACTCTGTTGTTTCTGGCTTGTTGTATGTTGAGTTATTAATCAACTCTGTTCTGGAATATTAATGCTTTTTTCAGCATTTAAAAATTATATATCATATAGTTTTGATAATTTGTTTAAAAACCTTAAAGAACGAGTCTACAGTAATTGTATTCTTCAGACCAATTATTCTAACAAGTTTGTCAAAGTCTAAAACCTCTCTCAGTGGCTTTCATTTGCATTAAATTTATATGTAGACTAGCTATCTTTATATTTGACTTCTCAAGTATTACTTCTTCGCAGTAAATAGCATCATTATTCATGTCTTCCTTTATTTCTCCCATTGGTATTTTATAATTTTCTTTCAATACATCTTTATTCTCTCAAATTAAGTGAATAACCCAGTATTTAATATTTTGTCATTATTGTGAATCTCCCTTTTCATTATATTGTCTAGCTTTGTGTCACTCTTACTAGGAATGCAACTGACTTTTGTCAGTTGTCTTATATATGTTGCTGAACATATTCATTATTTTTAGTGAATTTTATGTTGATGCCTTGGACTTCTTTATGTAATCCTGTCATTTGAGAGGAGTGATATTTTTATTTCTTCATTCCACATATTTACAACTCATTTCTTTTTCTTCTTCAATCACATTTTATTACAAAGTTAATTAAGACTGATGAGAGAGACATCCTTGTCATATTCATGTTTTTATGGAGTGTCTCCAGTGCCTCTGGCTCTTGATTTTATTTTTATCATTATTATTTTTTTACTGAACAAATCATTTTTATATTGTAATATCAGTACATCGACAAACAAACATTTCTAGTTGTCTGCATAGAGAACTTTCTAATGATGGTAAGAATTCACAGTCAACTATTTTATGGTTTTAGAGAGGTCTTAGGCTCTTGATTTTAGATGTGTATTTAATGATCCTGTTAAGAAAGAAAATCTTCCATACCTTTTAATTTTGTTTAGCCAGTGGAAGTTATGAATTTTAAGAAATGTCTTCTCACCATCTTTTGAAATATCAGGCCTCAGCTCAAACAACTCCAGAGAGGCCTTCCTTGATAACTTAATGTAATGTGACCACTGACCTGTGGTCACACTATCATATCACTCTCTCTCCTTTTCGGCAGAATGCTTGTCACCATGTGAAACTGTTCTAGTTAGTTATTGCCTTACTTGTCTCTCACTCCCATGAGAATGGACGCTCCAAGAGAGCAGGGTTTTTTGACTGTTCACTGCTGCATCCCCAGTGCCTAGAACAGTGCCTGATACATGCTAGGCACTCAATACACATTTTTGAAGGCACAAATGAATATAATTTTTAGACTTAATCCATTTATTTTGGCCACGCCACACGACTTGGGGGAACTTAGTTCCCCGACCAGGGATTGAACCTGGACCCTCGGCAGTGAAAGCTCAGAGTCCTAACCACTGGACCGCCAGGGAATTCCCTAGACTTTATCCATTAATGTGGTATCTTATATTAAACGGTTTCTAAGTTTATAACACTTTTGTACCTAGCTCACAGCAGTTTTGTGTATTCTTTTTGTGAAGATATTGCTTAGAATGTTTGTGTCTATATTCATAAAACCAACCTATCATTTTCTTTCTTGATATTGTTGTTTTTGAGCATTTAAATAAAAACCATATCAAGAAGAATGTAAATTGGTGCAGCCACTGTGGAAAACAGTATGGAGGTCTCTCAAAAAATTAAGAATAGAACTACCATATGATCCAGCTATTCTACTTCTGGGTATTTATTCGAAGAAAACAAAAACACTAATTAGAAAAGATATATGCACCCCTATGTTCATTGCAGCATTACTTACAATAGTTAAGATATGGAAACAACCTAAGTGCCCATCAACAGACGAATGAAAAAGATGTGGTATATATACACAATGGAATACTACTCAGGCACAAAAAAGAATGAAATTTTGCCATTTGTGACAAAATGGATGGACCTTGACGGTATTATGCTTGGTGAAATAAGTCAGACAGGAAAAGACAAATACTGTGTAACTTCACTCATATATGGAATATAAAAAAGCAAAATAAACAGAACAAATCAACAAACTAAACAAAAACAAACACTTAGATACAGAGAATAGAGGAGCAGTTACCAGAAGGGAGAGGGGGTAGGGGAGGGTGAAATGAGTAAAGGGGTTCAGCAGTATGGCGACAGATGGAAACTAAACTTTTGGTGGTGAGTACGCTGTAGGGTACACAGAAGTCGAAGTATAATGTTGTGTACATGAAACTTATATAATGTCACAGACCAATGTCGCCTCAACTAAAAATAAATAAAAACCATATTTGCTTCACAAAACAAGTCTGCTAGCATACCCTTTTCTGTTTTTTTTTTTTTTTGGACAGATTGTTTAATAGAAGGATTGTTTCTTGGAAAAATTCTCCAGTGAATCAATCAAAGTCAGGTGCCTGATTCTATATTATTTTATTTTTACTTATTTTAATTTCAGCTTTATTGATGCATAACTGACAATATTTTCTTAATATTCTCTTTTCTATTGTTTCATTTATGAATCGTCTACTCATGCTGATTCTCTGTGTCATAGTTAGCATTGCATATGTTTACGTAAGTCCTCATTCATAGCTACTCAGTTATCACTTTCAACAGCATGTAGCTCAGAATGATAACTCACTCAATCCAATCATTCACTCATTCAGCAAACACTTCTTGAATCATTGCCCCTAGGCGCTGGTGGCACAAAAAATGAATAAGACACAGTCGCTGTTCTCATGGACTCCATGGTCCGACTGTGGCGTGTGCTGGTTAGTCTGTTTGTGGCTCCCTTACCCCCGTCCCAATCCATTCTCTGCCCTTCTCTGCCTTGCTCTGTGCCCTGGGAGGCTGACCTCTATGGAAGCAATCATCACCAATGCTCTCTGGCCTTCTGGCTTCGGGTAGGAGTCCGCCTTTTGGAGGAATGGCAGGAAGTGAGCGGTCAGAAGGTAGGAGAGGTTGGTATATTTCTTCCCCTGGCTTCCAGCTTCCAGGCTATGTTTTGGTGGTCGCTTCGTTCTTCTACCTATTGCCACAGCTCCTGCTGGGCGGCCCCCTCTGCCCCAGCTCCGGTTCTTGCCGTGTTCCCCAACACCCTTCCTGCTTCGTATCCCCTAGGGCTGGGGAGGTATTGACCCGTTGCTGCTGGTAGCCCCACGGTGCTGCAGCATCCCGTACTGACTTCCCTAACCCCGAGCCTATCATTGCAAATAGTTCCCTTATTAGTCTCTTCAGTAAAACCTTTTGGAGCGTGCCATCTGTTTCCTGCCAGGAGCCTGGCTAATACAAGGAGACAGACAAATAAATATATAATTAAAGTATCACACAATAAACGTTTTAATAGAGATATACGCAGGGTGCCACGGAAACATAGAAAAGGGGCACATAATACCAAGTGTTTTGAATTTCTCTGCGATTCGTTGCTAAATCACATTTTTCGTCTCTGATTGATGATGTTGTTTTTTTTTTTCTTTTTTGTAAATCATTTGCCCCCAAATTTGCTAAATTTTCAAAGAAACAATGATTGGTTCATTTACCAAAATTAGCTCATCAAAAGAAATAGAATAGTAATCCTGTACTATTCATGCTAGTCAGAAAGAGAAAAACAAATACCCTATGCTAACACGTATATATGGAATCTAAAAAAAAATGGTTCTGATGGGCCTAGGGGCAGGACAGGAATAAAGACACAGACGTAGAGAATGGACTTGAGGACGCGGGGAGGGGGAAGGGTAAGCTGGGACGAAGTGAGAGAGTGGCATGGACATATATACACTACCAAATGTAAAACAGATAACTAGTGGGAAGCAGCCGCATAGCACAGGGAGATCAGCTCGGTGCTTTGTGACCACCTAGAGGGGTGGGATAGGGAGGGTGGGAGGGAGGGAGACGCAAGAGGGAGGAGATATGGGGATATATGTATATGTATAGCTGATTCACTTTGTTATACAGCAGAAACTAACACACCATTGTAAAGCAATTATACTCCAATAAAGATGTTAAAATAAAATAAAATAAAATATATTGCTTTCCAAAAGAAACTTCAGTTTGGTTGGATCCTTGTGATAATAGCTCCAGTTCACTTAGTTTTGTGTAGATTTTCCCTCATGATTTTTTTTTTTTCTTCTCCAGAGCATGACGGGCAAGATTTGGAGGCACACTTTAAATATTTTATTTTCCTTGGGCAGGTCAATAATGCCCTTCATCTTAAAGTGGAAATATTTGATATGTACGTAGCAAGATGTGAACCCAGATTTTCTGACTCTTAAATCCAGAGAATTGCTAGTAGAAGATGAGGCAATAACTTCCCTCCTCATCTCTCACTACCATTAAAACAAAGCCACAATATCAATGACCCTTTACATAATTCAAATAATCATGAAAGGTGTGGTCGGTGGTTTAGGGCCACTGAGATTTTATTGAATTCTTGGATTCCCCCCCCCCTTCAATTAACTTGGTAATCCCTAGATATAATAGTTTTCTGGATGATTAAGAGATTTGGAAACAGTGATTCAGGCTAAGTCATATGAGAGACAACCTTGTAATGCTGCTGACTTGTTATATAATTGTCTTAAGCCTGAATGCTGGTGGTACCAAGCAATGCTTTGTTGTTCTGAGAAATTTTGCGAGAGCAACTCTGGCATAACAACTTTCACTTCCCAGAGAAAATACAGCTTTCCACGAGCAATCCAACTGTGGGTTTAGGGAGAACGTTTTCTGGGGACAGAGAACGAGTATCCAGTGTTGTGGTTTTGCAGTGAGATCCGTAATTGTGTGTTCCCAAGGGAAGAGGTTCAAGAAGGGCATCTCAGAGGGAAATTTCAGCCCTCCTCTGTGGCTCAAGTACGACCACGGGAGCAGAAAAGTAGATATATGGAAAGGCTAGAGCCATGCCTGGGTTTCCGGGAAGGCAATCATTTGCATGGTGTACTTTGAGGGGCATCAGAAAAGCCTCTCCTCACTACCCACTGTCTCCCCCCGCCACTGATGCCAGCAACTTCACCTGCGCGTACTCAGGTTAAGCATTGCCATCTTAAAAAAACACAAGGTGCCCTGGTACCAGTACCCATCCAGCTGCTAGCTCCTCTATACGAATGAGTTTCTCAGCTCCTTTCCTTTCCTTTCTGACCACAGAGGCAGGCTTGGATTGCTTTGGGAGGAAGTGTGAGTTGGGAGAGGGCTGTTACCTGCCCAGTTCACATTTGCTCCAGCCATCGTGGACCCCATTCCTTTGGCATTATTGGAACGCTCCTCTGCCCATCATCTGCCCCACAAAGGCTTCAAGATCCTCAGCAGGAGCCCCTGAGCCCTTTGCAGGAGTCGTTCCTTTTGGCAGGCTTGGGTCAAGACCCTTAGTGGGCCCTGTGTCTAGGAATGACGGCCACGGTACTGGCAGAGGCGGGTGGGAGGTGGCCTTCTGGCTGGGGACCTGGAGCTGGAGCTGCTCCTCTCCAGGCCAGGGTCGCCTTTCCTCTGCCTCTGCTGCTCAGCCCCAGAGGGTGCCCCTTGCTCTTGGGAAGAAGAGGCTCTTCTGGGCTTCCTTGAAGGAGCTGGCTGCTGAGGAGGGGAATGGGCCAGGAAGTGGAAGACAAATGTGCAAACTGCAAAGGGGAAGGGTGGAGTCCAGAAGGAAATCACTGATTTATGGGTATGATCTCGTGTGTGTATAGGAAAAAAATGTTACCTGACTAACAGCTGGCGGAGGGGAGAGGGGAAGTAGCGAGAGTGCTGGCGGGGAGGGACACTTATGTGTCCTAGCTCCTGAGGAACCGGCCTGTGTGCCTTCCCTCCTGGTGGCCAAGGCCCAGGCCTTCTTGGGCTGTTAGACCGCCAGGGTGGGCCTGGCCGAATCCCGAAGCAGGCGGAGTCCCTCTCCCCACCTCTGTCTTCAGGCCCCATCCCAGACCCCTTCCCCCCTTTCTTGGCCCTTCTCCTCTCAGCATTCTGAGTCCAGTACTTCTGAGTTCTCTCTAGTGCCTCCCGAGAATGAACCTAAGGCCTCATTCAAAATTTGGGGGGTGACATTTTCAAGTGGCATCCTACCCAGGGGAAGTGTGTGTTTTAAGAGAATGGTGGGGAGGCAGGGGAGGGCTCCCCACCAGGCCTGAAGCTCTAGTGGAGGAATTCCAGGACAAAGCGGGAGGGGAGGAGACAAATCTCAGTGTCCCTGGAAGGGTGGAGCCCGGCCCTCGGAGCCTGGAAGAGCAGCCCAAGAATCGCCGTCCCCAGCAGAGGGAATTCTGAGCCATTTTCCAGCCCACGGCTGTGGGTCCTGGCTCTCGCCCGCCCCCCAGCCTGCACCTCGCTAGCATTTTGGGAGTAGCAGCTATGCTTGCTTTCTGTCGACTCCTGTCAGTATACACAGTGATACTTTAGGCCGAGGCTGTGTTTGAATGAAATCCAAACAGTCTGCCCTGCCTCAGATCAGAATTCAGGCAAGCAGGAAAACTCTCAAAGCCTCACCTGTTTGTGCTTAATCTCCACCAATCAGAGCCCTACCCTCTAAATGCAGTTACGGAGAATTAGAGTCTCCAAACGGAGGGGAGAACCTCCAATCCCCCTTTCTCAGTTCCAGAACCAAAGGGAGCCGAACAGAGAAGACAGCTTTTAATGGAGTCCGGGAGACTCCTAAACAAATGTCAGGTTTAGCATTAATGTGTTTAGAAAAGTCACCCAAGATCATTCTTTTGAAATCTATTGTGTAAACTGCCAACTAGCAGGCCCCCCAGGATCATTTTGAAGTTGTTGGGTCTCATAGATGAAAACTGGCCCTCAGAGATCCCAGGCAGCCGGAGCCATCCTCCTATTGATAAGAAAAAAAGAGGAATCGTGAGAAGAGAATTTTAGAGCAAGAGCTGAACGTATTCAAAGACAAATTAAAATTCAGAGTCAGCCTGAAGAAACACATGGCTTGGAAATGACCATTGCAACCTCTGTGGGGGGAGTTTTCCATTCTCTATGCCAGGCCCTTAAGTGCATCCCTGTGGAACCAAACAGGAGTTCCCAGGCCCAGTCTTCAGGCAATTGCGTCAATCAATTGCCTTCTTGTTTGGTGAAGAGAGTAAGCCATTATTTACACTTGTCTCTCAGGAGCCTCTGGGAGATGCAAAATAATCGTAGTTCCCAGCAATGTGATTAAATTGTGTATAAGAGTTGCCCTGCAGCTAGAGCTGAGCAGAAAAGTGAGGAAGTACTTTGTTCCAATGGGCATTTAAGTTGGAAAAGCTCGCACAGGAATTTCCAGTCAAACAAAGGACGAAGCTTGAAGGACCTCATTGTAAAAGTTTGTTGGAGCTTCAGGTTGGTGTCCCCAGAGCTGGCTGGGGTGAAGGGCAGCCGGGCCCTGTGAATTACTGGCCTGACGTGCACCTGAGAGGAGCCTAATTTTAGAGCGGGCCCTTCTGGACCCTCCAAACACTCAGCACCTCCAGGAATGGAGTCGCCAAGAAAAAACCCGGGGGCCCCTCATGAGAAGGAAGTGGGGAGACGGGAAAAGGCATGGGAAAAACAAGAGAATAAACATTCCAAAAGGTGTAAGGGAAGACTCCAGAGAATTCCTGCTTTTCCCGATATGAAATTTCCCTACTTGAAATTTAAGTGTATGGACATTTGTTTTTTCTTTCCATAATTTCTCAGTTGAAAACTCAGGACAAACCCCCTTTGCGGTGGACCGAGACCTCAGGCTCGTCAGCCAGAAAGCACACCTGTGTCAGGATGGGGAGAGCACATCGCCTCCCATCTTGACGTTTGTCTTCTGTTTGGGCAAATCAGGAAAGGAATTCCTCTCAACTCAACTGACTTCGTGGAGGAAAGGAGATCGCTGGGGCAGAAAAAGAAAGAGTGCTTGTCTGGCCGTCAGAAAACTTTGCTTCTGGTCACAGCCTTTGCTCTCTTTCGGGTTTATGACGTTGGGTCAGCCACTTCCCTTCTTGGGGCCTTAGTTTTCTTATCTTTAAAATAAAGAGATTCACAGATAGAGAGGACATTCTTGTGGTTGCCACTCTTGGTGGGTGGGAGAGGAAAGGATTGGAAGTTTTGGATTAGCAGATGCAAACTATTGTATATAGGATGGATAAACAACAAGGTCCTACTGTATAGCACAGGGAACTATATTCAGTATCCTGTGATAAACCATAATGGAAAAGAATAGGAAAAAAATATATACATATGTATAACTGAATCACTTTGCTGTACAGCAGAAATTAATACATTGTAAATCAACTGTACTTCAATAAAATGTAAAAAATAATTTTAAAAAATAAAATAATGAGATAAATCATCTTTCAAACTGCATTCTCCTAGGGATCTGTCAGCTCTGAGGAGAAAAGCTATCATCTCAGGCCCTATGTGTTCTATTCAAGTTCATTTCCCCCTTTTCAAAGGTCATGCTCCCAGCGGTTTAGGGCCCATACTCTAGTCTCGCATTTATTCCCATCATCTGGTAGAGTCTCCTTGGCAGTGAGTGCTTCATGAAAACACAAAGAATTTTTTTTTTTGTTAAAGTATAGTTGAATTACAATATTGTGTTACTTAGTGCTATGACTCAGTTACCTTAAGATATATTACCAGATCTCCCTAAGCATAACCTTCCTCAATTAGGAAAAGAGTGAGAAGTAAGCAAGTTGACACAGATAAAACACCTGTAAAGTGCCTGGGACATAGTATTCAAGCAATGTAGCCGCTGTTGTTCTTGTTACTTTGCCTGGCTAATATCAAATCACCACTTCTGCGTTTGCGGTGGTATGTGCTTAGAAGGACCTACTTTCACACTGGTGAGTGTTTGCTGCTGGATTCTCTGCCTCTCTCCTGCCCCTCCCCCGGCCCTGTCCACTCCTCTCCCACCTTATCTTCCTCTTCCTCCCTCCTCCCTGACCTTTTGGTTTTCCTCCCTCCCCTCCTGTTCTCTCCTCCACCTCCCTACTCCTCATACACCCACTCTCACACAAGCATCCTTTGTACCTGTCTTGGCTGCTTTCCTAGTTCAGTCTAACTCAGGATGTGACCTTAACGTTCAGAACAATAGCAGTTCCCTCATACAGCCCGCATGATGTGCTTTACGCATAACAACTCAATTCATCCTCACAATCCCGAGAGGTAGCTACTATTAGTATCCCTGTTTTAAAGATGAAAGCATGAAATACAGAGAGATTACGTGAGCTGTTCAAGGTCACAGGACCAGCTCAGGGTGGAAATGGGATTCAAGCCCAGAGAGTTTGGCTCCGGGACCTGGGTTCCAGGATCAGTGCTCTTAGGCAGTACAGGATACTGCCTCCGGGAAGCAAAGAGATGGGAGACTCTTGTGTCTCCACAGATAATCCAAACAGTGAACAATACACTTACCGATGATTGAATAGAGTTTGAGTGTCTGTCCTTTCCGAGGTTGTCATATGCTATGAGTTGAACCTTTGCTTCTCTAGGTCATAACAGCAGGAAGGGGTGGGGGGCAAGGTAGAGTGGTGGAGTACAGCAGGGTGTCAGTAATGGGCCCAATGAGAATGAAAATAGCCCTTCAGTCCAAACCTTCCCCAAGTTGCATCCCTGAGCAAGCCCTAGGAGCTCGCTCTCAGGCACCAGGAAGCTGAGGTTTCCAGTTCCTGCGTGGGTCACATTTGCTGTCCCACCTTGAATGGACCTTGCCCTTCCTGTTGCTGCTGAGGCAGGTCTTGCTGAGGTAGCTAAGGGTTCTCTTCCCACCAGGATTAACAGCTGTTTTAGTAGGTCTCCTGACCACTCAGTTTCCTCAGCTGTAAAATAGGAATTGTAGGGTAGAGTAACTGTCTGCACTTAAAGAAGACAGGGTGTATAAAGCACCCTTAATACTATTCATGGCTCAGAGTGGGAGCTTTTAATAGACTTCCAAAACGATGACCTGTACCTTTCAGTTTTTTGATTGCCCACCCTAGCCTCTACCTGACTCCACCCCTACCTACTCCCAATCCTTTGTGGAAATTCTGGTCCCTGGGGAGAATTCCTTGCCCCTCTGGTGCACCCTCTTCTCCACCTTCATCAGCCCCTGGTGAAGCTAAGAATTGTAGTCTTTGAACTTTTTTTATCTGTTTGGGAGCTTAATCCAAGTGTCCCCCCCCCCAATCCGCCACACGGCAAAGTGTGTGACCTTGTGCAAGTCATTTCCCTTTAATGGGCTTTAGTTCCCCCCATACTAGTTCATGTTCATAAGTTGGGGACCCTGGAGGTTGTGGGAAGCTCTGCGCACATTTACAGGCACAGGATTACTCAAATATCTGGTATCTGTGCTGAGACAGTGTGCATGTCTTATTGGAAAGTTATGTGCATCTTTTTTTTTCTTTTTTTTTTTTTTTTTGGCCACACCACTCGGCATGCCAGATCTTAGTTCCCCAACTAGGGAATGTAACCCCCTCCCCCTGCGGTGGAAGCACGGAGTCTTAACCACTGGACCACCAGGGAAGCCCACGTGCATCTTTAAACATGGTAGTTGCTGCGGCTTCTGGGAATCTTCCCATTGGTTAGTTCTTTTTTTTTAAATTAATTAATTAATTTATTATTTTTATTTTTGGCTGCATTGGTCTTCATTGCTGCGCACGGGCTTTCTCTAGTTGCGGCGAGCGGGGGCTGCTCTTCGTTGCAGTGCACGGGCTTCTCATTGCAGCAGCTTCTCTTGTTGCAGAGCACGGGCTCTAGGCGCGCGGGCTTCAGTAGTTTTGGCACATGCGTTCAGTAGGTGTGGCACGTGAGCTCTAGAGCGCAGGCTCAGTAGTTGTGGTCCCACAGGTGAAGGGTTCAGTCCTACAAGACTGCCCTCCACCCCACCCCTGCCTTCAGATGCCAATCATAAGCCCAGGTGGTCACCTGTGCTTCTGACCAATCAGTATACATAGGAGGTTCCCACGACTCCCTCCTCGGGTTTGATTAATTTCCTAGAGTTGCTCACAGAACTCAGAGAAACATTTTACTTACAAGGTGACTGGATTATTATAAAAGGATGTACCTCAGGAACAGCAAGATGGCAGAGATGCATACAGCAGGGTATGGGTCTTCTATGCCCTCTCAAAGCCCACCACTCACCCGAAATCTCCACACGTTCACCAACCCAGAAGCTCTCTGAACCCCATCCTTTTCCTTCTTTATGGAGGCTTCATTACATAGGCATGATTGATGAAATCATTGGCCATTGGCAGCAGTTTCGAACTCCAGCCCTTCTTTCTTCTCTGGAGGTCAGGTGCGTGCGTGTGTGTGCGTGCGTGTGTGTGCGTGTGTGTGTGAAATTTACCATATTTTGATAAGGTACAAATAGATTCTTTACACTCTGATTTTCTTTTCAGCTCAATTTTGGTGGTGTTTCTTTAATCTAATTAAACATCTTAAGAACATTTTAAAACAACCAGAATAGGGGCTTCCCTGGTGGCGCAGTGGTTGAGAATCCGCCTGCCAATGCAGGGGACACGGGTTTGAGCCCTGGTCCCGGAGGATCCCACACGCTGCGGAGCAGCTGGGCCCGTGGGCCACAACTACTGAGCCTGCGCGTCTGGAGCCTGTGCTCCGCAACGAGAGAGGCCGCGATAGCGAGAGGCCCGCGCACTGCGATGAAGAGTGGCCCCCACTTGCCGCAGCTGGAGAGAGCCCTCGCACAGAAACGAAGACCCAACACAGCCAAAAATAAACAAATAAAAAAAATAACCAGAATAAAAATGAAGCCCTGAGGGGTTTCCAGGTGGGGCAAGGGCTGAAAACTTCCTCTGTGCTCTTTGTTTTGGAACCTGTAGCAGGTGGTTTGTAAATCATGTTCTCAACTCCAGAAGGTACACATCAGATAAGGAAGGGGGAAAGAGTTTTCCCCCCTTCCCCCCCTCGTTTAGTGCTTTGTTTTAAGCTTCCCCACATGAAAATCATTTACCTGACATGAAGTTAAGAGATTCTGAATGAAAAGGTCTTACTCTCATTGTTGGTCCCTCTGTTTGGGAGATACTTTAATTTCCCTGGCCTAGTGGGATAGGCTGATGATTGACTTACAACAGGGGTCCCCAGCCCCTGGGCCACGGACCGGTACCGCTGTGAGGCCTGTTAGGAACCAGGCCGCACAGCAGGAGGTGAGTGGCGGGCAAGCGAGTGAAGCTTCGTCTGTATTTATAGCCGCTCCCCATCACTTGCATGACCGCCTGAGCTCCACCTCCTGTCAGCTTTATGGTGAGTTGTATAATTATTTCATCATATATTACAATGTAATAATAATAGAAATAATGTGCACAATAAACGTAATGCACTTGAATCATGCCTAAACAATCTCCCCCGCACCGGTCCATGGAAAAATTGTCTTCTGAGAAACCGGTCCCTGGTGCTAAAATGGTTGGGGACTGCTGACTTACAAGACCCCTTTTACTGAATGGTTCTGAAATGAAAGTACCAAAGGTAGAATATCACTTCCCTGGATGCCACTCCTCAATAGCCCTTTGAGTTCTCTCTCCTCCAGCCCTATAGCTACTGCCTGGCCTCAGGGCTGGGCTAGGGTGAGGCCAGTGAGGCCCTCACCTCTGTCGCAAAATTTAAGGATTTGCCAAAACCTCACATTTTAATGCATTATTATTATTTTTTTTTGGCCGTGCTGCACGGCATGTGGGGTCTTAGTTCCCTGACCAGGGATCGAACCCACGCCCCCTGCATTGGAAGCACGGAGTCTTAACCACTGGACCGCCAGGGAAGTCCTAATGCAGTATTTTTAATATCCAAATTAAAACAGAACAATCTGTGATGAACAAAGCATCAAAAATTTAAGTACAGAATCCAACAGTGCAGTTCCAAGCCATATGGGAGCCTGAGGCAAAAGAAAAAGTGTGTGTCCCTATATATGTGTTTTCATATATCTTTAAAGACCTTTTTTCCCCAAGAAATAGATTTTGAAAATATCGTTGATGTGTTTGTTTCAATTAAATCCAGCAAAGGAAAATTATAATAAATTCTGTTTGGGGTATAAATAAAATATTGAAGCCTAAAATAATGTGAGTTTTGAACTACTTTAAAATTTTTCCGTGTCATTTTTTCAACTCTCTTAGTTTTGTGAGATAGCTCTCCTGTTTCCCTTGTCTGGCTTGAGAAATTCAACCAGCAAACCAGCAAACGTGACTTAATTACTATCTATCTGGCACTGGACTGGATCCCGGGCATGAGACAAACATGGTAGGATAAAGGGGTTCCCTTGAAGGAGCTCACAGTCTACAGGCAGAGAGTTCAGACGATGTACTGCAGGGCTTCAGAAGAGGGAGGTGTCACAGCGGCTCCTTCAGCTCAAGGAGACTTCTTGGAACAGTGGTGGTTTAGTTGGAAACAGAATGTGTGAAAGCCTACAGTCTGACAGAGGGAAACCCACTGGCCACAGCGTGCAGTGTGTGTAGAGGGAACTGGAAGGGGTTGAGATGGGAAAGGTAGGGGAGCCCAGAAATGGAGAATCTGATAGAGCAGTTGAGGATGGGCTCTGCAGTCAGACTGCTCTGGGTTCAAGTCTCAGCTCCTCCCTTCCCTCACTGAGCAAGTTATTTTGCCTCATTTTGCTTACTAGTAACATGAGGGTGTGCTGGATGTTCTCTGCCTGCCCCTCCAGGTCCTTCTCCAACCTGCTTTGTTACCAGGAGAAGGGTCTTATCAACTCTTTTTTTTTTTTTTTCTTTTTAGACATGCCACGTGGCTTGTGGGATCTTAGTTCCCCGACCGGGGATCGAACCTGGGCAGTGAAAGTGCTGAGTCTTGACCGCTGGACCTCCAGGGAGTTCCCCGGGAGAAAGGTCTTAATGGACAGCATCAATGGGCTCCCATCCCCTCGGGCTTCTGTTTGGATTGCACCAGTGGGAGGCAGTAACAGGAGAAGAGAGATCAAGAGGAGAGTGAAGGCAGTGTATTTATTCACCAGGCTTCCTCCTTGCTTCAATGCTGTGGGTCGGCTGCACCCCTCTCCCCACAGCTGCCCACAGCTTCTTTTAGGCACAGATGACCTTTTGTTCCACACCCACCCCCCCAGCCTGGGCGTGGCAAGTGCCCCCAGCCGATGCAAGCTCCGGGTGCTTTGGCATCCTTTGTTGATACTGTAATGCTGCCTGTACTTTTGCAAACAATCTCTTCATTAAATTCTCCTTATTTACCTGTTTTGAGTGTGCCATCTGTTTTCTGCCAGTTATTGGCACATAGTAAGTGCTCAGTAAACATTCGCCCTTATACCACACGTATGCCTAGATGAACTCCTCGATGGTAATGTCTCCTGCTGGAAGTCTCCATTCTTTGCAGAGATCTGCCTGGGGCCCTGTGTTAGCCTACTTGTCAGCTAAATACAACAAAGGATTCTCAGTTCGAAGTCAGCAGCTGTGCCAGGGTAAACGCCAGAACTGGCTTCCCCAACAGGCTGGCTCTGTGATGCCAGCCAGATAATTATTCCAGGCAATTTCTCCTGCCATTGTCCCCTTGGACTGGGTCCATCACTTTGTCACCTGGTTCAGAGGCTTCAGTGAGCAGTGTATCAATATTCATTACAAGCGGCTGTGTTTCCGTTTCGGTTTTTGTTTCTGTCTTTGGATTAGTGCAGGTCAACCCCTCACTGAACTCACAGTCTATAAAATAAAGACCTTGGCTGAGGCTCCGTCTTGCCCCTCACACTCACATATGGGAGGCTGGATGTGGGAGTGTAGCACACCCAGGGGGGTCTCCGCAGCAGTACCACCAGGCATTTTATGAAGGACCTCCATGGACGGATGTTTATGTCGTGTTGATCAGTCAGTGGAGAGGAGTTATTGCATAAAGCTATAATTCATGGCCTTGGCAGAGATATTACACTGGCTTCCTTCTTCTCCATAACGCTGTCAGAAATCCCAATTCTGTCCCCTCTCAGTTCACTGTTGGTGTCATCACTGAAGGTGCTGTTCCAAGAACGGGGCCTCTGATTTATCCTGTTTACAAAGCTTACAAAAGCTACGAACACTGTTCTGAGGTGACACACATCCATTCTTCCGGGCGATTTTACAGTTAGCCATGAGGTGTGGACTTAACACCTGCTGCACGTCGATTCCGAGAGACCCCTTGTTTATTATCCGTGTGTCTGTTTTAGTCGCTTCTCATTAAAGCAGAGCACAGCAACCCTGGAGTACCAGAAAAGTGGGAAATAAACAATGGCACAGGTAATCTAAACCACAAACAAGTGAAAGGGGACGTGAACTTGAACTCACCTACACCACACTAAACTATTTAGCTAGTGAAATCCAATAAATCTTTACAGATCATTTAGTACCAATCTCCTTATTTTACAGATGAAGAAAATGGTGTGACAAGATCAGTAATCACTGGCGTTATGGGTAGCAGCCTTCTCGTAGTAATCTGTCTCTTCATAAATGTAAATACAGCAGTGAACTTTATAAGCACAATTTTTCAGAAGTGTCACTCTGTATTTTTTAATCACGTGACTTATTTGCATGTAGTAAATTTCTAATTACCACCAATTTTCAGTTAATGGAATCAGGAAAACAGTATGCTTAATAAAGCCTTAAAAAATGCATAGAGGATCTGACAAGCCCTGCCCTGGGGAAGCCACGCAAACCTTACTTATCGTTGTATCCACTTACGCAAACAGTCCAGCGGTCCGCACGGTGCTGCCTCTGACGTGAAACTGGGCAAGGGTTGGCTGCGGTCCAGGCCTGGGAACTGCACAGCCTCCCCTTCCTCTTCCCTGCTGACAAAGGTGCAGAAGAGGACAAAGACCCAAAGGTGGGAGAAGGAATAAAAAAATGGAGAAGCCAGTGCTGCTCGGCGTCTGCCCAGGCACAGCCGAATGTCTGGCCAGGTAATTTGGAGAAAGGACAGACGCGTCCCAGCAGTGTAGGTAGTGCAACCACGGCTTCATTGTCATGGACCCTGCCTGTCTGTGAGGGAATCTAGGTAGGCGGTTTTTGTGTGGTGGCTCCAGGTCTCTCTGGTGTCCCAGCCCTCCAACAGGGCCTCCACTCCCATCTCCAGAGACAAAGCCCAGGCCCTGGGCTTTTGGCCTGACGTTTCTCTTAACAATCACAATTCCTCCTTAGGTTCATTTGAAAACACGGACATCTACACACTTGATTTGAAATGCAGGCATATGAAAAGTAAATAATCCCCCTTAATTCTGGGGAAGGGAAACCTGTTCAAACAGAATGCACACTGCCTGTCCAGCTCATCTACGGCGTCATTAAAATTCCGCTTGAGCCCGTCACTGTCTCAGTGTTGTGTTTCTAGGCAAGTCCCTTTGTTTGCTGTGTCACCATGTCATCCTTCTACTGTTTGCTCCCTTTCTGGAGTTGATGGATTTGGATTTCAATACGTGCTTCATGACTACACAGGTTTGGAACTGCAGTGGTATTTTTTTTTACCCCTTCCATTTATTTTTATTGTGAGCTTAAACAACTCTACTGGGAAAAAAAAGACTCAGGATCTCATGCACATTTAATTCATTTGTGTCACTCCAAGTTCGCTTACGATCTTGGCTGATGTACAGACCGGGTTCCTGCAGGGCTGTAATCAATGCGTACACACTGTTTCACTTAACGTTATTATGTACACACATTTCCATAGCTCAACAAAGTCTGCATCCTTGTCATCTTTAATGGCCATAGAGAATTCCACCGTGGAACCGCAGCACTTTAGAAGACATCAACTGTGCGTGTTTTCCTATTTGTGGGCGGCACTTCGAAATGTACTAGCTGTAAAGACAGCTCTGCTACACTCTGGCCACAAATCAATAACCAGACACAATATAAATTAAGTCACATTGGAACGAAACCTCACCAAGTTGAATTTAATCAGTATATATTGTTTCAGGGTCTATTCCCTCCTGGCTTAGGCTCCAGATGTTTCAGGTTCCAGCTATTATTCACTCAGCTTAGTATAGAAGATATGATTTGAAATAAACCTGAGCGGTTTGGGACCGTGATTCTAAGTGAGCTTGACTTTCAGCTTTGAGACACCCACCTTCTGCTGGGTTCCTCTGCTTGGAGCCTCTACGTTTGTCCCACAGGGAACTAGAATCTATGTTGTTTTCCTCCAAGCGTTCACGTCTTTCTGATTTCCTAGCTGTTGTGGTCTGACAAAGCTGAAGCGCCGACCTGAAGCGCTGACCCGACGGCCCTGTTACACACTGCCAAGATACCCCAGCGTTTCATTTATTCATGTTGCAGCTGGTTAGTCTGAGGGTTGTCAGGAATATTCCGCTATTGGCATCACTTTTTACTTAAAAGGAGAGATTTTTCATTTTTGGTATCTATTTGCTTTGTATCCCTTGCGAGTTGGAGTCGGTAACCGGGTTCATTTTCCTCCCGGTGAGGGGGAAGTATATAGTCTCCTGCTGAGGATAGACTAGTCCCCTGGATGTGATCCTTTAAGGCTATTCAAAGCCTTTTGACTCTTATCTACCTGTTTCAGCCAAATTCAACATTGGGATATTACACTTCATATCTGTGACAGATTCTAGTGCCGCAGCAACGTCTCTACCATCTTGAAATAGCCAGAAGGAAGGACTTTACCATTTGCAAGGCAGGTCAGGTGGATGAGAGAAGACGCTGAGGATTTGTTCAAAAGAAACTGCTCAGGGGCCAGGAGCTGCACCGTGTCCACGGCGGCTGGACGGCTTCATTTCAGAGCAGTGCAAGCAAGACGGCATAGCACTCCCCTGTGCTGAGAATGGTCCCGAAGGACGCTCACCCCACAGTCGTCCCGAGCGGCTTTCTTTGTGCTTGGTATCCACAAGGAGCCAAGAGACCTAATGAGGGGGACCTGGTGTCCTGTCCCAAGATGAAAACTCCTGACAAGACTATCAGCAGGACAGACGATTTTACCTGCAGGCTTCACGAGGTTCTCCAGGCTCATACGTGATGGCTCTTGTAAAAACTGGCTCCCACTGAAGGGATATATGTATACGTAGAGCTGATTCACTTTGCTGTACAGTAGAAACTAACACAACATTGTAAAGCAACTATACTCCAATAACAATTAAAAAAAGAAAACTGGCTCACGCTTACAAGTTACCTGCCTAGAGTTAGGGATGCATTCTGTGGGCAGACTACAGAATTAAGCGAACTAGCCTACATGAAAACCAAGCCATGAACTTGGCCTCCTCTTAAACTATAATCTAAGCAGTTGAACTTACCAGTTGCTGCTTACAAGCCATCTCTGCTACTGGAAAAACAATTCAGGCACACTTCCTACTGATAACAGGATGTAATAAGCCAATACAGTGGGTGGTCCAGGAAATTGGTCTTTTCAAGTCTGAAGAGGCAGTAACTAGCATGGTAGTCCTTTGGATATTTAGGAAGCTCTGTTTAGTGTGCATAGGAACCTTGCACTAACAAGCCTTCATCTTTTGTTTGCTTATTGATTCATGAATTCATTTATTCAATGATTCATATATTCACTCATTTACCAAATATTTATTAAGCACCTTATGTGTGCCAGGCATTGCACTAGGCTTAGAGGCTACAGAGATGAATAGGGCAGTTTCTATTCTGGAGGGCCTCAATATAAGTTAATACTACCATTACTAATAATTACAATACTATTGTATGAATATTATTAGATTATAGAGTGATAAATGCTAAAACCAAGGCATATGCAAGTACTTAGGGATCACAGTTGAAGTGACTACTTCAATCTTGGGGCAGGAGGTGGTTAGGGAGAAGGTCACAGACTTGGTGTTGAAGGTTGTATAGGAGTTCAGTAAACAAAGAATGGCAAGGATTCATCTGGTTATTAAGATCAGACACTGTTTCATTTTAATGCAACAAGAGAAGAAAACTTCCCTTATGCAAAAAATGGTCCATATTTTTCCTAATTTCAGTTGAACCTGTATTCATTTACTCATTCATTCATTCATTCATTCATTCAAGATACTTAAATTTTTTCCAGTTTTATTGAGATATAATTGACTATAATATTGTATTAGTTTAAGGTGTACGACATAATGATTTGATATATATACATATATATATATATATATATATATATATATATATATATATATATATATATATAGCAAAACGATCGCCACAATATGTTTAGCTAACGTCCATCACCTCACATAGTTACAAATTTTTTTCCTTGTGATAAGAATTTTCTTTTTTGGCCCTACAGCTCGGCTTGCGAGATCTTAGTTCCCAACCAGGGATTGAACCTGCGCCCTTGGCAGTGAAAGTGCCGAGTCCTAACCACTGGACCGCCAGGGAATTCCCAAGAATTTTTAAGATCTGCTGTCTTAGCAATGTTCAGATATACATTATTGTTAACTATAGTCATCATGGTGTACATTTCATCTCCAGAACTTACTTACCTTATAACTGGAAGTTTGTGTCTTTTGACCACCTTCAATCAATTCCCCCTCCCCCTGCCTCTGGCAACCACCAATCTGATCTCTGTTACTGAGTTTGTTTTTTTTAGATTCCACATGTAAGTGAGATCAAGCAGTATTTGTCTTTCTCTCTCTGACTTATTTCACTTAGTATAATGTCCTCAGGCTTCATCCATGCTTTTGCAACTGGCAGGATTTCCTTTTTAATGGCTGGATAGTACTGCTGTGTGTTATCCACTCATCTGTTGATGAACACAGATTGTTTCTATGTCTTGGCTATTGTACATAGTGCTACAATGAACGTGGGGCATTCATTCAATACTTACTGAGTATGTACCATGTGCTTTGCACTATTCTAGGCATTGAGGATACAGCTCTAAAATAACAGACAAAAATTCCTGCCCTCCTAGAGCTTACCTTTTAATAGCTAAGGAGATATATAATAAAGAAATGAGCTATATATGATACAGTAGAGGGTAATAAGTTCTTTGGAGATATAGTAAGCAAGGGATATAGGGGGTGCTCACACTTCAGGTGGTAGGTAAAGGCCTTGGGGAGAAGGTAATATTTGAGGACAGGGACAAGTTATGAGGCTACGGGGGGAACAGTGTTCCAGATAAGCCCATCAGTGTGGCTGGAGCAGACTGGGACGGATGGTAGCAGGAAATGAGATCAGAGAGGTAACAGGAGGTCAGACTGTGTAAAGCCTTGTAAAAGCTAGTAAGGTATCTGGCTTGTACACTGAGACAAGAAGCCACTGGAAGCAATAAAATCATGAATGCTGGTTGTAAATCTGGCTCTCAGACTTTCGGGAAACTCCTGCACCGAAACAAGCATTCGTATTTTCCAATGTAAAAAATAAAATGATTTTTTAAAGTTTTTTTTTTTGGCAGTAAGTGAGTTTAAAACTTTAAAAAACCTTTCATGAAGCTAAAAAATTAAGAGGTTTTCCTGAAAGTTATTATTTTAGAATATTTTGTTCCATAACTCAGTGTTTCCCCTCTCTATACTCCCCTTTCACCCCAAATTTAGAAAACGCTGTGTGTAAGATTGCAGATGGACTGATACGAATGTGAAGTGTATCCCAGAAACGTTATCCCCAAGGAGAGGGGCAGGGAGGAGAGCAGATGTGGAATGACTTCACAGGGAGTGGGTGTTTGGTGGATCCTGAAAGAAAAAAACACTTGCGGAAGAATCCTTAAAGCGCCTTCTGAATCTCTGGAAAATACTTCTGATGAGTCTTTTAAATAAATTGGTCAATAAATCGGACAATTACAAGATCCTATCCTGGACGACCGTTACTGCTTAACATTTAAGAACACCGATTAACATGGATTTCAGCATGCTTTTTGAAAGCAAATAAACAAATTAAGAAATTAAAATATAGCTCAAGCCTTCATATTTAACCCTCCCTAAAAACACTAGAGAGTTTACAGAACTGGTAGGTCTCTTTCGGGTATTTCTCCAAGCGGCCACTGGGTGGCAGTCCAGGTAAAATTATTATAAAGCACAACCTTGCTGACTCCACCGTGATTAAGGGGAACTAACATAATGCTGGGGGTGAAAACCTTCTCTGCCCCTGGACTCCGCAGCTCTGAGTCCTGCCATGGACCCACTGCAGACAAAGGCAGGGCCATTTGTCACTGGCCCGCCATTACTGAAGGCCACACATCTCTCACGGCCCCTCTGGGGAATGTGTGAGGGTATTGTGAGCAGGTATGGGTTTATGTACATATGTGTAGGTCACGAACATTCATCTGCCACTGCTGCTCAAATGGCACCTAGAGAGTTTCTCGTTTGGCTGCAAAATGTGCTCTTTAAATAGAACTAAACCAATTTGCGAATGCAGGCTTATTCAGCAATTTGGTGGGGTGTCAGTGAGAGAGTGGGGGAAGAAATGGTGCTGCCAACGTGGAACAGTCTAGATGAAAATAGCAGGGGCTGGGAGATGGCAGGGAAAGGGCTGAAACGGAAGCTACCGAAATGTACTGTTACTTCGAGAAGTCAAAGCTATTCCTTGTGCCATTAGCTGGCCCCTGCTATCCTACGAAAATTGCTGTGTCCTAGTGCTTTATGTCTGAATGCCACTCAAATGCAAGCCTTCCAAGAAGCTCAATCTTTGCCTCTTTTCTTTTCTTCTAGAGTCTTCCCCTGGGAGCTATTGTTCACCATTACAAAGAGGACTCCCATCTCCTGCCCTGGCCCCCACTAGAAGATATCTCAGCTGGACATCCCACAAACACCTCAACCAATACAGCCATTTGATGGGTTGATTTGTGCCCCCCAAAGTTCAAATGAGTTCTTTCCTTTGAAGTCCTGACTCCTAGTACCTCAGAATATGACTGTATTGACAGAGGGTCTTGTTTTTTGTTTGTTTGATTTTTATTGAAGTATAGTTGATTTACAATGTTGTGTCAGTTTCAGGTGTACAGCACAGTGACTCAGTTATATATATGTGTATATATATATATATATATATATATATATATATATATATTCTTTTCAGATTCTTTTCCATTATAGGTTATTACAAGATATTGAATATAGTACCCTGTGCTATCCAATAGGTTCTTGTTGTTTATCTATTTTATATGTAGCAGTGTATATATGTTAGTCCCAAACTCCTAATTTATCCCTTCCATCTTCTTTCCTTTTTGGTAACCATAAGTTTCCTTTCTATGTCTGTGAGTCTATTTCTGTTTTCTAAATAAAAGTTCATTTGTACCATTTTTTTAGATTCCACATATAAGTGATATCATTTATTTGTTTTTCTCTGTCTGACTTACCTCACTTTATATGATAATCTTCTAGGTCCATCCATGTTGCTGCAAACAGCATTATTCCATTCTTTTATATGGCTGACTAACATTCCATTATATACCTTAGTCAATCACATCTTCTTTATCCATTCATCTGTCGATGGACATTTAGGCTAGGTTGCTTCCATGTCCTGGCTATTGTAAATAGTGCAGCAATGAACATTGGGGTGCATGTATCTTTTGGAAGTATGGTTATCTTTGGATATATGCCCAGGAGTGGGATTGCTGGATCATATAGCAACTCTATTTTTAGTTTTTTAAGAAACTACAGGGGGTCTTTACAGAGGTAATTAAGTTAACATGAGGTCATTAGGGTGGGCCCTACTCCAATATGACTAGTGTCATAAGAAAAGATTAGGACATAGACACATACGGAGGGAAGTCCATGTGACGACAGAGGGAGAAGATGGCCATCGACAAGCCAAAAAGGGAGGCCTCGGAAGGAACCACCCTGGTGACACCTTGATCTCAGACTTCCAGCTTCCAGAATTGTGAAAAAATAAATTTCTGTTTAAACCACCTAGTCTGTGGTACTATGTTATGGCAGCCCTAGAAAATGAATACAAGCCTCAAACACAACTCAATTTCCCTATTTGTTAGTTGATGACATTGCTACTTGCACTTCACCCAGGCAGAACCATCTAAGCGCCCTCCTTCTTTTTCTCTTCTCCTTCCGACTCCCTTGCTATCCCCATGTAATGGGACCCCAAGCTCTATCTCTTCTGTCACTGAAATGTCTCCTGACTCCATCTTCTCCATTCAGTCCTCACTTCCATTGTCTTCATTCAACCCACATCATCTCCCATCTGAACTGTGCAATAGCCTCTTCAAGTATATTTTGGCCTCTCATCTCTCCCTTCCTCCACTGACCCTTCATTTTGCCACCAGTTGGCACTTTAGGGGGGAAAATAGTAGCATGATTGTGTACTGATGGGAATAATGCAGTGGAGAGGGAAAGATGATGAGGCAGGAGAGAGGTGGTAGAATTTCTGGTGTTATAACCTGGCGCAGGCGAGATGGGAGGGAATCTAGTACACAAATGTGCCAGCGCACAGGAGTAGACTTAGATAGGAACCCAGAAAGCTCATCTGTAGTAACAGGAAAGAAAGTAGAGAATGTGGTTCAGGTGTAGATAGTTTCTCGATTTGGTGGTGGGAGTGTAGAAATTCTCTTCTGACTGCTGTTATTTTCTCAATGGAAGAGGAAGCAAGGTCATCAGTCAATCACCCAAGAGTGAGAATAGTAAGGATGAGTCGTAGGTTTGAGAAGAACAGGGAAGGTAAGAAATCATCACCTAGGCCTGTGGGAGAATGGCCTGGGGAGGCATAACCTGATGCTGAGCCGTACTCAGAGCCCCCGGAGGTTTGTGGTCTTGGAGGTAAAGTGTGAGCATTCAGCAGAGCTTGATGCTTTCTCCAGCTCTAATGGGCTGCACAGTTGCAGGTCCAGTGCTGGTGGAGAGGTGATTTAACCTGGGGGGGTGGGGGTGAGTTGCCAGGTGAGAATAACAGAGGAAGATGGAGACAAGGGAATTGAGGGTATGTACAAGAAAATGACCAGAAGGATGGGCCACAGAGTTTAAGGCCAGGAAGGAAGTGAAGATTTGAGGGGCTAAGGGGGAGTGAAAAGATGGTAAGATCAGTAGACTTTAGGGCCCTGCGAGGTTGAGGGATTCTTGGGTTATGGCTCTAAGGCAGGTGAGCTGGAGAGTTAGGAGACGCTGCCCAGGGTGGGAGGCTTGAAAATGAGATTCTAGGATGAGAGGCCGAGGCAGCATGGAGGACAAGGTCATTGATGGAAAGGAGTTCAAGGAATTGAGAGGCCAGAGTATATGAAAACCACTAAGAATGATGACAGGTATAGAGTTTTAGAGAGACTATGATCCTAGAGCTAAAACTGAAAGCAGAAATATACAGTTTGGGCCCTTTGGAAAAGACAGGACTCAACCAACACCAAGCAAAGCCATCTATAATTTCTGCCAACGTTGCTTTCAATGTCTGTCACATTCCCCATCCTCACCACCTCTTGATTAAAGCCAAGACCTATTTGCTTTACTGCTCCGATACACATAGCCTTTGCTAACATGTCTCTAATTTCCAAAGCAAATACCTTCACTAGAACAGGTTTTTGTCTTCTAAAATTTCCCAAGGCATCAATCCACCTTTCTGAAAATATTTACATGTTTTCAAATATAACGTGCCTTTGGCATTCACAGACTTCACTTTGAGATCTCTACCTTTAGGAGAAATCCAGGATGCCCATGCCTTGCAGTGATTTGCAGCTTTGCTGAGGCACAAACTTGAACTTCATTCTCTATGAGGCAGATGTGCAAAGTGAGACAATGTTTGACCAACCCTTGTTGAACCTGGATAATCACTCAGCTTCCACAGCTAGGAACAGGAATTCCTACGAAGTCAAAACAATTTTGCTTCTCCTACCCCCTGTGTAAAAAAAGGTCCCGAAAAGAAAGCCAGCTTCTAGTGCTGGCAGTGAAAATGAGCAAAAGTGAAGGGAATATAAGAAGGTGATGCTTGCTTTGCAGAACATAGAGGCTTTATGAGGGAAATCACATGCTACAGTGATATTTGGGAATTTCAAGGACCTCTGTACAGCTGTATAGAAGAAAGGCAGTCTGCATCTTCTTTCTCAAACACTTCTGCTCTGGAATAGGCAAAACATGTCCTCACATCCATAACCCCGCCACCACCCCCAACTGGTACTCTTTGTAAATAAAGTACAATAACAAACGTTCATTTTGCGTGAGAAAAATTAAAACCACAAAGAGTTGGCTCTTCTCTACACCTTATAACAGTAGGTTTCCCTCTCATGGAGATTAGGCTAAAACTAGCAATTTTGGTGTCAAACTTGTTCAAATAGGATTCTACCTGTACAGGCAAGTCACACAAAGGCCAAAGAAAGATTTAGGTCAGATGGACGAGGACTTAATAATCAGCTGTGCATGTTTTCAGATCTGAAAGCCTTTTCTGAAACCCCAGACTGCCTGCCCCAGGTAACTACTATTATTGAAGTGAGTTGGAGAGGACCTCTTCAGGGAGAAATTATAATTGGAATTGCCATTTATCCTAAACTTGTATCCTAAAAGACAAGATCCTGGGCACAAAGCCAAGAGCCCCATATATTTAGAATATTTTTTAAACCCTCAAATGAGGAAACATTCTTCAGTGTAAGTTTAATATTCAGGGTTCTCTTGAGACAACGTTTTTAAAAGGAGGGCAAATAATAGATACTTAGCTTTATTTTAATGATATCTCTGTGCAGGTCCCTAAGGTCCCTTCCAGCCCTAAGATTCTGTGATTCTAGGTCTGCTGAAACTATTTTAAAGGACTCACTGAAGGAATAACTACAAATGAACTACCTTGGGGGGGATTTTTAATGATCAATTGATGTGCATTGTAAGAAGTATTAGACCACATCTTGAACTACTTTGGTATCCATCACAGGGTCTCACAGAAACTTGACCTACAGATTTTTATCCAGGAAATCCTCTTGTTGACAGATTACTTAAGAATAACGAAATTTGGGAGGGCATTGCATTATTTTTTGTGAGAGGTCGTAATGACGAATTATAGACTAATAGATCTTCAGAGCTTGATGAGACCATTGGGATCATGTAATTCATATTTTCAATTTTTAAAGCCATGAAAACCTTTCTTCAAATAGAATACATTAGTTTGCAGTGGGGATGGGGATCCTGGAGACCTAGACCTCTGCAGAACACAATTTTTAAAAATACTGATCTAGTCCAACCCCCTCACTCAAGAGATTGGGCAACCAAGACTAGAGAGGGAAAAGGACTTGGCCACGGGTACACAGTAAATCAGTGCTGGAGTCTTAACTCTCCTTTGTTTCATGGATTTTCCTGGGTTATGTCATAGATACTTTGGTTCTTAATGAGGTCCTATATCTGTGATCATTTGATCGTCACAACCGTATCTGAACTGAAATATTTCCATTCACCTCTATCTTTATTTCACTGGACAGAGAGGAAGAATAAATCTAAATTCCATGGGATATTTGGCCTGGAATTCAGATTTTTAATGACCTTTCCAAACCATGTGAAATCCAAATCCAATACTGACAGATGGTGTGAGGAAGCAATATTAATGGGTTTACTGTTCTTTATTCTCAAGTTCGTAATTACTGAAATTAAAGGAAGAGCGAAGTCTTCATTGCACATATAGTAAAGGGAAATTAAGACAAAAAAGGACTGAGAGTTCTGTGAGGGTAGGGATATTGCCTATTATATCACTACTATATTGCCAGCAGTTAGTACAATGCCTGACAGATAGTGTGATAGTTAATTTTATGTGTCAACTTGACTGGGCTAAGGGATGCCCAGGTAGCAGGTAAAATATTATTTCTGGATGTGTCTGTGCCAGTGTCTCTGGAAGAGATTAGCCCTTGAATCAGTAGACTGTGTGGAAATAAGATCACCCTCACCAATGTGGATGGGCATTATCCAATTCATTGAGGGCCTGAATAGAAAACAAAGGCTAAAGAAGGGTAAATTCACTCTCTACTTGAGCTGAGGCGTCCATCTTCTCTTGCCTTTAGACATTGGTACTCCTGGTTCTTGGGCTTTTAGAATCATGATGGGACTTAGACCACTGGCTCCCCAATTCTCAGTCCTTCAGAGTCAGACTGAATTACACCACTGGCTTTTCTGCTCCAACTTGCAACTTGAAATTATCAAGTTGGAGGAGCAGGAAGAAAAAAGAATAGCTCAAAATTCCCTGGGTTGGCAATTTGGGCAGAGCTCAGCAAGTGGTTCACCTGGCCTTGGCTGGGTTTTCTCTTAGAATTGTAGGCAGCTGCTGGGTGGGCTTCAGGCTAGCTGGTCTAAGATGATTTGCCTCAGCAGGAATGACATGTCTCTGTTTTGTGGTCTCTCATCCTCCAGTAAACTAACCTGGGCTTGGTCATGGCAACTGGGCAGGCTCCAAGAGAAGAAGTGTGCAGGATCTCTTAAGGCCTAGGCTCTGAACTGATACACTCTCCCTTCTGCCATATTCTATTGGCCAAAGCAAGGCACAAGCCCAGCCCAGATTCAAGGGGTGTAATAATAGACTCCACCTCTTGGTGGGAGGAGCTAAAGTCACACTGCAAAGGGCCTGGATAGAGGGAGGAAAGGATTGAGGCCATTTTTGTAAATATCTGCAAAAGAGCCACTTCAGGGCCTGAGAACATGCTGGTTCCTTTTCCTGGAATTCTCTTTTCTTCACTCTGTCCATGTCTGGACTTTCTCTTCTTTCAGATCACGGCTTAATAATCACCTTTTGTGAGAGGTCTTCCTACCAGCCTGTCCTACTATTCTCTAAAATCTCAGTTGTTTTTTTTTTTTTCTGTTCAAGTACTTATCTCACTTTGTAATAGTATTATTTATGTGTTTATTGATTTCTCTCAATTATACCACTAGAACAAGAGTTCCATAAAGTCAGGGAATAAGTTTGTCTTTTTACCATTGTATCAATAGTATTTAGCCTAATGCCTGGCCCATAGTAGGCCCTCAATAGAGACATGTCCAATGAATGAACTGAATAAGAGGAAGGTGATATAATTTATCTAACTGAAGAAAAGACTGAGCATTTCAGAAGAGGGTAGAAGGGTTGGCCTGGCCATTGTGATAAGCAGAACATAGAAAAGAATCAAAGGAGGTCAGTAAAAAGGCCCACTGAGCCCTGACAACCTGCATGATGTCTGCAAAGGGGTGCTCTCTCCCCAAGGTGGTCCTTCATACCTGAGGTTAAAGCATGTGGGGCTTGAAAGGACCTTGAAACCTAAGATGACTTATTTCCAACCAAGAATCAGGGCACGTGTTTTGCCAAAAGATCGTTTTTCTGATTCATGATTGTGTTAAAAAAAGAGCACTAAACATATGACGGAAATAGAAAAAGTTTATTTGTTTAACAAATCACTATCACTAGAGAAATAAAATGATGAAAAATGAGGATTTTTTTTTGGAAAAGGGGCATGTATGTTTGTCATACTTCAGGGTAACCTGGAGCCTAGAATTTCAGCACCAGAGTATCAATCCTTTACGTCTTGAGGCTTTTGGCATTCAAGCCACTACAAATCTACAATTTTTCTGAGGCCCAGCCCTGTCCCCAGCCCTACCTTGATGGACTCTAGAATGGTTCTTACCTAGGCAGATTTTTCTCCCCAAGGATTTTGACAATATCTACACACACACATTTTTGGTCATTACAATTGGAGGAATGCTATTAGCATATAGCAAGGTAGAGCCCAGAGGTATGGCTAGACATCCTACAATGCACAGGATACCACCTACAACAAGAATTGCCAGCCCCTCCATTGCAGCATTATTTACAAATAGCCAAGCTGTGGAAACAACCTAAGTGTCCGTCAATAGATGAATGGATATAAAAAGAAATGAAATTGGGGGACTTCCCTGGTGGTGCAGTGGTTAAGAATCCACCTGCCAATGGAGGGGACACGGGTTTGATCCCTGGTCCGGGAAGATCCCCCATGCCGCGGAGCAACTAAGCCCGTGCGCCACAACTACTGAGCCCATGTGCCACAACTACTGAAGCCCGCGCACCTAGAGCCCGTGCTGCACAACAAGAGAAGCCACTGCAATGAGAAGCCCGCGCACCGCGACGAAGAGCAGCCCCCGCTCGCCGCAACTAGAGAAAGCCCCCGAGCATCAATGAAGACCCAATGCAGCCAAAAATAAAATTAATTAATTAATTAATTTTTTAAAAAGGAATGAAATTGGGTCATTTGTAGAGATGTGGATGGACCTAGAGTCTGTCATACAGAGTGAAGTAAGTCTGAAAGAGAAAAACAAATATCGTATATTAACGCAGATATGTGGAATCTAGAAAAATGGTACAAGTGAACCTGTTTGCAGGGCAGGAATAGAAACGCAGATGTAGAGAACAGACGTGTGGACATGGGGGGGAAGAGGAGGGTGGGATTAATTGGGAGATTAGGTTTGACGTAAATACACTACCACGTGTAAAATAGATAGCTAGTGGGAACCTGCTGTACACAGGTTCCTGTATACAGGTTGCTGTATACTTGCTGTATAGCACAGGGAGCTCAGCTTGGTGCTCTGTGATGACCTAGAGGGGTGGGATGGTGGGGGGAGGGAGGTCCAAGAGGAAAGGGATATGTGTATACGTATAGCTGATTCACTTCACTGTACAGCAGAAACTAACACAACATTGTAAAGCAATTATACTCCAATAAAAAAATAGATGAATGGATAAAGAAATGTGAGTTTTATATATATAACAAAATGTGAGTTTTATATATGTATAAAATTCAGTCATAAAAAGAAGAAAATCCTGCCAATTGAAGCAACATGGATTGACCTTAAGGGCATTATGCTAAGTGAAATAAGTCAAACACAGAAGGACAAATACTGTATGATCTCATTTATATGTGGAATCTAAGAAAACCAAACTCAGAGAAACAGAGATCAGATTTGTGGTTGCTAGAGGCGGGGGTGGGAGTAGGAGTGGGAAGTGGAGAAATTGGGTAAAGGTGGTCAGAAAGTACAAACTTCTAGTTATAAGTTTAATAAGTTCTGGGGGATGGAACAGACAGCATGGTGACTGTGGTTAACAATACCATACTGTGTATTTTTTTTTTTGCAAATCTTTTTTTTTTAAAGATTTTTTTGATGTGGGCCATTTTTAAAGTCTTTATTGAATTTTTTACAATATTGCTTCCGTTTTGTGTTTTGGTTGTTTGGCTGCGAGGCAAGTGGGATCTTAGCTCCCCAACCGGGTATCAAACCCGTACCCCCTGCATTAGAAGGTGAAGTCTTAACCACTGGACCACCAGGGAAGTCCCCCATATTATCTATTTGAAAGTTGCTAAGAGAGTAGATCTTAAAAGTTCTCATCAGAAGGAAAAAGATTTTTGGAACTATGTGAGGTGATGGATTTTAACTAAACTTCTTGTGGTGATTATTTCACTATATATATATGTATATCAAGTTATTTTGTTGTACACTAAGCTTAAGCGAATACAAGGTTATATGTCAATTATATCTCAATAAAACTGGATAACAAACAACAACAACAACAACAACAACAAAAAAAGAGTTAGCCGGCCCCAAATGTCAATGGTGCCAAAGTTAAGAAGCCCTACCGACAAGGAAAAGACCCGGAATGAAGCACATCAGTGGGTATGGAGAAGGAATTCTGACATAAACTATGATATGGATGAACCTTGAAGAAATTATGCCAGACGAAACAAGCCAGTCACAAACGATCAAATACTGTATAATTCCACTTATATGAGGTGCTTAGAGTAGTCAAATTCATAGAGACAGAAAGAATTATAGCTGCAAAAGGCTGGGGGGAGGGGAGACTGGGGAATTATTTAGTGGGTATGGAGTTTCAGTTTTGGAAGATAAAAAGAAAGTTCTGGAGACGGGTGGTGGTGCTAATTGCACAGCAATGTGAATATACTTATTGCCACTGAATTGTACACTTAAAAACATTTTTTAAAAATAAGCAAAATATCTGAATAGACATTTATCCAAGGAAGATATACAAATGACCAACAAACACATGAAAAGACACTCAATGGGATTAGTCATTATGGAAATGCAAATCAAAGCCACAATGAGATACCACTTCACACCCAGTAGATTGGCTAAAAACAGAAACAGAGGAAAAATGCAAACTTCCAGTTATAAGATAAATAAGTACTAGGGATGTAATGTACAACATGACTAATATAATTAACACTGATGTACGTTATATAGGAAAGTTGTTAAGACAGTAAATGCTGAGTTCTCACTACAAGGAAAAATATATTTTTTCTATTTCTTTAATTCTTGTATCTATATGAAATGATGGATGTTCGCTAAACTTACTATGGTAATTATTTCATGACGTATGTAAGTCACATCATTATGCTGTACACCTTACGCTCATGCAGTGCTGTATGTCAGTTGTATCTCAATAAAACTGGAAGGAAAAAGAAGAAACAGACAAAAACAAATGACAGCAAGGATGTGGAGGAAGTGGAACACTCATACCTGGCTGCTGGGATTGTAAAATTGTGCAGCTGCTTTGGAAAATAGTCTGACAGTTCCTCACAAAGTTAAACATATAGCTACCACATGACCTATCAGTTCCACTCATCGGTTTACACACAAGAGATCTGAAAATATGTAACCACACAACTTGTATACAAAGATTTTACAACAGCATTCTTCCTAATAGCCAGAAAAATGGAAGCAACCTAAATGCCCATCAGCGCTGATGGATGGATAATCAAAATGTTGTATATGCCACAGTGGATTATTATTTGGCCATAAAAAGGAATGAAATATTGATACATGCTACAATATGGATGAATATTGAAAACGTTATGCTAAGCGAAAGAAGCTGGTCAGAAAAGACCATATTTTGTATGATTCTATTATACGAAATTTCCAGTATAGACAAATATTAGAATCACAAAAGCTGACTAGTGGTTGCCAGGGCCAGAGTGGAGAGGGAAATGGGGAGTGACTGCTAATAGGTAAAAGGTTTGTTTTGGGGGTTATGGAAATGTCCTAACATTAGTGATGACTGTTTCACAATTTGGTAATATGGTAAAAAAAAAAAAAACCCACTGAAATGTACACCTTTAAATGGGTGAATTTTGTGGAATATCCACTAGATCTCAATAAAGCTGTTATAAAGCAGTGATAGACAATATTGTTTTTAAAAAAAAAAAAAACTAGAAAAAAGTACAATTCAGAATCCAGAGTTGATATTGTTGCATTCCCACTTTCCGTTGGAAGAAATTTAACATAGACTACAACATTATTACAGAAAATTAGCCATTGATAATTTGGGTACAAATTCTAACACAAATTGTGGAGTGGAAAAAGCAAAAGTGGGCAGATTTCCCTCAGGTTCCGAAAAATACAACTGGCAACAAAAAGTTCAATGTCAGCAGTGCAAGCAGACAGTTGGAGACAGGAAAATTATAATGTCTGATGACTTGAAAGATAGTGAAAGACGTCACGTCGCCATAATGAACCCTGCCAATGGGTTAAGACTAGCGTTCACACTCGACTAATATTAATACTCGGTGTTTGGGTTTTTTCCTTTTAGTTGTTTCTGTTCTCCCACCATTAAAATAATTGTAACTTGTTTGCCTCAGAGAACCAGAGGGTTTCCTAGACATGGTCTTCAGCCCCTCGTTTTACAGACAGGGAAACCCAAGGGCACTTATTTCCGTACATGAAGCTGGTACAACAACTCAGGTCTTCTCATTTCCAGGTCAGCCTTTATACTGACCTGCCTGTGCTTTGTTGAACATCTATCTGAAACCTATTTATACACTTTGTAATTTTAAGAAAAGCTTGGGAGGACTTCCCTGGTGGTCCAGTGGTTAAGACTCCGCTCTTCTACTGCAGGGGGCTTGGGTTTCATCTCTGGTCAGGGAACTAAGATCCCACACGCTGCTCGATGTGGCAAGAAAAAAAAAACAAACAAACTTGGGAACCAATCACTAAAGTTACATTTTAATGTTTGAGAGGCAGTAGAGTGAGGTAGTCAAGATCCACTGGCCTCAGAGTGAAACAAACCTGGGTTCTCTCCTGGCTCTGGCCATGACTGGCTGTGTGCCCTTGGAAAGTTTCTTCAAGTCTCTGAGCTTCTGTTTCTGCATTTTTAAAATGGGGTAGTAAGAGAACTTACTTAATGGGGTGGTTATGAGGATAAAGTGAGTTAGCACACGTACAGGGTCACAAACATAACACTGGCTCAATAAACTAGAGCCGTGATGATCGTGCTCGTGGGGCTGTTTGGGGCCAGGGTTCATCTCTTTGCCAGTCAGGGGGCTATTCGGAAGACCTTGATGCTGGGATGGCACTCAGTAGGCTACAAAAGCAACTTTTCAACCCCCCTTAAAGCTCCCTGGCACGCTGAAACTGCTGCCCCCTGGCTCTTCTGCTTCCAAGCTCCCACATCTTGTTCACCGTTGACACGGCCATTTTCAACTCCTACACAGCCTATTTTAATAAAAAGAACCAAAACATTTCTCTTTCAAATTTCTCTCTCTCACCTTCCCTTTCCTCGTGTCCTTACCCGTCCCTCTTTCCCCCACCAATGTACACTCCTCTGTGTCCTAGACACTCCCAGCACAAGGGGACGGGGCTGCCAAAGCCTCAGGCTTTTCCCTGTGAAAAGATTTAGAGAAGTGATTTTCACTCTTGAGCTTGACATTTCACCCTTCTCCCTTTACCTCCAATAGCAAGGCCTGAGACATGGACAGTCAGTCCCTTTCTCTCTGTCTCCCTCTGTCTCTCTCCCCCTCTCTCTCTCTGTCTCTATTTCTCTGTCTCTGCCTCTCTGTCCCTTCCCTCTCTCTTCCACGTCAATATAGATGCTGACCTGGAAATGAGAAGCCCTGGTTAGTGTAAGGAAATAAGTGCCCACTCCCTTTTGGGCTTTGGTTTCCTTGTCTGTAAAATGAGAGACTGGAAACAGTCTCTATCTGAGGCAAACAAGTTACGTGTGTGTGTGTGTGTGTGTGTGCGTGTGTGCGTGTGTGAGATATTTGCTCATGAAAGAAGAGGACAAGTAGAGGCCAAGCATTTGAAATGAGAAATATCTGCCCTTTCAAATATTCTTAAAATAACAAAACAAAACATTATTTGGGGAAACGCCTTCTTAAAGGACTCTTTAAGATTCCCTGGGTGGGAATAGAAAGAAATGGAATGAAAGCAAAATGCTAATATCAAGTGAGCTCCTCCTTGGCATTTTGTATGTTCTTGATACAAATTACTCCAGTAATTTACTCATAGAAACCAGGTAAAGAGTCACAATAACGACAAATGTCAAAGAAAAGAGAGACAATGGGGCATTGCACATTTGTCCCCAGGCAGGACCAGCAGCCCTTTACCTGACTTCCAAGAGTCTTTGAAGGATTGGAAGGTTTTCTTCTCAAAAACTCTCCAAGTCAGAGGCTGTTCTTTTTCTCTCTGCTCCTGACTGTCTGTCTCTGCCTCTGTCTCCCTCTTTCCTTTTTTTCCCTCTCTCTCTTCCCTCAGGTCTACATTGCTGCCTGTGCCTGGATTTCCAGTGTGTCCTTAACTTGCAGGCAGCCATGCCATGTTATCCAAGGCTACTTATTCTTCCTCCCTTTGGGAGAGGGGAGTGACTTGGGGCAGGGAGCATGCTCAGACAGATTTTATTTGTAATTTATCACAGCTATCCCTGTGGCTTCAGTTGACTGCTGGAAACGATGAGTCTTCAGTGTGTGACACCCTGCAAAGCAGCAGAGGGCTGGCTTCAGAGAATCGTTCACCATTCTCTGTGGGTTTTGGAAGCATGCATGCAGACAAAATACCAAGACACAAGGCCAGATCCATGACTAGGAATATTAAAGGGGTCTGAAGCGGCAGCAGCAGCAACATAGCTGGAGTACCAATTCTGGATTTTATCTCAGACAGCAACAGGAGAGAAATACTGTAAATGACTTTTCTGGCTGGCAAGGAGTCTAGAAATGCATATGAAAATATGCCAATGGTTTTTTAAAGCAGCTTTGGATTTTTTCTTGTTCTCCAAAGCATACAGAGCAATGCCAAAATGAGAATTTCCATTCAGCAGAAGCCCCCTCTAACGGAATTTGGTAAAGTTGCAGGATACAAAATTAATGCACAGAAATATCATGCATTCCTATACACAACAATGAAAGATCAGAAAGAGAAATTAAGGAAACAATCCCATTCACCATTGCAACAAAAAGAATAAAATATCTAGGAATAAACCTACCTAAGGAGGTAAAAGACCTGTACTCAGAAAACTATAAGACACTGATGAAAGAAATTAAAGATGACACAAACAGCTGGAGAGGTATACCATGTTCTTGGACTGGAAGAATCAATGCTGTCAAAATGACTATCCTACCCAAAGCAATCTACAGATTCAGTGCAATTCTTGTTAAATTGCCAATGGCATTTTTTACAGAACTCGAACAAAAAAACTTAAAATTTATATGGAGACACAAAAGACCCCGAATAGCCAAAGCAGTCATGAGGGGAAAAAATGGAGCTGGAGGAATCAGACTCCCTGACTTCAGACTATACTACAAAGCTATAGTAATCAAGACAATATGGTACTGGCACAAAAACAGGAATATAGATCAATGGAATAGGATAGAAAGCCCAGAGATTACCCCATGCGCCTATGGTCACCTAATCTATGACAAAGGAGGCCAGAATATACAATGGAGCAAAGACAGTCACTTCAATAAGTGGTGCTGGGAAAACTGGACAGCTGCATGTAAAAGAATGAAATTAGAACACTCCCTAACACCATACACAAAAATAAACTCAAAACGGATTAGAGACCTAAATGTAAGACCGGACACTATAAAACTCTTAGAGGAAAACATAGGAAGACCACTTTTGACATAAACCACAGCAAGACCTTTTTTGACCCACCTCCTGGAGTAAGGGAAATAAAAACAAAAATAAGCAAATGGGCTTTTATTAAAATGTCTTGCTTTACATGGTTCCTTCAGTTCCCAGTGTCTGTGCTCATGGAAATGGGATCGATCAAAAGCATTAATGGTTGTATAACTGCCAGGTGACCTCCTCCTTGGTATTTTGTATGTTGTTGATTTGATGTGTGAATGTTCCCCTGCTAGTGATTGTTAACAAAGAAACCTTTCTGAGAATCCCAGCATGCTTATTGTGGCTATAATTATCTCTGGCTATCTCTGCAGCTGTCCCCAGTGGTTATTTTGGTTTAATAGAGCTGCACAATGATTGTTGGTGGGAATGTAAAATGATGCAGCCGCTATGCAAAACAGTAGAAAGGTTCCTCAAAAAATTAAAATTAGAATTAGAATTCCCATATGATCTAGCAATGCCACTTCTGGGTATACATCCCAAAGAAAGTAGGATCTCAGAGATATTTGCACACGCATGTTCATTGCAGCATTATTCACAATAGCCAAGAGGTGAAGCAATTCAAATGTCCATCAGTGGATGAATGGATAAACAAAACGTGGTATTTGCATAAAATGAAATATTACTCACCCTTAAAAAAGAAGGCAATCCTGTTACATACTACAATATAGATGAAGCTTGAGGACAGTGTGCTAAGTGAAATAAGCCAGTCACAAAAAAGACAAATACTGTAAGAAAGATTCCACTTGTATGAGGTATATAATGTAGTCAAACTGATAGAGACAGAATGCAGAATGGTGGTTTCCAGGGGTTGGAGGGAGGGGGAAATGGGGAGTTGGGTAATGGGTATTGATTTTCAGTTTTACAAGATGAAAAATTCTGGGGATCTGTTGCACAATATTGTGAATGTATTTAACACTACACAACTGTACACTTTAAATGGTTAAGATGGTAAATTTTCTGTTACATGGTTTTTCCCACAATTACAATTTTTAAAACTACTAAAAATAAAAATAGAGCTGCACTATGAAGTTTGTTTTTGTGTGGGTCTTAGTGCCCGTTTTGTTTCAAAAGCTCCCACAGTGGTTTCGCAGAAACAGCAGAAGACGGGCTCTTCCCAATGTGCTGATCGTGGGGATGGTGGGGGTAGCCCCTTAAGGCATTTGCACTCTGTCCCTCTGTCCCCAAGTCAGGTGTGGTCAGACAGACAGCTCCTCCACCTTCTGAAGACCTGGCTTTCAGAAAATTCAGGCAAAAGGTGTGCATAGAAATCCCCCCAAATCTGGCCAAACTCTTCTGATTTCCAACAGCGGTACATGACACCATGAATAGCATCAGGGATTACAAAATAGGGGTTCCGTTTCCCTCTTCCCTGCTAGTGTGCACTGAAGCAGCTCTGCATACCGCTCTCCTCGCCTTTTGGCTCTGTGTTTTGTTCTAGAGGAGGACGGGGTTGTTTATTATGTTTTCTGCTTTTCAATTATTTGCCTGAAAGAGGCCTGGGTCCACCTCTCAGGGAGAATGTGGTAAAAAAAAAAAAAAAAGTGTTAAATGTAAATAAAGTGTTTGTGTTTTTTCTCACCATGATATTAGTTCCTTAAAATGACTCGAAATAATTTTACTCCTTTTCTGTAATGCACCTCAGTTTAGGACACCAGAAACTGCTTCTCTCGCTCCGGCTCACTCTCCTTTTCTTCAATACTCCCCCCTTCTCCTTTTTAAATTTATTTTTCTCTTTTCTCTTTCTCTCCCCATGTAAGTTTTCTTCCTCCATTTTTCCTGTTTCTTTTGGTTTATCTCCGTTCATTCTTTCTCTTTCCCTTTTCCTCTCATCTCTCCATTTCTCTCTTTTCTCTCTCCCTCTATCATCTCCATTGCACTCTCATCCTCTCTCCTTCCCATTCTCTTTTCCCCTTTCCCTTTCCCCATCTTATCCTCTCTCCTCTTCTCTCCCTTAACCTTAGGAAGCTTAAAGGAACCTTGGAAAGGAGAGAAATGACCACTGAACTAGCACCCTTGTATCCACTGGAGGGAGATGGGCTGCCCAGGTGTTGTGCTTCCTTCTTAGAGGCAGGAATAATTTGTCCTTTACTTATGAGGGGCTACCCTGGCATGCCACAAACCACTGGACATCTAAAAACCTCACTGAAGTGGCATGTTCTCTGAGTCTTCATTGTGTTTTTCTCCTACCCTCTGTATACACAGGTGTCTTACCAAGGCTTCCAACACACTTGCTACTTCTTGCTTATCTGGTTCAATTAATATGATGTCATCGCTATAGCAGACCAAAGCGATGTTCTGAGAAATGTCCTCAAATCCCTTTGGACTCTATTAAGACAGAGGACTGGAAAGTTAATATAGCCTTGGGGCAAAATCATAAACGCGTTCTACTGTCTTGTCAGTTTCATGTAAATGTGATCTGTCTCTGGTAATCTTTCCTGAAAGGATGGAAAAAAAACTTTCTTTCCGGATTTCAGTGGCCACACACACACCATGAACCTGAGGCTGTGTTAAGTTACTCTAGAAAAGATACTATATCTGGCACAGGAGCTACAAGTACTACTTGATTGCGTGTGCAGGAGTCTACTGTCATTCTTCAGGATCTGTCTGGTTTTTGTAGTGTCCAGTCTGGTGAATTAAATAAGAATTTGGTGGGAACAACCACCTCTACATCATTTAGGTGTCCAGGGGTGGCACTGATCTCTGCCATTCATCCAGAAAATTTTTTTTTTAATTTTATTTTTATTTATTGATTTTTGGCTGCGTTGGGTCTTTGTTGCTGCGCGCGGGCTTTCTCTAGTTGCGGCGAGCGGGGGGTACTCTTCGTTGCGGTGCGCGGGCGTCCAGAAAATTTTAATTTACCCCACTTCTGGGGAATAGAAGGCAGTTTCGGTAATGCATGCTGTCTTCTGAGGCAGAAGCCTCTTCATTGTCTGTAAGCAAGAGGTGGGCACTAGCTTTGCACAGGGAGAAGTGGGCTGCTTTTGTAGGCCTGGAGAGGAGTCTAAGGAGCCAAGACTTTTGTGTGCATAACCTTAGACTCACCAGTCCAAGTCTTAGCACCCCACTCACAGCTCCAACCTCAGTACCCCAAACCTGCCGGGAACGAGGATTCAATCTTCTCTGGAGATCTGCTGCTCTTATAATTAATTCTTGACCCTGATATTTAGCTGCTTTTCACATTGGAAGAAGCAAAACACAAAGCCTTAGACAGCTTAACGTGAGTTAATTTAATTATAGCACCTCTCTCCCTAGTACCAGGATTCAGAAGAGCATGAGAACGCTGAATTGAAGAGTGATGGAAGGGATACTCAGAGCAGGGATGAGGATAAAGAAAGAGGAGGCGGGACTTCCCTGGAGGTCCAGCGGTTAAGACTCCACGCTCCCAATGCAGGGGGCCCGGGGTTGATCCCTGGTCAGGAAACTGGATCCTGCATGCCACAGATAAGAGCCCGCATGCAGCAACTAAAAGAGCCCGCTTAAAGATCCCACACGCCGCAACAGAGATCCCGCGTGCCACAACTAAGACCCGGCGCAGCCAAATAAATAAATAAATTTTTTTTTTTTTTTTTTTAAAAAGAGGAGGCAATGGAGAGGATGGTGGACAGAGAGTCTACAGAAGAAAAACTTGACAAACTTGGCAATATTTTGTCTTGTTGCTGTGCTAGACTCCATCTGCAGCTGTGTGCTAACGAGCTAGGCTGTCACAAAGCTCCAGCCTTGATGGGTGAAGAAACACCAATCTGCAGCCCTGTCAGGGGCCCTGTGGGAGCTGAAGCTTTGTTTACTGAACAATCTGGTACAAGGGGACTCGTACCTTCCCACTAGGATTCTTGGGCCTGAAGATCTGAGTCAGTTGTACATACAGTAAGTTGTCCCCGACTCTAGGGCCATCATAACGAGTCATTTACCTCGGGTTGCATTTCTTTTTTCATTTTCATAAGTAAATAATTACTGTAGAACTCTGAAGAAAGCAAGTCTGAGCATTATTCTGGACAAGTGAGTATCTTGAAATACTTTCTTTTGGGGACTTCCTTGGCCATCCAGTGGTTAAGATTCCATGCTCTCAATGCAGGGGGCCCAGGTTCGATCCCTGGTCAGGGAACTAAGATCCTATGTACTGCAACTAAGCAAGTGTGACGCAACTACTGAGCCCACGTGCTCTTGAGCCTGCGTGCCGCAACTAGAGAAGCCTGTGTGCCACAACAAGGACCCAGTGCAGCCAAAAATAAATTAATTAAAAAAAAAGAAATACTTTCTTCTTTTTTCCCCCTTTTTTTAGGCCATGTTGTGCAGCATGCGGGATCTTAGTTCCCCGACCAGGGACTGAACCCATGCCCCCTGCACTGGGAGCATGGAGTCTTAACCACTGGGCCACCAGGGAAGTCCCTTGAAATACTTTCTTGAAATTGCACATCAGAAAGAAAATAGCCAAGGTGGTAAGTTTCTCACTAGATTACAGAAAGGGCTGGGAGACCAGCATGAATTTTAATACCAAGTGATCAAGTGACCTTCCTGTCTATATATGGCGGTATATACAGGGAGCAGAAAGGATATGTTTATGCCATGGTTTATCATTTTTGTGCCAATCAAGAAGAACATATATACCCGCTTAACCATTTATGATGTCCATCCTACCAGCTCCAGCTATTTTTCAGCTTTCTCCTGGACCACTACAACAGTCTCCTAATTGACCTTCCTGCCATCAGTCTCATCCCCTTTGAATCCTTCCTCCCAACTGCCCCAGATAAATGTTTCTATACCGCAAACTTGCCGACATCACTCCCATCTGTAACTCCCAGCTGTCTGTAGGATTAAGTTCCTTGACATGGCTTACCAGGATCGCCATGTTTTGACCCCTCCCACTAGCTCACATTTTTATTGAGCATACACTATGTGCCAGTAGCATACTAAAGGCTTTAGGAGCATCATTTAACTTTGTTTCATTTAAAGGCTTCCATTTTAAGCCCTAAGAAGTATGATTATCCTGTTATTTTACAGATAAGGAAACTAAGCCATAGACTCCTTAACCTCCTTGTCCACTGTCACAAGACCAGAAATTGGTAGAGTTGGAATTTGAACCCAGATCTTCCTGATGACAAAGCTCATAGCCACAACCCACAGATCTACATTTCCTGTCTCTCCAGCTTCACTTCCTGCCGTATCTTCCCTCACTTCACTTTCTAATAACACCAAACCGCCTTGTCCTTTCTCATACCCTATGCCTTACGTCTCTGCCCACATTGTCACATAAGTAGTTTTTGTCTTCCCACTTGACTGTGAAATTCTTTCAGTCGGAAACCATTGTCTTAAGCACTTTTACATCTATGTTAGTTATCTATTGCCACATAACAACATTACCACAACCATAACAGCTTAAAGGAACACACAAGTACTATCACATAGTTTCTGCGGACCAGGAGTCTGGGCACAGCTTAGGTGGGTCCTCGGCTTAAAGTCTCACAGGACTGCAGTCAAGGTGTCAGCTGGGATTTCTGTTTTACCTGAGGTGTGACTGGGAAAGGCTTTGCTTCCGAGTTCGTATGGGGTTGAGAGAATTCAGACCTTTGTAGGCTGCCAGACTAAGTGCCTCAGTTTGTGGGTTTTTGGTTTTGTTTCATTCTGTTTTCAAGATCAACAATATTTTATTTTATTTTTTTATAGTTTTTAATATTTATTATTTATTTACTTATTTGGCTGCATCAGGTCTTAGTTGCGGCACACGGGATCTTCGTTGCAGCACATAGGATCTTTCCTTGTGGTGCGCAGGCTTCTCTCTAGTTGTGGCACACAGGCTCCAGGGCTCGTGGGCTCTGTAGTTGCGGCATGTGGGTTCTCTCACAGAGGCGCGCGAGCTCAGTAGTTGTGGTGTGAGGGCTTAGTTGCCCCGTGGCATGTGGGATCCTGGTTCCCCGATCAGGGATCGAACCCACATCCCCTGCATTGGAAGGCGGATTCTTACCACTAGACCACCAGGGAAGCCCCAAGGTCAACAATACTTTAGTGAGACTATTTTAAAGAATCTCAATTAATGCCAAAAAAATTCATGGTGAAAAACACAACAAAGTTTTAAATAAAAACAAGATCTGAGAGTGCTACGTCAAGCCATATTGGAGGCTAAGGCAAAAGGAAAAATGTGCAGCCCGATGTACATGTTTTTATGTCTGTTTACTGTTTAATTACAATCAGGGCTATGTAACAATGCCTTCTACACACATGACTTTTTCCAGAACATTAGAGTGGTTAAGAAATATTTAAAAATTGAAAAGTAGATATATTAAAACTCTCATTATTTTAAGTTTAAATATTTTATTTATACTCAAGACAGAATTTGCTATCATTTTACTTTCCTGGTTTGAAGAGAAGCAAACTCACTGATGGTATTTTCATTAAAGCCATCAGCCAGCTTTAAAAATACATAAAACCGTCTGTATAGTTATATGTAGTTGTATACAGTGTGCAACACAGATTCGTCCTTTTGCTTCAGGCTCCCGTATGGCTCAGCACAGCGCTGGCCGGGTCCGTGACTTAAACCACCAGCCTCAAGCGTCACAGGGGCTCTGTAAATGGGAGTAGAACATTCGATAATGTATACTCCTCAGCTCTCCTATCGCAGCTCCTTGGGGTGGTATCTTCTCTTTTCATAGAAAAATACCCTCAGTTTGTTGTTGATTGTCAGCTGGGAGACGATCCTCAGCTCTTTCTCCATAAGGCAGCTCACAACATAGCAGCTTTCTTCTTCAGAGTCAACAAGGGGGAGAATCTCTCTTAGCAAGGCAGGCATTAGGATCTTATGTAACGTAATCAGTAATCATGTATCCATAATCACACACCTTCTGCCACTTTTTCTGTATTCTATTAGCTAGAAGCAGCCACAGGTCTTGCCAACACTGAAGGGGAGGGGATCACACAATGGTGTGAACACCAAGAGGTGGGGATTGGGGGAGGGCGGCCACAGTATCTCACCATCTAGACTTTGAGCTGCCATATCACACAACTTCCTGGAAGGGGAGGGGATCACACAATGGTGTGAACACCAAGAGGTGGGGATGGGGGGGGGGGGCGCCACAGTATCTCACCATCTAGACTTTGAGCTGCCATATCACACAACTTCCTGGAGTTGTGCATTATGACAATCCTTTACTAAGTGCTCAGTAAATATTTGCTGCCTGAAGGCACAAATAAACCAGAGTTAGACCAGCTTTGGAACAAAATTAATTGAGTGTAGCATTATAGAAAGAGTTTTAACATGGGAATCCAGAGTTTCATCAGTCTGGGTCTCAGTTTTCTTATCTGTAAAATTGGGTGGCATAAACCAGTTGATCTCCAAGGTCCTTTTCATCTTTAAAATTCTGAAAGTCTAGAACATCTGTTTTTTTCTCTCTTTATCCATCCTTAACTTCTTCATGACATAATAATAGCTAATGTTTGTATAGCACTGACTTGTGCCAGATATTGTTCTAAATGATTTCTGTGTTCCAGACTCTTACAACACCACTTTGGGGTAGGTCCTTTTATTTTCCCCATTATATGGATGAGGTAGCTGAGATTCAGAGAGTTAAGTAACATCAGTCTGGCCCTGGAGTATATGCAGTGATCCCTATGTGGAACGGTCCTCCTAAAGGAGAGAGACAGAAGAGGGGGTAAAGGAGAGGAAACTAATTTTCAAGACTTGGCTGGTTATATCTACAATTTCCTTTTCTTTCAAGGTTCAAATTTGAGGTTTAAGTGCCACGAGTCTAGGGACAGAAGACAAGACAATTGCGGCGGCTCTTTCTTAAACCTGGCATCTCCCCAGAGCATGAGAGGCATATTGGTAGAGCCAAAGCTCAGCTCAGCCAGCCAGAAGCAGCGGGAGGGAGAAGATTCAAAAGCTCAGACAGGGAATTAGAAAACTCAATGCGGAATCCCTCCCCGCTCTCCTGCCCCAGGCAGTGACTGACAGGCACTGGCTCCCTATGGCCATTCTTTATCTGCCTTGGCTGGACAATGCCCCGTCCATGTTTGGAATTTCCTAGTAGAAAGACAAGTAGGTAGGGGTCAGGCTGGCGTGGATGGTGGGAGGGAGCTGGGTAAGAAAGGCAGTGAAGCAGAACATACCCAAGAGTGACAGTTTCTTATTCATTAAATTATCAAGTCTCTGACAGAAAAGACTGAGTCGAAGTAAATCCTTATTAGGCCTTGACTGGACTGGCTCAGCCCTGACACTTTGCTCTATAAGTCATTCTTTTATTTCTCTACCAGCTATAATCCCATATCAAAGAGCAAGGTGTACTCTGACTGTTTATTGCTTTCCTGTGAAGTGGTGGTTTCTGGTGCCGGGGAAGATGTAGGGCTAACTCATGCATCGTTACCTCTCAACCCTTTTCTATCTAAATTAAATAGAAAGTCAGAAGCATAGCAAGATGCCTACTTTGTTCTACCCTTGGAGACTACATTTTAGCTTTTATGGAACAGAATCAACAATTTAATGGAGAGAAGTAAAAATTTATGTCCTTGATGATCCCCTTGGAGAGAATGAAAACTCTGTCAACCTCCATGAGCCAGCCTGCAGACACAAAAAGGGGACGTGCAAGGCAGAAAATGACTTCATAAACCCCCTGGGTATGGGGTGGGTTCTGGGACTCCGAGGCCCCGCCCTCACTGAGTTAGCAATCGTGCCTGGGCAAATTATCCCCGGGAGACAAGGTAACTTGCTGCAGTGCTTCCGACCGACCATGATGCCTGCTTTTTCTTCTCACATCAGAATAGCTTGCAGAGGTTTAAATTTAACGGTGGAAAATAAAATACAATGGAAAGTCCTTCTATTTGGATGAGTCATTAGAAGGTTTTAATGGTAGGGAATTCAGAGAGTCCAATCTAGCCTAATAGTTAAGTAACATAATAGTTAGGAATGTGGACTCTCGAGCTAGACTGTCTGTGTTCAAGTCTGGATGCTCCCCTTTGCTAGCTGTGCAACTGTGGGGAAGCTGTTCGGCCTCTCTGTGCCTCATCTGTACTATGAAGATAATAACGGTGCCTATACTCATAGGGTTGTTGTAAGGATTAAGTGAGTTAAAATTTGTAAAGTGTTTAGAATAGCACCTAGCAGACAATGAGAATTATGTAAGTATAAAATGAGTAGGGACTTCCCTGGTGGTCCAATGGGTAAGACTCCGCGCTGCCAATGCAGTGGGCCTGGGTTCGATCCCTAGTCGGGGAACTAAATCCTGCCTGCATGCTGCAACGAAGAGTTTGCATGCCGCAACTAAGAAGTCTGCATGCCGCAACCAGAAAAGATCCTGCGTGCTGCAACTAAGACCCAGCGCAGCCAAAATAAATAAATAAATAAGTAAGCAAACAAAAATGAGTAAATTAATATTTATTCACTCACTCACTGCTAGGTCTTATGTTGTAGATTTCTTTATTGTTGCACCCAACTACACTGAAACGTAGGTATTGTTATTCCCCGTTTATTGATATGGAAATTGAGCCTCAGACAGGTTACAGGCCACACAAGTTGTATGTTTCAGACCAAGATTCAAAATCAAATATGCCGGGACTTCCCTGGTGGCGCAGTGGTTAAGAATCCGCCTGCCAGTGCGGGGGACACGGGTTCAAGCCTTGGTCTGGGAAGATCCCACATGCCGTGGAGCAACTAAGCCCATGCATCACAGCTACTGAGCCTGCGCTCTAGAGCCCGTGAGCCACAACTACTGAAGCCCGCGCGCCTAGAGCCTGTGCTCTGCAACAAGAGAAGCCACCGCAATGAGAAGCCCGTGCACCGCAACGAAGAGTAGCCCCCGCTCACCGCAACTAGAGAAAGCCCACGCGCAGCAGCGAAGACCCAACGTAGCCAAAAATAAATAAATAAATTTATTTAAAAAAACAAAAACAAAACTGACCCTACTCAGTGCAAGCTGTGGGCCCAACTATGTCTTCACTTGGCCCTCTGACCTACTTCTTTTTGCCTAAAGGACATTTCCTCCAAATGAGAGTGTTCAAAGAATAGATAAAGTGAGCCTGTGATACAGGCCATTGCATCCCAATTTCATTTAAACTATAATTCATCATGTTTTTCCTACACTTATTCAAGAACTCATTGTTCATTATTCTTTCATCACTCTGTGATTAGAACAATTTGTATGCATCCCTTGTACGTTGGCCAGATAATGAAATAATCATTTGTGCATCTACACAGTATTTTACACTTACAGTTCACAGTCTAATTCACTCTATAAAGCCATTTTATCATTCTCTAACAAAGAGGGGAATCTCTAAAGTATCTGGTCAAAGGGGACAGTGCATTTATTTATTTGACAAATATTTATTGGGTACCTACTATGTGCTAGGCACTGGAACAGCAGACAAGAATCCTTATCCTCTTGGAACTTACATGCTAGAGAGGAGAGACAGGCAGTAAATAAAGAAGTAAAATACATAGTGTATAGGAGGGTTAAAAAGTGCTATAGAAAAGATAAACAGAGAAGGGGGGGGAAGAGTGTTTGGCAGGAGATGTGTGTAATTTTAAATAGGATTATTGAGGAATGCCTAGTGATAAAATGGTTTGAACAAAAACCAGAAGGCTGTGAGGGAGGCAATAAACTATGTGGATACTTGGCAAAGAGCTTTCCAGGCAGAGAGAAAAACAAATGCAAAGGCCCTGAGGCAGGAATAAGCTTAAATGTGTTTGAGGAACAATAAACTCCATTCCATTTGTGTGGAATGGAGTGAGAGGAAGAAGGGCAGAAGATAAGGGAATGGAGAAGGGTTTTGTTCAGGTTCTTATAGGCCACTATAGGGCTTTGTCCTTTAGACGTGAGGGGAGCCACTAGAGCAGTGGTCCCCAATCTTTTTGGCACCAGGGACTGGTTTCGTGGAGGACAATTTTTCCACGGACGGGGTTGGGGGTGGGGGGGATGGGGGATGGTTTAGGGATGATTCAAGCACATTACGTTTATCGTGCACTTTATTTCTATTATTATTACATCAGCTCCACCTCAGATCACCAGGCATTAGATCCCGGGGGTTGGGGACCCCTGCACTAGAGGAATAAATCCTACACCTGATTATAATCTTACATTTTAACAGAATCACTGTTTGCTGTCTTGAGAATTGACTACAGAGCAGTAAAATCAGGAAGAGGAATTAGGAAGCTACTGCAGTAACCCAGGTGAGATATGATGGTGGCTTGGGCCAAGGTGGTAGCAGCGAGAAGTGATGGCATTCTGTATATATTTTGTAGGTAAGAACTGCGGGATTTGCTAACAGATTGGATGGAGGGCCTGACAGAAAGAGAAGGCAAGGATGACTCCAAGATTTTAGCCTGAGCCACTGTTAAGTATTGGGTTGCTGTTTACTAAGACAGGAAGACTGATGGAGGAGCTAGTTTTGGTGGAAAAATAAGGAAGTTCTTTTTGGACCTGTTGGTGTGTGAGGTTGTTTGTTCCAGGGCCCAGCGGTGAGGCCAGGTAAGGACCACAGGATTGGAGATATACTAAACGTAGCCAATATTCAATTCATGAATCTCTCAGTCTATTGCACCTAATTAGCACACAACAGAGTTTAGAAAGGGGGTGGGGGTAAGGAACCACTCCAGGGAGAAATCCTGGGAGGAGGTGCTTCCGCGGGAGCAGCGGTCTTGGGTCTCACGGCAAGCACAACAGGTACTCCAGCAGCCGCCCTCTGAACAGCGCCCAGCAGCGTGGAGCTGTGTCCTCCAGCGAGGAGCCTTCAAGTCGCTCGGCACAGTGGCCCCTTTTTAAGGGTAAGAGTTACTCGGGGAGGGGGGGGTCTTTTTTTTCATTTTTTGTTTATTTTTATTTTTTGTCTTTTTAAAAATTGAAGTATAATTGATTTACAATATTGTGTCGGTTTCAGGTGTACAGCAAAGTGATTCAGTTATATATATATATCATTTTCCATTATAGGTTATTACAAGATATTGAATATAGTTTCCTATATTATACTATTATATTATTCCTTGTTGCTTATCTATTTTATGTATAGTAGTTTGTATCTCTTAATCCCATACTCCTAATTTACCCTTCCCCCCTCCCTTTCTCATTCTGTAACTGTAAGTTTGTTCCCTGTATCTGAGTCTCTTTCTGTTTTGTATTCACTAGTTTGTTTTCTTTTTTAGATTCCACATATAAGTGATATCATACAGTATTTGGCTTTGTCTGACTTATTTCACTAAGCATAATACCCCCCAAGTTGTTGCAAATGTTAGAATTTACCCCCCCCCCTTTTTTTTTTTTAATGGCTGAGTAGTACTGCATTGTGTATACATACCACATCTTCTTTATCCATTCATCTGTTGATGGACATTTGCTTCCATGTCTTGGCTATTGTAAATAGTGCTGCAGTGAACACTGGGTGCATGTATCTTTTTGAATTATGGTTTTCTCTGGATGTACGGCCAGGAGTGGGATTGCTGGATCATATGGTAACCATTTTTCGTTTTTTAAGGGACCTCCATACTGTTCTCCATAGTGGCCGCACCAATTTACATTCCCACCAACACTGTAGGAGGGTTCCCTTTTCTCCACACCCTCTCCAGAATTTATTATTTGTAGACTTTTTGATGACGGCCATTCTGACTGGTGTGAGGTGATACCTCATTGTAGTTTTGATTTGCAGTTCTCTAATAATTAGTGATGTTGAGCATCTTTTCATGTGCCTGTTGGTTGTCTGTATGTCTTCTTTGGAGAAATGTCTATTTAGATCTGCCCATTTTTAGATCGGGTTGTTTGCTTTTTTGATATTAAGTTGTATGAGCTGCTTGTGTATTTTGGAAATTAACCCTTTGTCGGGCGCAGCACTTGCAAATATTTCCCACAAGAGGGGGTCGTGACTCTTATCAGTTGCTTCTTCTGTTCCAGTGACGTACATTCCCCAACAAATTTCTTATCTAAAGTAATATTCCTTGTTTATCACTTTAAGACACTGATAGTCCTACAGTGGATGTTTCAAAACTACTATGGCAGTTCACATACTGTGACTCCATTTTGAACTGTTTAAGGTCACTTAAATCCTATAAGTTTCACACAGATGAATAGAAATCATAACATAAATCACATCATAACAAAAGCACCTATTAGACTCTCAGCAAGAGGTGTCTAGTAGGCAATTGGGTATATACGACTGGAGTATAGGGGAGAGATCTGGCCTGGGGAGATATATAATGGAGTCATCACTGAAGATGGCATTTAAGCCATGAAAGCAAATGAGATCACTACAGGGGTCAAGGTAGATAGAAAAGAGACTCAAGGCCTGAGCCCTGTGCATTCCAAATAAGGGGGAATCAGGAATGAGCAAGGGGTTAGTGCAGCTAGTTGCCGCTGTTTGAAGGTTGCCACCTGCGAATGGACAAAAGCGTTTTTGTCTAGAATCTTGGTAAATCTAACTGATGCTCTAACAAAGACCCTCTAATGGAAGGGAAATAAATGAAAGAAAAGAAGTGAAATAATTCTTTGCATTTAAAACACTAGAATTATAGATTGTTTGAACTCAAAGGGACCTTGGAGATCTTCTAGTTCAACTCTTTCAACGTGTACAAGTGGAAACTAAGGTCAAGGTCACAGGGCTGTTAGATACCCAACTAGAACTCAAACTGAAGTCGCTTGGCTTCCCGACACATGCTCTTCAGTGCATAGCTAGTTCCCTCAGGGCACCAGGGATGAGAATATTCCAATAGATGCAAACTTTGAGAGGCAACGAATCAAGATTTCTTCTCAGGGTCAAGAGTTGAGGTAAATAAAGGAATTATTATATCAGAGAGGAATATTACCAATTGGTGTTTCCATTTCTTTTTGATAAATCTGTTTCTAGTCAATTAATTAAAAAGACCTATGTTTTGCTCTCTGGATATCACATATTAGTACGTAAAGATAGGCTTAGTTGTTAGGAAAGGTCAGAGCCTGCGTTGCAATGTTATAGTGAGCTACTATCCCCCTCAGAAACTTCGTAATCACTCATTCATCGAGATTTTATGATGTTAAGTGTTTTCTAGGTCACAAGATTAGATGTCATCGTATGCTAAGAAATCGCCCATCAGTGAACGACAATGTCAATTTACGCTTGTTCTTTTTTTTTTTTAGCGTGAAAAATGTTAGACATTAACTTTCAGTCCTCTGCTCACACCAAATGACTAGCCTGTGGTCGAAGGAAATCTATTCAATAAATCACCTTTCTCCCTCACATTTGAAACCCTGTAATAATCCATTTGTTCAATGTATATTTGGGCTTATTTTTAGGATTTTTATCATATCCCATTAATTTGTTAGTCTATTCTTACTACAGTAACACAGTTTTTATTACCATATCCTTGTAATTCATTTTAATATCTAGTGCTAGTCACCTCTCATTTCTCTTCTTGTTCAAAATGGTTTTGGCAGTTTCCTCATGATTATTTTCTAGATGAATTCTAGATGAATTTTGGATTTATATATTCAAGTTTCAAAGCGATATATTATATTAGTATATTTGTTGGGATTACATGGAATATTTAGATTAATGTAATTGATTTTTTAAAACTATTTACACCTTCTTATACAAGAATATATATGTCTTTTTCATTTACCGAAGTCTTCTTTTATGGTTATCAGTAGAGTTTTACAATTTTGTTTTTTTTTTCATATAGGTCTTGTACATATCTTGTTAAGTTTATGTCAAGGGAATTAATCTTTACTATTACTTTTATAAATGAGATGTGTTTATGCATTAAATTTATATTAATATAATTATAAATGTTACTGAATTCTTAACAATTCTAACCAATTACGTTATAAATTATCTTCTAATAGTTTATCATTTCTCTGAGTTTTTAATGACATATAGTCATTTCATATGCTGATAATAATTTTCCATCTTTCCTTTTTTATATATCTTATTTTTTCTCTCTTTAATGCAATGGCTAATACTACCAGAGCAATGTTAAATAACAGTCAACACAGTGTTTTCCTTGCCTTGTTTTTGATTTTAATGAAAATGTTTCTGTTATTTCAAAATTAGCAACCTTTTGTTTGACACAGGGTTAAGGAGGGTATCCATTTATTTCATATTTTATTAAGCATCAATAAATCAGGTATAGAAATATTTTATCATTTATCTGTTTTGGTATTTACTGAGGTAACCACATGCTGAATCATTTTTCCTTTGACTTATTAGACATTGAATAATATTAATTTAATCTTGACTAGTTCTTTCCTTTCTAGGGAAAAAATTCCACTGGTTATATGTGTTACTGTATTAATTCATGTGAAGACGGATTCTATTTGCTAATATTTAGGGGTTTTATATCAATATTCAGAGATGGGATATATCTGCATTTTTCTATTTTGTCTGAATTCTCTGGTTTTGGTATCAGTGTTGTCTTTTTCCATTAACTTCTCCCCCACTCAACATGCACAAACACACATACACCTTTTTAAAGTAGATAGTTAATGGATGGTCTATTTTTTTTTTCCAAAGCAACCACCTTTCTTTTTTTTTTTTTCCACACTATAAAATATTTGTTTAATGAACATATGAGTGGGAAAAAGGCTTATGCTTGCCCACTTGGGAAACTGTGGACCAGGTTGCCGAGAGTCTTACGGTATTAAAAGTTGGTGTTCTCTTTTGTTTTTTTTCTTTTTGCTCTTTGACTCCCTTCACCCATTGTCTCCCACCCACACTCTAATTTGTGCTTATTCTTCTGAGAGTGGTTGTGGGAGATGGTTCAGGCTATCTGCCTTCAAGAAAATGAATTTCCCTTGGCAAGTGCAAGCTGGCATCTTATGTAACACAGTAAGCGGGATGGTGCTCTCACCGCCCACCCCCTCCTTAGAGTAGCACGTGATGCTAGACTAGGAAGAGAGCATTGATGTTTAGAAATAGAGTTTTGGCTTAGGTAGGTCCCCGTGTTTAGAGGTCCAGAGCTGAACTGAGCTCAGAAAGGCAATCATATGAGGCCTGGGGTTCCCATATGACTTTTGCCTTCTCCCCGTCTAATGCTGACATAGCCATGAGTAATCCTGACCAATTTTGAAACAGACTGTTGTGAAGGCACTGAATTTTCCCTTTTGGTGGTATCACATTGAGGTGGCCATTGCCTCTTCGTTCCTATCTCCCAGAGAAAGGGACGCATTAGTCTGAATTCCCCAGGGAATTCTTTCTGTGAACTCCTTGTCAGAACCAGGTCCGTCTGAGCCTCTACTGGCCAGTGGTCATCTAGTCAACTGTAACAAACACTGCAATAGGCCAGGTGAGGGCAGCAAAGGGCTGATCATGCAGCAGGATTCATGTCCAGTGTAAAATAATTAGCCCAGAAGGCAGATGCAAAGAGGTCCATGCCTGATGCCACGTCTTTATTAGGAAGGCCAAGGTTGCAAGGGTGAGATGAGAGTGGGAAGGAGTGAAGGATGTTCCAGAGAGAAATGAGGGCAATTCAGAAGCACAAGCAGAGGAGGAAACTATAAGTGCACGGGAGCCAAGCTAAGACCAGGAAAGGTGGGAAGGAATTTTCTGGCACCTATTTTGAGCCAAATACTTTTATCTAATAATAACTACCATTTAGGTAAAAATGAACACCATTTTTCAGTTACTATGTCTTAGATATTGTGCTAGGCTGCTAAATGTTTATACATACATACATACACACATATATATACAAATATATTTTTATGTAGTACTTAAGCTCTGAAATCAATACATGGATGAGGGTAGCTAGAGAAGAGTCTCAAGGCCTGAGACTCAGGCACTCTGTTGTTTAGAACTGAGAAAGAGAACCAGCAAGAAGCCCTAAAAAGGAACTGCTAGTTCCTGAAGTATAAATATATGTATATTTATAATATATAAAATATATAATGTTTCCTTATATATATAATCTAGTGTTATGTATAACATATTTAATTTATAATCCTAAAAAGATACACAAGGTAGGTGTTATTATCCATTTTTAATAGCTGAGGAAACTGAAATCCAGAGACGTAATTTTCCCAAGCTCACAGTATATGGTTAAGCTGATGCACAAACTCACAACTTTCTGATTCAAAATCAACACTTTCTAAAACGTCGTATATTGTATGTCTTACAATGTACTTCTATGAATTTATCCATTTCATCTGTATTATCTAATTTGGTGGCACACAATTTTTCATAGTATTCCCTTGTAATTCCATTTATTTCTGTAATGTCAGTAGTAAAGTCCTCTCATTGTTGATTTTTGTGTAGTTAGTATTCTCCTTTTTTTCTTGGTCAGTTTAGCTAAAAGTTTGTCAGTTTTGCTAATCTTTCAAATAACTAACTTTCTACTTTGTTGATAGTCTCTATTATTTTTCTATTTCCTTTCATTGGTTTTTGCTTTTATCTTTATTATATTTTTCCTTCTGCTTGCTTTCAGTGTAGTTGGTTCTTCTTCTTTTACTTCCTTAAGGGGAAAGTTTAGGTAATTGATTTGAGATATTTCTTCTTTTTTAATACAGGCCTTTACATCTGTAAAGTTATCGCTAAGTACTGCTTTTCCTGTGTCACATAAGTTTTGTTATGTTGTATTTTAGTTTTCATTCATCTCAAAGTATTTTCTAATTTCCCTTGTGATTTCTTTCCTTTGGCCCGTTGGTTGTTAAGGTGAGTGTTGTTTAATTTTCACATATTTGTGAATTTACCAAATTTATTTATCTTATAAAAACTTCTAACTACATCCCATTGTTGTTTTGTGAAGGTACTTTGTCTAATTTCAATCCCTTTAAATTTATTAAGACTTGGTTTAGGGCCTGTGTATGGTCTCTCCTGTAGTTAGTTCCACGTGGATTTCAGAATAATATGATTTCTGCTATTTTGGGGTGGCGTGTTCTATAGTTTGTTGTCTAATTGGTTTATAATGTCAACCAAGTCTTCTGCTTCCCTGTTGATCTTTGATCTTCTGTCTAGTTATTCAGTCCATTATTAAAATTATCAAAGTCTCCAGCTGTTAATTTTAAATTGTTTATTTCCCCCTTCCATTTTGTCACTTTTTGCTTCAGGTATTTTGGGATTCTGTTGTTAGGTGTATACACGTTTATAAATGTTATAATTTCTGGAGTGATTTCACCTTTTCTCATTAGAAGATGTTCCTTGTCTCTAGTAACAATTTTTGTCTTAAAGTCTATTTTGTCTTGTATTAAAATAGCCATTCCAGCTCTCTTTGATTACCATTTGCATGGTATATCTTTTTCATTTGTTTTACTTTCAACTTATTTCTGTCTGAATGCAAAGTGTGTGTACTACAGGTAATATATACTGAGATCATTTTTAAAAGCCCTTCTGCTAATCTTTGCCTTTTCATCGCAGTGTTTCATTTACAGTAATCCATGCACAATTAATTTAAATATTCATAAGTTAGGGTATATGTTTGTCATTTTAATATTTACTTTCTATGTCTTACAGACTTTTTGTTCTTCTATTCCTCCGTTACTGCCACCTTTTGTATTAAGTAGATATTTTCTAGTATATCATTTAAATCCCTTTAATTTCTTTTACAACCTATTTTTTAGTTATTTTCTTAGTGGTTGCCCTGGAGATTACAATTAACCTCTTAACTTGTAACAATATAGTTCTGATTAATACCAACTAAATTTCAATAGCATATGATGGGGATTGACTGCTTAATAGGTACAGGGTGTCTTTTGGGGATGATTTTTTTAAAAAGTTTGGAACTCAATAGTGGGGATGGTTGCACAACATTATGAATATACTTAATGCCACTGAATTGTATACTTGTAAGTGGCTAAAGTGGTAAATGCATGTTATGTTTGTTTTACTACAACAAAAAGAAAGAGAAGAAAAAAGGAGGATAAGTTAAGGTATTCCCAGATAAACAAAAAGAAAGACTTTGTTGCTAGCAAAGCTGCCCTTACAAGAAACACTATTGGCAGCTCTTCATGCTAAAAGTAAAAGATAATCTCCCCACTTGAATCCACGTGAAGAAATAAAAGTATCAGTAAAAGTAACTACATAGATAGATGTTAAAGAAAGTATAAAGGTACTTTTTTGTTTGTAACTCTATTTTAATCCTATCAGATTTAGAAGATATCTGTACAAACAAGTAATTATGAATATGTGTTGGATGAACCTCAAAATCAGTAAGCTAAATGAAAGATGTCAGGCACAAAGGTCACATACTGCATGACCCCATTTATAGGAAATGTCTAGAATAGGCAAACCCATACAGACAGAAAGCAGATTGATGGTTGCCAGGGGCTGGGGAAAGGGGGAATGAGAATCAACTGCTTAACAGCTTCTGGATTTCCTTTTGGGGCGATGAAGATATTCTGGAATTACATAGTAAGTGGTGGTTGCGGGCTTCCCTGGTGGCGCAGTGGTTGAGAGTCTGCCTGCCAATGCAGGGGACACGGGTTCGAGCCCTGGTCTGGGAAGATCCCACATGCCGGCGAGCGGCTGGGCCCGTGAGCCACAGCTGCTGAGCCAACGCGTCTGGAGCCTGTGCTCCGCAACGAGAGAGGCCGCGATAGCGAGGGGCCCGCGCACCGCGATGAAGAGTGGCCCCCGCTTGCCACAACTAGAGAAAGCCCTCGCACAGAAACAAAGACCCAACACAGCCAAAAATAAATTAATTAATTAAAAAAAAAAAAAAAAAAAGATTAAAAAAAAAAGAAGTGGTGGTTGCACAACACTGTAAATGTACTAAATGCCACTGAATTATTCACTTTGAAATGTTAATTTTATGTTATGTGACTCTCACCTCAATAACGAAAGAATGCAGCTCCCTAACTGACATGGACGCAGGGGATTTGGGAACGGAGCTTTGGTCAACCAATCCTAATCACATGACTTGGGCCTCCGAGGGGTGAGGATTTTAATTCTTCTGTGTTCTCTCCCCTTAAAGGCTGACTCTGGAGAGTCAGGTAGAAAGAATTGAAATAGCGGACCATACCATCCCCGCCACACCCCCTGACTGCACAAGTGCACGTGTCTGGTTCAGTCCATTTAGCCTCTCCCTCCACCCCTCCAGTTTCCTGTCATGGTGGTATGTTCCTGCCCACTCTGAAACATTGCTACCATGTAAGCTCTTGGTTCTGACCATTCTCGCTGACGGTCTCTTGCGTTACCTAGGTTACCAAGTTTGCTTCCAACTTGCAGTTTGAATCTAAACTGCTCTGACCAATCAGGAGGCAGGTACGGGTTACTCTGAACTTTCTAAAATGTATGCAACCTCCACACAAGTGAGAAACCTCCAAATAGAATCCTTGGAGACTTCCCACCAAGTCCAGTATTATGTGCTTCCTAAGCAAGCACTCCCAAATACAGTTGCTGTGGGGAATTGAATTCCCTGCTGAGATAGATTTGGTATCTGGCCTTAGTTTGACTCCAAAAGCAGAAATGGCGGGAAAGAACTTTGTAGAAGGAGGCCATGCGATGCAAAGCTGAAAAGGGCGGTTGAAGGATGGTTTGAATTCACTGCTTGGACCAATCACAGAGTCTGGTTTGAGTTACTTTGCCCGTTGGCTTATCCTGTGCCTCCCACAATTCCTGCCACCCCAACTCAAGCACGAACACTCCACGCCAGAATCCTTGCTTGTGACGCAGGCAGGTGTTCCACTTACAGAGAAAGAGCGAGTGGATACTATCCCTGTCAGTCTTTCTTCCCCAACCAATCAGAATCTTTGTGGGCGGAGCCATCAGCTGGCTATACATGCAGCGTTCTCGCCCGTTTCTATCCTAGTTCACCCAGGTGGGAGGGTGGTGGGACGGTTCTCTCACAGGTCACCTAACAAGGTGCTGCCCCCACCCGTGTAAGGTTGGTTTAATTCTTACTTGTCATTGATAGTTGGCTAGTTAACAGTGTGCTTTTTATAGAGGAGTATATAGCATGTAGTAATATACATTAATAATACTGTAATTAATAATATACTTCGTCTGGAGGGCTTTGGATTTTTGACAATACGGATCACTTAGCTGAACTTGGGCACAGTGTTGTGCTTTATGTTACAACATGATTGACTCTGTAATGTTTTATTTGTTTAAATATTGGTCTTGGTCATGTACACCTTTGTATATGGTGTTAAGGCGCTGTTGGCTGGGCAGGTACAGGAGAGCGCTATGGCTTCCAGGGAACTGATTTTGGCTTTTTATTTTAAATCTTTGCCCGACTATTGTCACTGTGTGTTTAATTCTTGGTTGGCCCCTCAGAGAGTAATTTTGTGTGTGTGTGTGTGTGTGTGTGTGTGTGCGCGTGTGTGTGCTTTTCTCATTTGTGTGGTTGAATTTTGGAAGCAATCCTCTCAGACACTGACTTAATTTAAGAAAGAAGAAAAGTTTCTTGACATTTTCAACTTGGAAATGAGGAAATCGAAGATCTGATTGGCACAGGACTTGTTCATTGATGACTTTGAATAGTCTTCAGTCACCATTGGCGCCGTTTTGCGTTTTCGGATGATATACTTGTGTATTCAGTATCAGGTTTGACCAAACGTGGTCCTGAGGCTTTTCATGCAGTTTCCTTTAAAAACCTGGTCTTATTTGCACTTGATGTCTTACAAACACTGTGGATGCCCCCAGAGCCTCTCTTCAGCCAATATTGGACCCAATTTGGCACTTAATTTTGCAAAACAATTGTTTGTTGATTCTCTGCGTTCGGCTAAGTTTTGGTGTTGGGGATTTCATAGGTTTCTTATGAAAGGTTTCGTGAAGATTTCGATTCACAGGGGAGAAAATTCAGATTGCGTGCCTTTTACTCGGCAATTGTGTATTTGGTATATAGCTTTATTTGTCTAAATTGTGCTCTTGCTCTCATTTCATAAATTTCCTTAAAAATAGGGTACTCAGGATTTACAAATGTAGAATTTAATCATGGGGGGAGCCTTTAAGGTTTTACGATAGTGAACGCACTTACGTGTCTGTCATACGCTGCCTTGTAACGCGGGATGGCATTTTATTTTACAGAGGAATTGTGTGTTTGGTATCATTTGAATCCATTAAATGTAGTTCCTGCCTGGTCCTTTTCACAAGCTTTGGGTAAAAAGAAAGCCGTGTGTTACCTTCAATTCACAAGTAAGGAAACGAGTTTTCTAATCGATAGATTTGTGGTATTTTCAGCGTAAAAATACACACCTGGACAATCTGAGTGGCCACGGCCTCGTTTTAGGGCAGCGAATGCTCAAAAGTGCTCGGCACTGACCGCGGCTGAGCGGCATTTGGGAATTCATCTCCTGTATGTTGAATATGAGGTTATTCAGTAAAACTCTGTCCCTAGCCTTTGGCATATATTTCCTTTGAAAAGCGTGAGACACTTCAAGGTATAAATCAAGAAACTAGAGGGGAGATGGAGGGCGTTGCGTTTCCCGGCAGCGAAGCCCTGTTGCGTAGGTTTGAGTTTTATTTTACAGGCTCGTCGTGCGTTTAACATAACAATAATTAAAAAATTTAGGTCTAGGTCCTCTTTCCCAGGTGTTATTCCACAGGGGGGAAAGTGATTTGTGCAGTTTATTTGTAAGCAAGAAGGCCAGCAGGGTTGGGTACCAGGCTGGTCAGGACAGAAAATGGCGGGAATCCGGGCTCCTCCCCCACGCGCTGCTGACCCCGCCCCTTTGCTCACGCGCAGGGGCGGAGGTTTGTGAGGTTAAAGGTCCGGCCCAGGCAGGCTTCTGACATAGGTAGTGGTCGCCGATCTACGTTAGTGCTTCCGTTACGAGACATCTAACTTGTATTCGCGGGGAGAATTAAATGAAAGGAAAACCCTTGTTTCTCTCAAAAACCTGAGGACCGAACTCACTGAGAGGAACCCGATTCTCGCTTTGAGGTAAAATGGTGCTGGTGTTGAATTTGTCTGGTTTGTTCTTGATTTCTACTTGAGTTATGTATATTGTTCAGTATCTCAGTGACTTTATTGGTGGAACACTAGTGATCTCCAAATATTCTCGTCCTGTATTATGTTTAGAAATCAGGAAGATGGGCTGTTGGTAGGATCGAAAGCTGCCTCTGCCTTGGTTACTATGAGGTACCGAGGTTTTAGGCATTGGGACGTTAAGTAGCCTCACAAATACTACCGTTTCAAGCCCTAAACCTTGAAAAATTTTTAACTGTGGCTTTTAGGTCCAGGGGTCAGGCTTGAAGGCATCTTTATTGCGTCCACTTTGCTCATGGGGTTCTTAGAGGGGAGGATATTTTCCAGAGACCACGTCCACAAAAGCCAACGTTAGCAACTGTCGAATTTCTTTTATCGTTACTGCCTTGAAGGATCTAGTCTCAGTTTCAGACAGTAGCAATGTTATGTAATGGTTGGGGTTATTCATAAAAGTACCCTAAAGGATACTAGCTGCTTTTTGAGGTCTGTGATTCTCTAACTTACTGTGTTACTGGTTACTTACACCCATACCCCGTGAAATGTTGTTGTGGAATCTGGTGAACAGTTCAGCCTCCCATTTCAAAGGTTTATTACCCGTAATCCTGGCTGAGTCTTCAGCTATGGTATTGACTAGAATAAACAGATTTGTTCGAGACTCCCTCTCATAGAAGTTAAGGGACATTGCCTTTTAGCCTAATATTTCCTGCTTCCCCTGTGGTGTTTGATTAAAGCAGGATGAACCATGGTTCATTTTGAAGGGGCAGTCAGACCTCTGAAGCAGCAGTCTCATCTGATCTGGTGGCCACAAGATGAGTGCAGTCCCTGTCTTATATCTTTCACTCTGCGTGATTGGGAACCCTGCCCCCTCCCCCCAGCCATTTCCAAAAGTTCCTCTGGATAAGGAGGAAAAAAGAGGATGTTTGTCTCAGCCACTCAGCTAAGTAAGTTTCCAAGTTAAGTAACTTTCCCACTGTGGTGCTCAGCTGTCCACCCTCATTAAGTCTCCTGGCAGATTTGTTCAGCCATCACCTCTTTCAGGTCCTGCTGTGGAAGAGTCCAGTAATGATCAGTCTGTGGGCTTGTAACATGAAGAAGGAGGAACCGGAACCAGTAGTGAGAACCAGCCAGATGAATAAGTGCATCTCTGTGCAGTGCTGTAGTGTGAGGTGAAGGGTGTCGGGCAGAGGGCAACTCTGCTGTCTCCTGTTTCATTAGACACGGTGTTGAACCCCTTCCCTGCGTCTCTAGAAACGGAAACTACCAGCAGCGGCAGGGTCACTTCCGGCACTGCTGACTAGCTCTACGGTGGAGACCCTGTTTGTACAACCAGCTCCTTTAATTAAGCAGGAGAATCTTTTCCCCCAGACTTATTTGTATTCCTCTGTACGCTGTGGGTGCCACTGTTAGAGACACTGGCATAATCAGACTGTTCTTCTGATTTCAAAGAAACCTCACGCCGCCTTTTTAACGCCAAAGTTTTGATCTTTCTTTTTATTCTTTTTGGAAAGCCAGTAGCAAACAGCAGAGGGGTGGAATGCACTAGATTGTAGAAAACAAACTTCGGGAGTCAAAGGAGTTCGGGGGTGCTGCTTAGAGTCCTTTGTTTCAGCAGGTATGAGAACGTGGATCTGAATGTAATTCTAGAGCTCAGCTCTGTCTATGGAAAAGGGGGAGAGATGAGATTCATGGACCAAATGGGAAGCAGGGAATGGTAATCTGCCAGCCTACCTACCCTCCCTGTGGCATTTATTTGGTAGGGATCCTGAAGGCATAGGCCAGGAATTAAATTAATATGTAGGTCATACTCCTCCAACTCTTTACCGCTCCATACCTTGTTGGCCGTTTCCCTGATCTGCAGACATTGCTGGGACCACATACCATATTTAATACACAGAAAGCCTCCAGTCTCTGAGTCTGAGAGACACTCAGAGTTCATTTTCACTCTGAGGCAAGTCTGGTAGCTCAGCTGGCTTCTGACGTTATTATTTCAACACTTTGTGCCACTGTTAAAAATTTTCAGTGGATTCAGGTATTGGAAGCTGGGGGGCAAGGTTTGAGATTTGCATGCTTAAGGGTCCCTGACCCCTGTTGTTTCCTGTTCCATTACACAGTGGGATGAATGGGTTTGGCTGAGGCGATCATGACAAAAAGTGCTAATGTTGATTGGGTTACATTTAACGCTCCTGTATAATAAATGCTCTCTCTTGTTCCTGTCCGGGTCGTAGTCTCTGTCAATACAAGCGTCCAAACCACAAGACTTGATTGGTAAGAGAATTCCCCATTTGGTGCTGTTTCACCCAGACTGCTATCTGATATGTTTCTTTAAAACATGTAGAGGTCCTGTGTGTGAACTTGATTTCACCTTTGCTAACTGTCAATTTTCTGGCAAGGTATGTAGTAACTGGGTCAGGATTCCTTTCTGATGCGTGGTGAGATTTCCTATTAATTTGGGACTGAAGCTTTCAGAATACGGGAATACCAAACCTCAGCGTGGGACGTCTTCTAACCACAGTTTATACGTTAGGAGTTGTCGCTCACTCTGGCGTACGTTTTGGAACGTGGTCTTCCCCTGCAGCCAGGTAACAGTAAGTCTTATGAGTTGCACTTACTATAATCATCGGTAGAGTAAATGCCTGCATGAGGTGGCTCTGATGCTTGGTGCTTTATAACTTGCCACTTGGGTTGCTTTGGAGTCAGTCAGATCACAGTTCCAACCTGATTCCACCGGTAACTGTCTATCCTTAATTCCTAACTAACTTGTTGAGTCTCAGTTTCCTTATCTGCAAAACAGGACTCATACTTTGCTGTCAGGAATGTTGTGAGAATTAAATGTGATCACCTTCGTAATGCACCCGGGACACAGGAGATACTCAAGGAATGAGCCCCCCACTCCCCAATTTCCTGAACGCATGCATTGCTTGGTTTACCACCCTCCCTCTCCCCTTTCCTTTAGTTATTTCCTTTCCTTTCTCAGGTACAGCACATTCCTCATAGGTTACACTGGCTTCTCTTTGGAAACCACACCTCTGTGATCTTGCTACGGAGCAAGAGGTGGCCCAGGGACTCAGAAGTTTCCTTGTTCTGAGCCCAGGTTCTGTCTCCGCTAACTTGGACACCTTATACCGAGGGCTGACACGGCTCAGCACCCAGTGGGGTTCTAGGATTTGTCAAGCTATGCTGGCTGGAGGGTGCCTGTTAACTGGCAGTCCTAGAAAGTCCTCCTCCATTTCCTTGCCTATAACAAGTCACTTCTGATCTGTGATTAGTTCATTTAAGATGAGGTAAAAACATTGACAGTGTGAAAGATGGGGGAAAATGCTAAACATAAATATGCACTATCCTAAGATGTTCTCAAGGAGACCTTTAACCTTTAGTCTCAAAAGAACTTCTAAAGATTACCCACCCAAGGTCCAGATATCCACATTTCTCTCTGATTAGAAACTAAAGTGTCCAGCTGTTACATAGCACATTGACATTTCAAGACCGTTGATGTTTCCCTGTAATTGGTTGAATTGCTTTAAGGCCCTGGATGGCAAGGATCATTGTTATTTCCCATTAAGTGAAAAACTGAGGCTAGAAGTATTTAGACAAAGCTTTACCCACAACCACGGAGGGGACTTCCCCGGTGGTTCAGAGGTTAAGGATCCATCTTGCAACGCAAGGGATGCCAGTTCCATCCCTGGTCCGAGAACTAAGATCCCGCGTGCCGCGGGGCAGCCAAGCCCATGTGCCACAGCTAGAGAGCCTATGCGCTCCGGAGCCTATGCGCCACAGCTAGAGAGGAGCCCGTGCTGCGCAACCAAAGATCCCACGTGGCATTTAAAAAGTTGCGTGGTTGATGCAGGATTTATTGCCTGTCTGACTTCAATAATAACATTTGTAGGAATGGTGAGAAGATCATGATCCTTATAGGAAGAGTTGCAGGTCATTTGTATATCTTGATGCAGACTAATGATAGGTCTGGCCCATGAGAATAAAAACACAAGTGAGAGAGAGGCTGTCTCTGTCCTGTTCATATTTGCATTCCAAGTGTCTGGAATTGATTCTAGGAATAAACTGCCTCCTAGTGAAGGACCTGAGGTCTAGGTGAGATGTCAAAAGGGACAAGAGACATTGCTGTCTCTCTGTGTGTAGACATACACTGTAAGAAGTTCTGTCCAAAGTCTAGAAGGAGCCGATGAGGTTGCCGCACTGTGGCTGGATCAGGCGGAATCTGCAGGTAACTCTAGTAGGATACTGCATTAGGACTCTAGATAGCCACGAGGGCCTCAGGAGAGCCTCGTAACTGCTAGATGCCCAAAGAGCAGACCTGTGAGCTTCTGCTAGAGTTCTTCTTCCAGAGTCACGCATGGAGGTTCTGCTCTCCTTGCTTGGGTCTTTCTCTAGCTGATGATGCAGCGTGTAATGTCTAGGGACGGATTTCCCTAGAGGAAGCAGGGAAAGAGATGCCAGCTGGAAACATGCTGGCAGGAGAGTAAAGAGAGAAGAATGATTGTTCATAGTGCACAAAGGTACATGAGTAGCTTGCTGGTCAGGGAGTAACGTTTCTAAATTTGATCTCTTCTCAACAGATCCGGTTTCACCGTTTCCACCTGAAGGGATAAAGGCCTGCCTCTCTCAAGACACTTGTGAAGGTGAGGACATATTAGAGTCACAGAAGAGAAGCGTTTTTAATAATATATCATTTTGATTCACAAAATAAGCAAAATGGCTGCAGGTAAAGGTGTTCACAGCTTGCATGAGTGTTAATTAGAAACAGTTAGAAGCCTTGGCTGTGAGAGGCACTTGTTTAATTTAAATATCTATGCAAAGAGACTGCTCCTTATCAGTTAAAGCCATGGCTGGCACCCAGCCATCAGGAAACCCCAAAACCCATCTGTTCCCTTGGACTTTTGACCAAAACAGTCACTCCCACCCATGTAGTTAGTGTGAGTGTAGGTCATTCGGGTACTTGAACCCAGTGGGAATTTTGATTCCTCATTTAAGCAAAAAACACTTTCCAGCTACCTATTTCAGCATCTCTCACTTTTGGCCAACCTATAAACCTATTTTCTCCATGTGTGCATGTAGTTAGGTTGGAAATGTCAAGGGACCACAGGGGGATGTCTATGAAATTCCATAAAAATATGCTTTCACAAAGCTGAGGTTTATTGGTGTTCTAGAGGGGCTAGCTGGTAATGACTTCTTTTCCATTGGAGTCTGCTCCTCGCCCCCGCCCCCTCACCTTGAACTTTTGCTTGCATCTGGCAATCAGTTTTGTCTAATTTCCAAATGTTGCTTGTCGGTGGTTTGGCTGGATTCGTACCCAGAATGGAAGGTAACTTGGTGCATCTTAATGACATAGGTATTATCCTTATCCTGAAAGCTTTTTTTCCTCCCTTCCTGTTATTTTGTTTTGTAATTTCTCAGCAGAATCAAGAGATATATGATAATTTCATTAAAATGAGAGGTTCTCTTAACAGTACAATGATCCTACCGTCTCATTTCACGATAAACTCTACTCATCATATGTAGGCATTTGTGGGAATCCATATTTTTCATGGAGTTCTAATGAGTCAAAAGTGATCCAGAAAAGACTGCCCATGGGTCACTGACTGTCCAGCTATGGGGCTGACATGCATTTCCTGCAATCTGTCCGTGCAGAAACTGGGTGCACAAACCAGTCATGAAATAGAAGTTTGTGTCTTTTAGGAATTTGTATCAAACTTATACCAGTACGACATTTAAAGAATAAAATAATTCCATGAGGTTTACTCATCAAAATAGTACTTCTCCCAACCTACCACCATTCCCCCATTTCCTGCTCACCATGTTTATCCAGAAGTGGCACATGTGATTTTGCAATTATAGAAAAACTGGTGCTGAAAACTGCTCAAAAAATCATGAGAGCGCTAAAAGGATTTAAGATGGGGTTCTCTGGCCACTTTTTGTCTGTCTTTCTAAAGGGAGAAGAATTACAGAGGATGAATCCTCAGAAAGGGAATCAGGAGAAGGGGGAGTGACAAATAGGAAATGGTCTCTTACCTTCAGGGGCCTACAGCCCAGCCCAGAGGGCTGTTAACAGCAGCACTGTGTAGAGCTGCTCCTCAGGATGAGGATAAAGCAGCAGACAGAAGGACAAGGGCTTCTGGTGTGAAAGGTGTCATGGGCATTGTGTGTTCAGGGGGTGTCTCCTGCCCCCTTCCCCCTTCCCATTACTCCCTTTGCTTCAGCATCTCCCCGACTGGAAAGTAACCTAAGGGGTATCACAGATCCGGGAGTTTTATTACTACGGTCTGAGATGTAGCCAGCGAATATAGAAGGTGATGCATGTATCGGGAGGCAAAACTGTGACTTACTGTAAATACCACTTTTTCCTACACGTTTTAGCTTCAGAATATTGTCATTCAAAAGAAATGTCTAGCACTGTTGTCACTTGATTTTTTAAACTTTCATTGTGTCTTCCCACCTTCTGCCTTGTGGTTTGATTCGACTAATCAAAGTAATGGCTAAAGATGATTTCTAGTGGACAAAGATATCACTGTAGATGAGACTTCAAATTTTAGTATCCTCGAAGGCAATCTCAGTTTGAGATGCAACAACTGCTGTAAATGCTTCATTTAGATATGTATGCCATCTATGGCCTGTTTTTTATTTATTTTTATTTATTTATTTATTTTTATTTATTTATTTATTTATTTGACATCTTTATTGGAGTATAATTGCTTTACAATGTTGTGTTAGTTGCTGCTGTATATTGAATTTCTTTAATTTTTTTTTTTTTTACCACCAACACGGGTATTTTCTTTCTTAATGTACATATTTAAAATTTATAAAATGAAGAAAGGAATGTGAGATGAAAATAATCTTCATCCCACCTTCTAGAGCTAACCATGGTTGAGAGTTCACTTTTTCACTTTCCAGTCACTTGTCTTAAACATGGATAAGTATTATTATTTTTCTGCAAAAATAGGATCATACTGTAGGTGGTGTTTTGCAGCCAATTTTTTTTTTTTTAACATCTTTATTGGAGTATAATTGCTTTACAATGGTGTGTTCGTTTCTGCTTTATAACAAAGTGAATCAGTTATACATATACATATATCCCCATATCTCTTCCCTCTTGCGTCTCCCTCCCTCCCACCCTCCCTATCCCACCCCTCTAGGTGGTCACAAAGCACCCAGCTGATCTCCCTGTGCTATGCGGCTGCTTCCCACGAGCTATCTATTTTACATTTGGTAGTGTATATATGTCAATGCTGCTTTCTCACTTCGTCCCAGCTTACCCTTCCCCCTCCCCGTGTCCTCAAGTCCATTCTCTACGTCTGTGTCTTTTTTCCTGTCCTGCCCCTAGGTTCATCAGAACCATTTTTTAAATTTTAGATTCCATATATGTGTGTCAGCATATGGTATTTGTTTTTCTCTTTCTGACTTACTTCACTCTGTATGACAGACTCTGGGTCCATCCACCTCACTGCAAATAACTCAATTTCATTTCTTTTTATGTCTGAGTAATATTCCATTGTATATATGTGCCACATCTTCTTTATCCATTCATCTGTCGATGGACACTTAGGTTGCTTCCATATCCGGGTTATTGTAAATAGTGCTACAGTGAACATTGTGGTACATGACTCTTTTGAATTATGGTTTTCTCTGGGTATATGCCCAGTAGTGGGATTGCTGGGTTGTATGGTAGTTCTGTTTTTAGTTTTTTTGAGGAACCTCCATACTGTTCTTCATAGTGGCTGTATCAATTGACATTCCCACCAACACTGCAAGAGGGTTCTCTTTTCTCCACACCCTCTCCAGCATTTATTGTTTGTAGATTTTTTGATGATGGCCGTTCTGACCAGCGTGAGGTGATACCTACTGTAGTTTTGATTTGCATTTCTCTAATGATTAGTGATGTGGGCATCCTTTCATGTGTTTGTTGGCAATCTGTATATCTTATTTGGAGAAATGTCTGTTTAGGTCTTCTGCCCAGTTTTGGATTGGGTTGTTTGTGTTTTTGATGTTGAGCTGCCTGAGCTGCTTGTATATTTTGGAGATTAGTCCTTTGTCAGTTGCTTCATTTGCAAATATTTTCTCCCATTCTGAGGGTTGTCTTTTCGTCTTGTTTATGGTTTCCTTTGCTGTGCAAAAGCTCTTAAGTTTCATTAGGTTCCATTTGTTTATTTTTGTTTTTCTTTCCATTTCTCTAGGAGGTGGGGCAAAAAGGATCGTGCTGTCATTTATGTCATGGAGTGTTCTGCCTATGTTTTCCTCTAAGGGTTTGATAGTGTCTGGCCTTACATTTAGGTCTTTAATCCATTTTGAGTTTATTTTTGTGTATGGTGTTAGGGAGTGTTCTAATTTCATTCTTTTACATGTAGTTGTCCAGTTTTTCCAGCACCACTTATTGAAGAGGCTGTCTTTTCTCCACTGTATATTCTTGCCTCCTTTATCAAAGATAAGGTGACCATATGTACGTGGGTTTATCCCTGGGCTTTCTATCCTGTTCCATTGATCTATATGTCTGTTTTTGTGCCAGTACCATACTGTCTTGATTACTGTAGCTTTGTAGTATAGTCTGAAGTCAGGGAGCCTGGTTCCTCGAGCTCCGTTTTTCTTTCTCAAGATTGCTTTGGCTGTGGGGGGTCTTTTGTGTTTCCATACAAATTCTTGGTGGCTGCAGCAGCAGCCTTAGCGTCTCATGACCGTCTCTAGTTTCCCCGCTGATAGCCACAGCTCGCGCCCATCTCTGGAGCTTGTTTCGGCAGTGCTCTGAATCCCCTCTCCTCGCACACCCCGAAACAATGGTCTCTTGCCTCTTCAGCAGGTCCAGACTTTTTCCCGGACTCCCTCCCGGCTAGCCGTGGCGCACCAGCCCCCTTCAGGCTGTGTTCACGCAGCCCACCCCAGTCCTCTGCCTGGGATCCGACCTCCGAAGCCGGAGCCTCAGCTCCCAGCCCCCACTCACTCCAGCGGGTGAGCAGACAAGCCTCTCGGGGTGGTGAGTGCTGGTCGGCACCGATCCTCTGTGCGGGAATCTCTCCGCTTTGCCCTCTGCACCCCTGTTGCTGCGCTCTCCTCCATGGCTCTGTAGCTTCCCCCCGGCCCACCCCCTCTCTCCAACAGTGAAGGGCCTTCCTAGTGTGTGGAAACTCTTCCTCCTTCACAGCTCCCTCCCGGAGGTGCAGGTCCCGTCCCTATTCTTTTGTCTCTGTTTTTTCTTTTCTCTTTTGCCCTACCCAGGTACATGGGGAGTTTCTTGCCTTTTGGGAAGTCTGAGGTCTTCTGCCAGCGTTCAGTAGGTGTTCTGTAGGAGTTGTTCCACATGTAGATGCATGTATTTCTGATGTATTTGTGGGGAGGAAGGTGATCTCCACATCTTAACTCCTCCGCCATCTTGAAGGTCCCCCCTCTGGTCTATTTTTTAAACACTTCGGTAAAGAACCGGTAGCTCCATGCTTTTAACACTGTCATCTTACTTGGTCTATTATTAAAGTGACAGAAAAACTGATTGCTCTTGATACATGAGGAAAGGATGGTAGTATCAATTATCATCTTTTTATCATCCAGAGCCTGAGAATGGTTCCTTTCAGCTCTGAAAAGTTATTGTACTCCCCAAAATACAGAAGAGTATTTGGACTCCAGTGTAGGTGTTTTTAGATACTAATTTCTTAGTGGTAGTTTCCCAACCTGGGAAAATGATAGCTCAAAGTCTTAGGCATATAAACAAATGTCATGAGTGCACAGGAGACAAAGAAAATTAGGCAGTGTGGAAACAAGTGAAGGGAAAGTGTGTGAACTGGGAAGTACTCAATAGGCAATTCACAGTCAGACCATTTGTAAGGAGACCATCATCTAAGAAGCTTTCAGTTCTCAGAATTAGTTTATATATTTGGTTCCTTTCCTTCCAAAACACCTTGAGCCCAGTGGAAAATGAGTAGTCTGGAAATGGATTGGTTTGTCTATGCAGACCTGCAGTAACATGGGAAGAGCATTTATGAATTGCAGAGATTTAAGGGTCCCTGATACAATGCTCCAAATATGTATAAGGAAGAAGAAGATACCAGTGCCCATTTTGAGTATAAGAGAGAGAACTGCCCTTTTGGCAAAGGTGAGAAACTGGTGATGGAGATGGCTCTTTATTTACCATTTTCTCTGAATTCTGTATTTCTGAGTTGGTGTAGGCTTTGCTGCCCCTGCCTCTTGTGGATTTTTATTGGGCCTTTGAAAAATGGCTTTTGGGGTAGGTGGCCTCTCAACTTCTCATTTGTTTAGAGAGTTAAATTTCTGGGACAGACTTTTGCACACGGGCTGCTGTTTTGAGGGTGAGATTGTTCCAATATATTCCTCAAGACACTGTTTTCCTTCAGCTTTTCCATAGTTCATATCTTTCTGCTGTACTTTAATCTGAAGTCATGGTTGCTGCCTGTAATATTTCATTTCCCTCTTGTGATCCCTCACTGATTTTTTTCAGGAGGGCTCAGCTAAATTTCTGAGTTTAAATTCCATACATTGATCAGTTTCTTTTTCTTTCTTATTTTGGGCTAGTTCTGTGTGCTGAGTTTCAGGGTCTTTTTTCCTCTGCTTTCTTGTTTTCTGGCCCAGATCTTTGTTTTCTTAGTTTGTTCTTGTTTGTGGGGTTTCACTGTGATGACACTTCTGAAGCTGATACAGTTTGTGTCTGGCAGAAGGCATCTATTCACCTAAATCCTGTTTCTTTTCCGTGAACACCAGCAGGCCATCTAAAATCTGCTCTAAGCTTTGGTTTTCTCCGTCCCTGCCCTGCTTAGCTAAACTTTATCCAGTTTCATCTTTGATACATCTTTCCTAATTCCATAAATTCCTCGGCCCTTTGCCCTTAGGAAACATGCAATTCCTATATGCCAACTCACCTACAGTAGCTGTCACTAGAAAATCATCCAGTTAGTCTGTGACTATTTTATGCTGATAGTCCTGGACTTTTCTTCTAATCCGTCTAGATTTTTTGGTCTTAATCGTCAAGAGGTATTTTCCTACTTGCTATTTCCATACACCTTGTGCTTCTTAATCATTTCCTGCTCATGGCTCCTTCAGTGAGTGGGATTGGAGTCATCCCCCTCTGATTATTGAGTTCTTACATCTCATCATTTCTTAGGTTCTCCACAATCCTGGTCACCCTTTGTGATCTTTAAGAACTTAAACATCCTTCTTTATGTAATACACTCTTGAAGAGAATGTAGACCCAGGTGCATTTCCTTTTCTGTTTTTATTTGTCCCTTCTGGTCTTAAAGAGCTCATATTTCCCTATCTGCACAGGCTGACTTCTAAGATCTCATACTTAATATTAAGAACTCTTACTTAGAACTTAAACTGTTTTCATTCTTCCACTGCTGATGTTCTTTGATTTGGCTGATTACTTAACTTCTCTGAACTTTAACTTCTCTAAGTATAAAGTAGAGATGATGAGATCTGCCCCAGCTTCTTAAAGGGGCTGTTATGAGGGCAGAAGGTAAAAGCATTGTTGAATGCTGGGTCATCATAAATACCACCAGAATAACTTGTTGGTAAGGCCAAGTTGAGTTTATCCTTATTGTGGTAAGGAAGAGTACTAACTTGAAGGCTAAATGGGGATAGTTATGAGGTTTGGGAATCTGATTAAAGGTGGCTGTTGGAGTATGGGAGATTGATTAGGATTAGGTCAGGATCATGATATAATACTTTAGGATTGGTGGACACAACAACGGGAGGTTTTTGAGACAGGGTATTGATCTCAGTCCTATCTGCTGGAAGTCTGTGGTTCATTTGAGTATTTTTTCTGGAAGTTTCCAGAATGAGCAACAGAATTATTTGCAATGTTTTTCTTCATGAGCAAGAGTAACCTGGAATTGTAAAGTCATGCTGATGAATACAGTAGAATAGTAAAATTATGTTTGATAAGACAGCTGAAGAGTAAAATCATGTTAATGTAGGCAGTGAGCTATGAGGGGGTTGAAGCTTTTAGTTCTCAGTATACAAAAGCTCTTTGTAAATGATAAGTACTATATAAATGGTGGTGGTATTCATAAGGCAAGTGTTTCACTTGTTTTTGATTCTTATGCCTTTTTACCTAAATGCAATATTTTTCTGCTTAAATTCATTAGGAAGGGGAATCTTTATTCAAAATGACTAAACTTCTGAAATGTCATTTAGCTCTCTTTGATGCCTGGGCCCAACCTAGCTTGAAAAAGTCAAGTGTGTAACCACTACACAATTTTCCTCAACCCTTTTAGAAAGTGACTAATCATGAGAGATAATGAAGGGCAAAATCAGGGGGTTTTAATTCAGGTTAATCCTTCAAAATAAGATAAAATATTTGGGGGCAAATATATGCCAACATGGTGAGTGAAACAAAACTCCTCACCTGGCCAATCAAGAGACAGCCTTCTGCCTTCCTTATCTGAAGATGAAATCTTGGTAGGGCTTTCCTTTTTAGCTTCCATTTTGGCCTTAATGCTGGCTCACTGGTTAACTCCAGCTACATGGTATATAGACTATTTTTAAAAACTCACTGGCCATAAACTGGAGAATAGGTTGTTTAACCCATAGACTAATGTAGGTAAAATATCATAAGAAGGTTATATTTAACATTGGACTAATGGTTAAAATTTAGTTCTCCATAGGTAGTTACTGCAGAGCCTATTATCTCTAGGCAACATAGACATCAAATCAGCATTATTGATTAGTTCTCTTTTAATTTGATAGTCAGGTGTGAATTCCTCTTAATGGATCTGACACTATCATAGAAAATAAGTGGACACAGAGGAAAGAGCACTGAGGTATTTGACCATTGGAGTACAAATGTGGACCATCATGAAATAGGAGAACTGGAACAGTCCTCAAAGGCTACATACAATAGAAATTTTCCTATCTCATTTGGGAGGTAAAAACAATGAAGAAAATACATTTGCTCAGGATTCAGAGTGCATGACATACTTGAAATAAACTCACGACAAGGCCAGACATTGAAGAGAGAATGAAAAAACATGGCAAGAAATGATCCTTTTCTCAAGGATCTTACAATCTAGTTAGAGAGGCAAAACTAACTTAAATTTACTTAATCTGTATAACAAGTTGAGAGGAAGGAAACATTGCAGTTTTGATAGAGAAGTCTTAGAAGATGTCAACGGTGGGGTGCTTCTTGCTTTGGCTTTCTAAGGATAGAGCAAAAGTAAGAATCCACAGAGGGGAGAGGGAGAGTACTCAAGAGAAAGGTGTGAGGTAAGGAGACAAAGGTGGGAGGGCACAGATAGACCTGTGATCTTCAAAGCTGAATTGCTGGTTGAAATCTGCTGCCACTAGATTTACATTCTTCCCAGCACTGGTGCAACTTGGCCCTGAGTACACAGAGCCTTTATTGGATTATTACGTCTGTGACACTGCAGCTATTAGTCACACTCGGCCATAGGACCTGACAATATAATGATGTTCTGTTTTTACTTCTGTCCCGATAATGTCCCAGAAGTACTGAAATTATGACCAGAAAATTAATTTCTTTGCATTTGGACGAAAAGTAAAAGAACAGGGAATAATTCTACATTCAGGCTGTAAATCTCCAGAGTTTTTTGGACACATTTTGTGTTAACAGTTTAGGCTGAATTTTGCATTAAGCGTTGCACTCCTCCCCAGAGGAACTGGTGAGAAAAATATCTGATCAGAGCATTTTAATATTGTTCAAGGCACACACAGTTGTAACACTGATTATTTTGCAGGGTCACAAAAGGAATGGCTGTTTTGTGCCACATACTAGTTGCTTTACTGAGTATAGAAGTAAAACCAGCTACTTCATCCAATCTTCTCAGAGAAGGTTTTCTAGGAGATCCGTGTGTGTGTGTGTGTGTGTGTGTGTGTGTGTGTGTGTGTTTTAATACTGGGAAATTAACACACAGAACCATTTATGTTCTTATTCATATTGAATTCCTGATAAGATCAGTTAGGCCACATTCTCAATATTCTTCCCTAATACTTGGTCCACAGTCTCAAACTGTCATAGACAGGTGGGCCCTTGGAGATCACTGCCCACTGGATAAGTGAAGAAATGTCAATGTAGTGAGATAATGACCACATAGATTGTGACTGAGCTGACACTGCAATCTTGTCTCCTGCTTTGTATTGTTATTTTCATTCCATTGTGTACCTTTCCTCTCTGGAGAACTCAAAACTCACATTTCCAGGAAGTTGACAGTTAAACAAAAGCAGCAAATTAGCCCCTTTTTCAGATCGAAGAGTGGGGAACCACAGTGACCTTAAATGATTTATCCACAGTCACAAGGCCTGAGAGAAGCCTTGGTCAAGGATCTGTGTCACCATTCTCTGGCCATGCTCTTGTTTGATAATTGCATCAATGTTTAGGAAGAAATGTCATGTAATTAGGTGGTTAATTTTTCATTACTTAGACCAACTGATAAGGACTGCCATTGGAAAGTCTTTGCGGGACTTCCCTGGTGGTCCAGTGGTTAAGACTCTGCGCTTCCACTGCACGGGGCACAGGTTCTATCCCTGGTCGGGGAACTAAGAGCCCGCCCGCTTGCTGCTTGGCATGGCCAAAAAAAAAAAGAAAGAAAGAACGTCTTTGCCATCCAGAGTTGTAAAGTGGCTTCTTATAAGTTTGTATCCAGAGTTAGGTTAGGGTTAGAGTTGAAATACTAGGGGTGGAAAGGGGGTAGTGATGTAGTGTACATAGTTGAATCCCATAGGAGTTTAGCCTTCCAGGAGCTCCTTAGCATGCATGCTTTATAATTAAGTATTTCTAATTTCTTTATAAGCATGTTATTAGAAGTTAGAAAGTAGTAAGTGATATGATTGAGGTCTGGATATGGATCTAATGCTTTAAATCAGCACCCAGAAGAGTTACTGTAAGGCATAGACAAAAGGCACATGTTTTCTGTGAAGGTGGGGAAATCATTGGGCAAGATAGGAAATGAATGGAACCATTAGATGCCCTTGGAGAAAAGTATATTATTTATTTCTTTAGATCTCATGAAGCAGGTTTAGACAACCATCATTCCTTCCTTCATTAACTCAGCAAACAAGTATTGAATTCTATTTTATTAATAGAATAGATTGGGGACATTTAATAACTCACTGCTTAGCTTATGTGTTGAAATGAGCAATGAGAGTGAAGTACAAAGCCAGTGTTAACTCTGTGGATAGACTACCAGTTTGCTATTTAGAAATAGTTTCCAATCTCAGCCTTCCCACTAAAACCTACAATTAGTTTGAATGTTGTTGTACACTGATTACCATACTGCTTGCAGTAAAATATCACCCTCCCTTAATTGCAGTTTCTTTCACAGTCTTTCCATTTGAATTATTCAGCCTAGTTTTGAAAGAACTCTATGCAAATCAACAATGTAATAAATGCTTGTAGTACTTTTTTCAGAAAAATATATTCCAAATCATTTTATAAGGTGGTGTGAAAACAGTCATATGACCAATTTGGCTGTCTGTTGTTCGGACTGATTTTCTAATTCAGGCCAGTCTGTGTTCACAGGATGTCAAGAATACTATGAAAGGGTCTCCTGAAGAGGGTGGGAGGTTAGCCCAGACGACCTAAAAGGTCTCGTGCAGCTCATGTATATGTGATTCCATGACAGGCTAAACTGGTAGTAGATCAGATAGACACCATCTGCAAATGACATTTAAAGGGTTTTGAATTTTTTTTTTCCTTAGAGCTGATATGGACCAAAATTCTTCTTGCCAAAGGGCACAGTTTACCTTCTTGTTTATGGTAGCCATTTTTCATTTGTCACACGATTTGAAGTTTGTAATAGAGTATTATGTTCAACTTCATGATGCTATCGCTTTAAGTTGTAATAAATTTTTCTTCACATGCGTTTACAGACGCTGTGTCATACCTCAGCCTTGTTTCATCGAAGGACAAAAGTCGACGAGAACTTCACAGAGGTCCTCCACGTGTTAACGTATGTGTTTGAAGTGGCTGCGTGGAGTGCTGAAGGAGCAGTGAGAGTGTGCCTATTTGTGGGGAACGCTCTTCCACACACATGCACATACACAGCAGGGTGGCCATATGGCAGCCTATACGCATCTGTAAGGCCAAGAGTTCTATTTGTAAAGATGCATGTTATTGGTTCTTAACTTTTTGGGGGGTCACGGATCGATTTGATAACCTGTTGACATCGTATACCATCTCCTTGGGAAAAAAAGGCTTTTGCACATATCCACAGACTTTCAAAATTGTTTAGGAGTTTAGGGACTAACCTCAGGAGTCCAACATATTACCCAGGCTAAGAATTCCTCTTAATGTAATTTAAGCAATTATTTCTTTATTTGGTCATAAGATATTTGATTGCCTACCATGTACTCTGAGCCCTGTTCCAGTTCCCTGCTAACCAGCCACGTGACCTTGGGGCCATTCTTCTACCTCCCCAACTCTAAGTTTCCTGTGTAATCTAAGATTAGAGTGTTTTAATGTGATGACCCCTGAAGTCCCTTATAGTGTGTTATTTACTCAGCCTTGTTCTAGGTACAGATAGGAATGCACAGTGCAAGCATCCACTAAGGCAGGACACTGACCAGAACCCAGCAAAAGCAAGAAACAAAGGGAACAGAGGCTCCTGTTAGGTCATTTGCAACCCAGACACTTAGGCAAAGAAACTGTGTCTCACTGGTGTGAGGGAACTGCAGCACTGAGTCTGCTTCTATATGTGGCCTCTATATCATAATGAATGCTCATTTCATTAATCACTTTGGGCTATTGCATGGTTGTTTTACTTTATTGTTGGGTTGCTTTTAAACTTTTTAAAAATTGAATCCTTTTCAACCAAGTACTTAATGGGTCGAGTTACTGTTATTGGACTGCAGAGAGCTAGTACCCTGTGTGAGGAAGAGTGGAGTTTCACACAAACCCTTCCAAATAAATAATATTTAAAATGTTTATGTTACTATAGGTTCTACTGAAAGCATTTCTAAAGCTCCCGGTAAACTTGTCCCTAGGCTGCTTGTGTCTCTATTTATTCAGCCTTCAAATATTCATTTGCTCATGTCGGGCGTGTGTTTGTTTTATTTTTTATCCAAATGATTTAATTTTATACTAGTGTTTGTATAACTGAGACTTCAAGCTTGTGTCAGGATGCCCAAATAAGTTCACTCTTTCTGGGAGATTTTCTCCTAACAAGTAGGAATTCATCAACTTCAAATAATGACATATTAAACCTGTTAAATTGAAAATATCTTTATACTCACCCTGGAGCTTAAATATGTCAGCCAATAATAATCAGATGCCACCCAAACACTCACAATTTTCTGAGAAGAGAAAATTAGCTGGTTTTAATATGTCTGGAAGATAAATCAGACCATCCATGTTTTATCTTTCATATGAGAAATTTATATAACTCATATTAAACACATCAGATCAACTGGACAATTAGAGTAATTAAATGCTGTAGGGGAAAGAATTTTATTAGAAGACCAACAAAGACACTCGTGCTGGCAAGATCATATCCGAAAGAGCCGCGAGAAAGTGCAGACACATGAGGCTAGAGGGTGTGATGAAGGAACAGGTTCCCTGAAATCCTTAGGAGTAAAGAGGGAGAGGCTGGCTAGGCCTAGAATATGCCAGCACGCTGGAGAAGAGAACAGATACTATAAAGGTTGACCTTACTCCCTTTTATTTAAATTTAGAACATTTTGAAGTAAAAAATAAAAATGCTTTTAAACATGGATGCATTCATAATGAAGATCGAGAGCCTTCTCTCCCGTGTGTCTCTACCCCCTCCCTAATATCTGTTTTTAATTTCGGCTATTTCCCTGTCTACATATGCTATCTTAATACCCATTGCTTAAAATTTTATCTTAGGAGATTGCATATTCTGCTCCATGGCTCACTTACCCCACTCTCGTCTTTAGTCTCTTTCCCCCAGATTTACATCACTATTTCTCTACTAGTCACCTCTGCAATTTTAGCCACTATACTTGAACATTCATCTCTCGTTGCATCAAGAGTCCATGCTTGACAAGGACATTTATTTTGCATTTCTGTCCTTCCCTTCATTTCTTTCCCTTTTACATCCTGCACTCTGTCAAGCATACCTTTGCTTTTTACATTGTCAAGGTTGTTACAAGCACTCTTTATTTTTTTATAATTACCTTATTTTGTGGGGTAAATCATTAAGTAAATTCCTAAGAAAGGTATGTGTAAGGCAGAGTTTCTGAACTGTTAATTATTTGAAAATATTTTTATTTGGACCCCACACTTGATTGATACTTGGTATAGAATTGTAGGTTCAAAACCATGGGCCCAGAGTTTTCTTTTTAAAATTTTCTTTCTTCTATCTTTTTGAATCTTTTATTAGATAGATACTGGATCTCCTGGACCAATCATCCGTAACATTTGTATTTCTCCTTACCTCTGTCTCGCACTTTTGCTCCATGTTCTGGGAACACGTTCTCAGCCTTGAGAAACTTGTGATTCATCAGACATGCTTTTCTAGGCCACAGTGGACTCCCTACTCCCTATCACCTGGGTCTTTCCTAGGACCCATTCTTGATAAGCTCCCTTAAACTCCCCACTCATAATTGTGACTCCAACTATGGTGATAGTAGACACAAATGTCATTGTTTCTAATCTTTAGTTGTGTTCTCTAAGAAATAAAATATAAACCTCCTTTCCTCCCTGTCTTCCCCTTAATTTCTCATGAAAATATACCTTTTCCTTCCCTTGGAATGTCATTATGCAATATAAGCATCAACTATAGACTTCTCTATTTGCCAAAACATCATGAAGGTTGCCTTTCACAATGCCATGCCTGGGCTTCGAATAGAATTTATTTTGTGAACTTGTTCCACAGCCGATTTCTATACCCTGTCTTCTTGAATCTGGGTAAATAAAAATAGTACAAGGTCATGCATTAAATGAGCCATTTCAAAACATCCCAAGTAACAAATGGAAGAAGGGGGGAGGTTACTTGTGTTGGAGTCTCCCTATCCAGATAATTATCAATTTAAAAATCTACAGTAAGTACTCTATTCCTTTGAGCTGCTAATTAGCTCATTCTTAATTGGCAGAACGCCCCCAAAATACCGCCTTGATAATCCAAATAGTTTTTGCTTTCATATATATCAACGAGTCACTTAATTTAAGCTCTACACTGCATTTTACTCCTTGAAATATATAGCATCCCTTCTGTCACAGAAATTCTTGAGACTTTTCCTGCAATAATGTTATGTTTTGTGCTAAATGGAAACTTTCCAGATGATGGGCTCATCCGGCCTCCCACTTGGCTGCAAGATGCCTGGCACACTTAGCCCTATCGGTTTCTCCTGCCTGGTAATCAACCAAATCCTTCAGCTTGAACAGAGTCCATATTGTCAGTGGGTACAAGAAATGGGTGAATGAAATAGGTTTTTTTTCCCAATATTTAAACTATCTCGAGGTACCCAAAGCAAGATTGTGAAATAAGGGTGAGGCTTCTGATCTTAGAGCTTGATCTTACAATTCGGAGCTAGAAGACTCTGTTTCTTTGAAGAACTGTTTCCTGTATCTTCTTTCCCATTCATTGTTAACTTAAGCTTCTCTTATTAGGGCCAAAGTTTCATATGCCACTCCTCACTTCACAACCTGTGAAAGCATACACAGGTTGTAATTTTGGAAGTGACAGATGGGGGGCAAGTCTTTCATACTTAGAAGTGACTGAGGGAAATAAGACCTTCAACATGCATTACTGTTCATTCTGCCTCATTGGAGCATTCATTAAAGACTCTCAAAGAATGTGCCTCTCTATATCTGGGTTTAAGAAGCAGAGAGGGCATTCCAGAGGACAGTGTCTTAGCACTTGAGAAACCATCAGTTTCAACCAATTCGTTAGTTGCTCCTATAGTCTCCTTTTAATGTGTCAAGGTTTTGAATAGAGTAAACCTTTGTTTGTGCTTAATATTTAGAAAACCCCCCATAATTATCTATTTTTACTGTATTCTGAAGCTGAATATTAAACCATCCTAGTGATGTTAAGGTAAACTTAGCTTGTATAGGGTTTGGGCATGGTTTGTTTGCCTTTAAGATTACCCCAGTACATTTATTAGTGAATCTTTTACATGAACTGATGCAACTTTAAAAACATTAATTTTTACTCTAATCATAAGTGCAATGTGGTAATCTACATAGTGTTTTTAAGCACTCAAAGCAACTGTGAGAAGAAAGATTTTTACACTCCAGGAAGAAAAAAGTAAATTTCTAGTAGGTCATTTTAAATGTTCATATTGTGGTAAGTAGTGTTTATCTAATTTCAAGGCAAGACCCATATCTGGACTGTTGTCAGATTTCTGTGCTCTTCCACCAATCTGCTGAACAGAATGCATTTCAACAGAGCAGAACGATAGTATTAGGAATTATTAGGACTTCTGTGTGTCACACTGTCTCTTGCCATAGCAGAAGAGTGCTTCAACCTCTTAGAGAAGTGATTGCGTAAACCCCCAAACCTTTCATATACTAAATCTCAATTTCACTGCAATATTGAATTCCATTTTGATTAATGCCCCTTTCTGTCATTCAGCATTCAACATCTTGGACCTGGGAAATGCTGGGTCACAGGGAAGGAACTGGCGATGGCCTGTTGTCATTCTTTTCTGCTTTTACACTAACCTGCTGAACAGGATGCATTTCAACAGAGCAGAACGATAGAGTACTAGGAATTATCAGGACTTCTGTACTTCCTGAGGCCGCTTTCTTGTATCTACTATCTTGGATCATTCTTTGCTTATTAACAAGCTCTTGGAGATCATTATCAGTGCTTTTGAGGAAGAGGAGGAGTGGAAGTCAAGCAAGTAGAGGTACCATATGCTTCATTGAGGGAAGTCCTTAGCTAGAACCTGGACCTATTTGTGGAGCAGTCTTGACTTTTGTGGCTTGATGGCAGACCCTCAAAAACAGTGGCAGTCCCAGAGCTTTGCTTTAGGAGGAGAGAAGTTAAAGGAACTAAATTAGCGGATTGTTTTTCTACTGCAACTTTCCTGGTGATCACAGGGAGCCACCAAATGTACGCTGCTCGTACTGTTGCTTTTTTCCCATTGTCAGCTTTGTCCCCAGATTTTGGTTCTACGAAGAGTGGCACCCAAAACAGTAACAATTAGTATTTGCTGAGTGCTTAGTATGTGCCAGCCAAAGTGTGAATAGTGTTAAATTCCAACAGCTACCTGGTGAGGTGAGCACTAATTCTCACTGTATAAATGTGAGATAAGGATACTGAACCTTAAAGCAGTTCAGTTCTTTCTCACCCAGTGGAGCTTGGATTCAAACCCAGGCAGTTGGAGTCTAGAGAAGATGCTCTTAACAGCTAAGTGTGTGTCATGGAGTCTCCTGCCACAGTGCAATGCTTGAGAGACTCAACTTTTATAAGGCTGAGGAGTTTCTGAATTTTTTAGTCTTATATTGCTAGCTGCCCTGCCCTGCGAAGAATATTAAAAGAAATTCTTCAGGGAGAATGAAAATGATTTAAGTAGAAAATCAGATCGACATTAGAAAAAAAAGAGTGTTAAGAGAAGGGATAAATGAAGGTAAAATAAAATCTTTTAACTTAATTATTATTAATTTATTTGATAGGTAAACTGTTCGAATAATAGTAAGAGAATATTTGCTTGATTACGGCGTCTGGATAAGTGAGGCTATTGACGGCAATATTGTAAAGGATAGGAGTTTGGAATTAGGAATACTGTAAGATGCGAGCACTGCTTGTGAAGCAGCATGGTGTTATTAGAAAGTCAAATTTTCTTTTAAACTATTGTTGATATGCTAAGAGAAGAGATAAAATAGACTCATATAAAATGCTCAATTAAAACCAGAGAAGGCAGAAATAGAGGGGAAAAAAAAGAAATTAGAGCAGGGAATAAAAGTGGTTACTACCATAGTAAATAGATATTAACCCATCTATATCAATAATCACTTTAAAGGCAAATGGTCTAAATATGTCAGCTAAAAAACAGATTTTCAGAGTGGATGAAACTATGTTGTCTATGAGAGACCCATTTTAGAGATAAATATTTGGGTAGTTCATAAGTAAAGGGATGGAGCAAGATGCTATCACTAAACAAAGGAAAGCTGCAGTAGCTGTATTATTTTCAGACAAGGTAGATTTCAAAACAAGGAAAATTGTCAGGGATAAGAGGGAGCAGTACATAATGAGAAAACATAGAAAATTCTCCAAGAAAACATAACCGTTTGTCAAAATATGTAAGGCAAAGGAATAGAACTTCAAGGAGAAATAGACAAATCCACAATTACAGTTGGTGGTTTCACTGCCCTTCTTTCATTAATTGATAGATGAAGCAGGCAGAAAATCAGAAATGGTATAGTTGACCTGAAAAACACCATCAGTCAAATTTGATCTAATTGACACTTGGAGATTACTCCATGCAACAACAGCAGAATACATATTCTCAAGCTCACATAGAACATTCACCAACATAGATCACATTCTGGGCCAGGAGAAACACCTAAACAAATTTAAAAGAGGTCATGTAAAGTATATACTTGGACCACAATAAGATTAAATTAAAAATCAATAATCTCCAAATATTTGGAGATTAATCAACACATTACTAGATAACACATGGATCAAAGAAGTCCCAAGATAAATTTTAGAATATTTTGAACTAATAAAAGGGAAATACAACTTATCAAAATTTGTAAGGATGCAGCAAAAGCAGTGCTTGAAGGAAAATTTATAGCATTAAATTTAGAAAGAAGAAAGATTTAAAATCAATTAAAGTAAGCTTACACCTTAGGAAACTACAGAAAGAAGAGCAATCTGAGCCTAAAGCAAACATAAGAAAAGAAATAGAGTCAATAAAACTTAGAGGAGAAATCAGTGAAATTAAAAACAGGAAAATAATAGAAAAAATCAAGGAAATTAAAATCTGGTTCTTTGGAAAGAGCAATAAAATTGATAAACCTTTAGCCAGGGTAATGAAGATTAAAAAAGAGAAGACACAAATTACTAATATCAGCAAGAGGACTATCACTACTGATAATGATGGGCATTAAATCTAAAACTTTCTAAAATAAAATCTGATTAAAATAAAATTTTTAAGTATGAATAATGATCGGGGGTTTACTGAAGGGTATGGGCTTCTCTGCAGATTACAGAGTGCATACAAAGGCTGAGCTCACAAAAGGTCTTGTGGAGTTCAGGGATCGGTCTCCAGTAGGCTATGGCTGCGATGGATAGTTGAACAAAGATGCTAGAGAGTGTGGTTTAAGCAAGCCTGCGAATGTATTTAGGTGTCATATTTAATTGTTGCTCACTAATCTTGGGAACACTGTTGAATTAATTTGGGTGCTCACAAAAATGGGGGGAAAATTTCTCAAGGTTGAGACTGACTTGCCTTTTATTTTCCCTTAAGGGAAATGGGCTTTGGTGGTCAGTAAAAGACCAAGATTGAATATAATGAGGACTTCCCTGGCGGTCCAGCGGTTAAGACTCTGCACTCCCAATGCAGGGAGCACGGGTTCGATCCCTGGTTGGGGAACTAAGATCCCACATGCCGCACAGTGCAGCCAAAAAACAAAAAAAACAAACAAACAAAGATTGAGTTGAATATAATGATAACCATCTTAATAGCAGCTAATAATAACAGTGCATATCTATTGTTTTTTAAACTGCCTTAAGCCAGGGTCCTGTCAGCACATCCCAAGTGCAAATAAGAAAATCACTTTTGAATGGCTTTTAAATTTGCATTAAGAAGATGTGGTACATATACTCAATGGAATACTACTCAGCCATAAAAAAGAATGGAATAATGCCATTTGCAGCAACATGGATGCAACTAGAGATTATCATACTAAGTGAAGTAAGTTAGAAAAAGAAAGTCATAATCTTTAAAAATGGCTACCAAGTACCACTGAGTACTTATTCATTTCTGTTCTGCATGGACAATGTCCTTAATAGACAGCTGCAGGACCCTGATTACACTCTATTTTGCTTATTAGATCCTGTGGCTTACTCCCATGAAGAGAGAACAGGTCTCATTGGTACAAAATAATCACACTCTCAGCCCCAAAGAGCATCACCTCTGCTGTAGACTGAATTGTGTCTTCTGAAAATTCATATGTTGAAGCCCTAACCCCCAAGGTGACTGTATTTAGAGATAAGGCTTTTAGGAGGTCATTATGTTTAAATAAAGTCGTAAGGGTAGTATCCTAATCAGATAGGACTGGTGGCCTTATAAGAAGAGAAAGAGAGAGATCTCTCTCTCTGCATGCGCACACACTGAGGAAAGGCTAAGTGAGACCACAGTGACAAGGTGGCCATCTGCAAGCCAGGAAGAGAGATCTCACTAGAAGCCAAGCCCTGCTTCTAAAACTATGAGAAAATAGATTTCTATTTTTTAAGCCACCCTAGTCTATGGTATTTGTTATGGCAGCCCAAGCTGACTAAGACATCCTCCATTCTTCTTTCTTTAGCCACAGAGGATCAGTGAGAACAATAGCCAAAGTATTGCCTACATATAAAACACAGATAAAGAAATTCCCTGTGTGGAAGTTTGGTGTCTACAGTTGTTTAAAGGGCAATTTGGCTTGTCTCTTTGTGTTTTAATAGCAGAAAGACATTTCACGTAATAATTCAACTCCGTGGCTCACTCTAATCTAGGTCTGTGAGTGGGGATTTGCATTCTTTGCTTGTGATTTACATCGCTTGACACCTAATATAATGACTCCCACTGCAAGGGCCATTACTGCATCTGTGCAGCTCCAATCTGTCACTGGCAAAGGTCTGAGAGCTGGTGTACCCTCCATTCAATCAAGAAACTAGTGCTGGGTGTAATTAATTACATCCTTTCCCCCCCAACCTCACCAACTGCTACACATCACTTCTCTTAAAAACTCGGTCAAGGCAATATTTTTCCCATACCCACCCCCCACCCCCCCACCTTTTCAGTAAATGCAGATGTGGTTGTGCAATCCATCACTGAAACCTCAGGCTTTTTTTTTTTTCATTTCAAATATTCATGAGCATGTGTCTGTTGCAAATTTCAAATGCATTCTTTTAAGGATGTCATTAGTACCTGAGCTTCCCAACTAGCTACTATACTCAGGAAGATCTTTGAAACTGGAGTTTCAGCCATCTGTATGTAAGCAGCAGCCGTCTCTGTGATTGTCTTCTAGGACTGTAACAGATGCCTTAGCTGATAAATAACACCCGTAATTTTATTGTCAACATTGCAGTTCAGTGACAGTACCTAAGCACCGGTTATTCTGTGGGCTAGGTTGAATGGGCTAATAGAATGTGGGACTAGGATTTCAAGGGTAAGATTTGATATGATTATTTACGTTGTATCATTAGGCATTACACCAAATAATTTATCCAAGTGCATGGTATTCAATTTTCAAGTCACTCAGATTTTGAGTGACTGATAAATTAAGAGAATGAAGTTCATTATCGGCAGTGAGAAGAAAAAAGTGCATCAGAAGCTTGGAAAAGAACAGTCTTAAAACCAGCTAAGCCCATAATGCATTCCAGTGAATTGTTAAGATGCTATTATTATGTTAAGAAGTTCTCTGCTTTTCTATGCAGGTCTCTGAGAGTATTTTCTGTTGGCCATTAAGACAGAGCAAGGCAAACCAGACAGCAGTTGTGACTTGAATGCTCAGTGCTGTAAAACTGCTGTGTGAATCCATTTTCAGTTTAGGTATGGAAGATGATGGTCCCTCAGTGCTGTTTGCCTCATTAAAACTCAGGAGGGAAAATGTAAAGTGAGTGGAAAAGAGGAAGGTGGAAAAAATTAATTGGAGTTGTGAGACCAGTGACACTCCCACCCGGTCAGCCGCATCTACAGTTAAAGAAGTCAGTGCTGTCTAGAGGACTCATCACTTCTTTCAGGTCTCTGGAAGGCTGTTAACCTCTTGCCTGCGTATCAGAAGCATAGCCCCTGGAACGGACTCTTAACTCTGTGCACTAGAAAACAGAAATCAGAATAAGGCAGAAGTTCTTGGAGTTTATCCAGGAGAGTTTAGTTATTGAAATGCTGAATGTCCTCATTATGCCAACTCTCTCCTCCAACCCAACACCACTCCTTGTACTTTAGATCTTTGTATTGTTCCTCATCCCCAGAATGTGTCCCCCTTCCTTGCACATAATGAGTAGACTGGAAGGGAAGAGACTCTGCACTTAGGTTAGTACTTAGGTAGGAACTTTGGGTTCTAGTCTTGGCTCAGACACTTAAAACCTCTCTGACCTGAATGTCCTTATCTGACAAACTTTGCTGTGAAGGTAAGGATCTTTTATATCTCATCAGCACCAAGAGTTCTTAAGTCTGGGCATTTACCAGCCTCAGAGAGGTTCCTGCTCTGTGGCCCATTGGCATGTAGAGGGATGTGGGATTTACTGACATCTAGAAAAGAGCATTGACCTGGCTTCTGAATTTTCACATTAAACGATTAATCCTACTTTTCTCTGCTTGTCTCAAGTACAAATCTGTTTTCTATCAGTAGTAGAAAATATTAGCGCTCTACATTTTTTCTATGCATATTTTTATAAAGACATGAGCTCCTACTATATTCATGGTTAATATCCTCCTTTCTTAACATATCCATGGCATGGGCTTCTTGTAGTGACCATATATCCTGAACCAAGTAATGTACACATAGTATATTAGTGGAGTCACTTTCAATGAAGGAGTCAGAAAGAAAAGCAATTCAAAGTAGCTTTTAAGCAAGAAAGGAATGGCATATTACTAAGAAATCCTATGGTGGCACTTAGTTTCACATACAGTATTAGTATTCGCTTTCATTCTATTTCTCGGTGCTGCTTTCCCTTGTCCGCTTAGTCTTGGCTCTTACCTGACACAAAGAGGCCCCATCCATGTGGTGAGAGGAGACAACTACCAGTGCTCCCCCTTGTCTACCTTGTAAGGAGAGATATATTTAGACTCTGTGGGATCCGATTGTCCCCACGTGGCTCGTGTACATCACCTGCACCAACCTTGGTGGACAGGGGTCATGGGTCACCATGATGGGCAGGCGATGCTCTGATTGCTGGCTAACTGACAAAATCAACAGCCGTTCACTACATTCTATTTCCAGTCTGCTAAGCACTCACCCTCACTGAAATGTACACAACCATCTCCCTCCTTTTCCTAGTAATCTTTGCACAAACAACCTCCTGGCTGGGATCACAAACACACTCACTCTCTTTCCAACTGAAAATAACCAAAAGACAATCAAGCTGATGTTTCCAGGGATATCTGTGGAGGGGCTTCTTTTTGCAATTGTGAAATTCATTTTGTGAAGTCTTTAACAGGAATAAAAATCAAATTTTACATATTTCTCACCTTTTTGGTAGTCACAGACACATTCCCTTTTCTGCATTTAAAAGTCAAGTAATTCTGAAGCCTTGTAAACATTTGGACCCACTGTGTTCAGTTGGTCACAGATATGGCATCAGACGCCATTCCCACCCAGGTGTGCTGTCTTAGCTCCTCAAATGGATAACCAATTGTCTACTTCAGTCTCTCTTGAACTCAGACCCCACTGTCATAAATCATTTTTTCATTCTCCATCTCGGGGACCACACCTTGGAGTCCCTAAATTCCACATCCTAGTGACTCTTAGCACCAAGCTCTCCATCCAAAGGGGCTCTTAACTGCTCTTGCTTCATGTTTTCCCACTGCCTTAGGCTTGTTGATGTGGAGCACTCATTTCTACAATTTCATCTCTCTGTATTTTACCACTCCGTTATTGACTGCCAAAATCCCATCTATTTCATACCAAAAGTGAACATGAATGTGGAATAGAGACTTAAACAGAGTGTCAGGAAACCGTTCACTGGAAGTAATTCTACCGTCTTAAATAAGTAGGAGTGTAATTATTTTAATTATTTTTCACATAAGAGCTATATCTTGGGTTGTCAAAATTTCTATTTAAGGCTTCTTTTCAACGTGAATGTGGAACTAATGATTAAAACTCAGTGTCATTTAGGCATGTTTGACTGCATGTAACAAAACGTTTGACTGCATGTAATCCCAACTACAGGGTCACGTCACAGAAAGTGTGTTGGTAATAAATTCACGCCTTGTGTAATAGCTCCGGATCATTAAGGATCGATGCTCTTACAGTCTCATATTACTCTGCCATCCTGAACTAGGGTTAGCTTTCCAAATCAATTAATCTAACACGACTTTTCCTTTCCCAACCTTTGGACATAAGCCTCATGGTATTCCATGTCCAGTGATCCTGGGCTTTTAACTGCAAGTAACAAAACAGAACTACATTGGCTTAAATAAATACGATGGTTATTGAGTGGCTCAATGGCATCTTCAAGGAACCATGCTCTTAAGAAATGTTTTCACTCTTCATTTATGGTTGTATTTCATCTTCATACTTGTTGTCTCCTGGAACTAACAAGGCTTCTACTGCGGCTTTCATCTTCATACTGTTGTTTCATGAGAGAGGAAGGCTTCCTTATTCTAGCTGTCAACTTTGTATTCAGTTGGTAAAAAGGGAAAGTGTGAATGTTGAATGGCAAAATAGGTCTTTCCAGGCATCTCTCTTTTTTATCAGGTACACAAACTCAGTAGACTCCTGCTACTGTCTATTGACAACTGTGTCAAATGTCCTCAACAGTCTGGAAGGGGGATTAGAAAGCCACATGGAAGTGAATATCATGATAGAATTTCCAGAACTGGCAAGGTATTAAGCTAGGCCTACAGTCACCTTATCTGTGCTGTCCCATATGGTAGCTAACAGCTGCCTGTAGCTATTTCAGCTTAAGTACAACGAAAATTTCAGGATCTCAGTATTATTAGCCACATTCAAATGTTCAATAGCCACATGTGGCTGGTGGCTACCATACTAGACAGGACAGATATAGTGCATCTCTACCTCTGCAGAAAGTTCTGTTGCCTAGTGCTGTACTAGATGAAATAGGGTCAGTGAAGGGATAGTCAGTTCCCAGTTCTCAGAGTTGGTTCGTAGCGAAGCAGAGACCAGACACCTGGTCTCCTAATGTTCAGGTCAGTATTCTTTTAAGTAGACAGCACGGCTTTCTGTACATTTCTGTCATTCTGCTTAATATTGCTTCGCATTTTGTTGTCCTTCTGTGCTCTAGTGTGTATATGAGTGGTTGAAAATGCTGACGTGGGTACTCTGCGGTGTTTTCACTCATCATTCATGGAGCCACTTAACATTTCAGTATAGCAAGGGCCTAAATGACTATAAGGAAGTCGGTTGAGAGTAGGTGAGAACTGCGGTGACGTTGAAGAAATCTGTTTTAGCTTTAATTCTGTTTTACTTTCTGTGATGGCTAAAATACATTGCCCCTTTAAGAAACCAGATGGTAAAATCTCATGTTTCTGAGGCTTAAATAAATGAACGAGGAATAGCTGAGGCATACCCTTTAAAAAACTTTTTAGATCCTCAGCCTAGAGAAGGGCTAGGATGGAAGAGAAAAGTACAGAAGCTAAGGTGTTGTAAGAGTAGTAAAGAGAAGGTAGGCTGCTATCAGCTAGAGTCTATGTAATAGCTAGATATAAATGGAAGCATCTGGTTTAAAGCATGTGTAAATAGCCATGGGTGATAGAGGGGAACAAGAGAAAAGGCATTAGTTAGAAAAATAGGGAATATTAGAAATAATAAGAAATAAGAGGGCGTCCCTGGTGGCGCAGTGGTTAAGAATCCGCCTGCCAACGCAGGGGACACGGGTTCGAGCCCTGGTCTGGGAAGATCCCACATGCCGCGGAGCAACTAAGCCCGTGCGCCACAACTACTGAGCCCGCGTGCCACAACTACTGAGGCCCGCGTGCCTAGAGCCCATGCTCCGCAACAAGAGAAGCCACCGCAAGGAGAAGCTCACGCACCACAATGAAGAGTAGCCCCCGCTCGCCGCAACTAGAGAAAGCCCGTGTGCAGCAACGAAGACCCAACTCAGCCAAAAATAAATAAATAAATTAATTATTTTTTAAAAAAGAAAGAAAGAAATAAGAGTGGCCATGTATTTGAATTTCTTTTTTTTTTTTTTTTGGTCATTATTTATTTAGCTGGGCCATTCCACAAATAGTCAATGGAAAATATTAAACTGAGTGTTTTATTATTTATCTAAAAGTATATGAGCACATTATCTGGTTTATTGCTGTCATTCTTGATTTCTTAATATAAATTAAGTTGGTTTGTGCTGCCTCAATTAGCCATCATTAATCACATTGCAGCTATAGCCAGAGGTGAAAGTTAGCATCTCAGGAAGAGTAAACATCCCCCTCTGGTAGCAGGCCTTCATTTCTAAGCCCCTTTTTATAATGAAAAAACCATAACACCGAAAATCAAATACTTGGCAGTAGCGCACCCTATCGCATGAGTTAGGACATGTCCAGTGTTCTTGAGCATCTGCCTCATTGTTTTCATACCAAAGAAATCCAACTTTTCACATAACTCATTCCCCGGGTTCATTCAGTCTCTGGGCGTGTTTTTCAAGCCTTCAGTAGGGAAGTAAGTAACCAGCATAAGCTTGGGAAGATATTGATTACTTCTAGATATGTGCTTGCTTTGCTTTCACATATCCAGAAGATGTAAATGGAAATCCTTACTGTGTCTTGGGAAAATGCCACACAGGTAATCCGTGGAGAATCTGAGCTCAGGTCTTAGCTATGAGGTTGTGTGCTTTGACAGCATGTACACTGATATTTAAAGAATATAATGGAATTTGTGCTCTTGAGCAAGTCATTTATCCACAGGCTTATTTTCCTCATTTGGAAATGGGGAGCTTGGAGAAGGTTTTATGGTACAAATGTTATGATACTGTATGGGAAATATCCCTGCCCCTCAGAGCCTGGAAATCATTAAATATGTCACCCTGTCAGCACAAATGAAAAAATGCACTGGAAATTGCTGAAAACTACTGCAGTACAAAATGCCCAGTACAACTCATGGTCTCTTTCCATGAGAAAATTGCAAGTTCCCAAGGGAATTCTCATGAATTCTGACCTTCCTCAGGAGGCACTGAGTAAATCAATGTGTTATTGGTCAACCTGCTGTCATAAATCTATTCTTATTTCCTTCTTTGAGTCTCTACACCTATATAGTGAGTGGCACATCCAGCAGAAGCCTGCAGTTATCCAGCAGCTCCTCTGAGAAGTCAGCAGAGGTGCTTCCCCAAGTTCCAAAGGTGTTCTGCTTGTCGAGCAGAAGCAAGTCAGCTGTAAGGGAGAGAAAGCAGCTCTGTCACTGTAGGGTTGCTCTAGAGTATGTGGGCTCTATCATATGTACTCTCACATGTCCAGTAAAAGGCATGGAAAAGTAAAACCCATAAAGGTGTAATTATGAAAATAAGGATATTAAAACAATCAAATCCAAATCTGTTTCAGTGGTTTCAAAGTCAACCCCAAAGTAAGAACTCTTTTTACAGTACAGTTACCCTATGCTAGCCAAATCCAAACCAACCCATCATTTCACCCTGTGAATTAATTACTTGATTCGACATTTATCAACTGGGCATGTTGAAATCTGGCTCCCCAAAATATCACTGAAGCAACCTGTTGCCAAGGAAAAGCTAGCTGAGTTTACTGCTTACCACTGTAAGGGAGAAATCCATACTGACAGGGTCTAATGGTGTTTTAGGTTAGGAAAGGAAAGGCTGGGATATTGAGACGTTGAAGTCTGTCCTAACTGTAGGGGAGCTCGATTATGATTGGGTAAAGATCATGATACAATGGTTTAGAATAGGTGGGCATGGCACAACAGGGCTTTGGAGGCAAGAGGTTCAAAAAGTCTAAGGCTATAAACCGTCAGTCAGTGCTTTCTATTGAAGAGCTGTGGAATGAACAGTAAAGCTATTTGCAACTTGTATCTTCCTGGGCAAAGTCTTTTTGAATAGTAAGGTCATACTGATGAAAATAGTGGAATAGTAGACTCATGCTAATGTAGACAGTAAGCTATATGGGGTACATGCTTTTGGTTCTCAGCACCTATGTACTGGGGAGTACACGTGCCCTGCCTGCCATCAGGTGCTTATGTATTTTAAAGTTCACAGAGATAAGAAGCAAGAGTTGAGGGAAGAGGAGTACCACTAGGTTGGGAGAATGATGGACAAATTCACGAGGGAGGTAACGTTTGAGCTATGTATGCCTTGATCGTTGGTTATGAGTTTAGAACGTTTGAGTGGTAACCTAGAGTTTCATGCTAAAGGCTATACTACTGCTTGGCTAGTCATGTCTCCCTTTTTCTTTAAGGGTTCATTCAGGGCAAGTAAAGACTTACCCATTTTGTCATAGCCCTGTGGATGGAAAATGAAAGCAGAGTCATTGGGTGAAGTTCAGCACCCCCCCGCCCCCCGCTTTTTAATTGGAGTAGAGTTGATTTACAATGTTGTGTTAGTTTCAGGTGTACAGCATAGTGATTCAGTTACACATTTTGAAGGTTTCTAGGCCCTCTGAAGCAAGGTGGCAGGTTTTCTCGTCTGAGCTTTTTTATAAATGAGCTCATATTTTGGGGCAGAGCTTCTTTACTTTGAGGATGTCCTCCGTTAGCACCACATAAACATCACTGAAGTATCAGTAGGGAAAGAAGGAATGAGGTGGTTTGTTGGACTCTGGGGATGCTGTTCAAGGATGCAAGTCCAGAGCAGCTGCTCATTTTCTCATTTGAGCTTTGTGAGTTCCTTTTCCTTCCAGGATGACTGAGCTGAGAGCAGAGCTCTGTTTTTTCAAACAATGGGTTAGAGACCCTGGAAGCGGGAGCACTGATTTTGATTTTTTTGAGGAGTTCTCTATCTCTCTCATACACACACACACACACACACACACACACACACACACACACACACACACGCTTTTGTTAATGGCAGCAAAGAGGAAAAAAAGCTGGTATGCAGAATGAGGGACCGCTTAAGTAGGGAGATGAATGAGAATCAGTTTTTTAGGGGTTAGAGGTATGATTTAGGTTTTGGGAATTCATTCCTAAGGATATTTCCAGACAAGTTAGAATAAAACAATGAACAAATTAAGGCAACTTTGCATTTCTCCTGTTCAGGGAACTGATCCTTCAGATAAGACAGATTGGTGTTTTGAAGGTATTATAAGGGATTTTAATTCCAGCACTTGTGGCATTTAATACATTTTTGAGTTCGTTTTCCCCAAAAGGGCTTTGTAAAGTTCCCTCAGAGCTCTTACTAGGCCTGACTGTGCCACATGTATCCTTAGCTAAGCTGAAGATGTGTTGAATTGCTGCCCTCCTTACCGTGGAAAGAAAAATGCTATAGCTCCCCCTTGTGTCATGTGAGGCCAAAAGCATCTTGCGTGATCCGCATCAGCCGAATCCACTCCGCTAAGTATCCTAAAAGTATTTCCTCAAAGCTTTTTGGGGATGGGACTTTGCTATTTGCTGTACAGGAAAGAACTAGGGAAGCCAGCTAATCTTTTGTGATTTCTCCCCTCATTTCCTACTTTCCTGCAGTGTATCCAAGAGAATCTTTCCTGGAGGATCACCTTTTTCCGGCAGACAGTTTGTTTGGGATGATTTTCCTCATGAGATTGTAGTCCAGTTATCTGCCACTTAATACATCGAATCTGGTACAGTTTCTTGTCCAAACAGAGCAAGCGGAACTTGCTTTCACTGCGGCCTCCTCTTGCCCCGTCATAGGGGCCACTTCATTCTGTGTCCTGACTTCTCAGCTTGAGTCAGGCACTGGTTTCTTTGCCGTTCCACCTCCAGAGTAAACATGTCAAGTTTTCCCAAGTCTCTCACACTCTAGCATATGAGTTTGGACTTAAACATTCCAGCTGCTTAATAAGTATGCAGCCAGGATATGAGATGCAGTCACACATCTCTTTTGGAAACAATTCCACAATCTTAGTCCCTATTCCACACTTGACTGCCACGTGGGAGTAGGGGAAATGCCACAGCGCTCCCTATTAATGACTTTCCTTACTTCAAATAACATTTGATAACGATAGATATGCTTCACAGGTGTAGCAATTCTTATATAATGTTCTTTCTACTGATTTTGCACCTTTGCAAATATCGCAAAAGAAGAGGGAAAGTCATTTTAAAAATTATATAAGTTAAATATACTGATTGTTTAAAAGATTTACACAGTTTTGCAATTATATCTATAGGACAAAGCCATAATAGAATTGCTTCATTAAAGTGTGTGTGCCTTTGAAATTTGATAGATGGTAGTGTTCACCTGTCCAGTCTCCTGTCTCATTTAACCTGGTCTCTTCATGTCATAGTCAGCTTGATGTTGCAATAACAGTTCCAGCCCATTTAATTGTACCCCCTTTCTGCCCTGCCAGCCCTCATTTTAAAACTTTGGACACTGTTTTCTTAAGGAAAGTTAGAAGTCTTTGATCCCAACCCTTAAAGGACTCCTACTTCTCCAACTTTATGATTTCCCTTAGGAGAGAAAGTTTCACTCCACACTGACTGAAAACAAACTCATGTTCTCCAACATCTATTAACTTTGTGGTCGGTTCATATGAAGCAGCAATGCAAGGTAACGTAGGCTAAGTGACAGTCTTTAAAAAGTGAATGCTTTGTGAATTCCGAGGCAGGAAAAATCAGGCCTGGCAATCATTCTGAATGAAGTGAGACTTGGACTAGGTCTTAAAAGGAAGAGTAGAACTAAGACAAAAATTGGGAGATTATTTGGGAACCTCAGGCCGAGAAGAAATGCTGTAAGAAGCTGAGATGGCAAAAAACACATGGACTCTTATGTAACACTAACTGAATTTGACTTAATAGGTTCTCCTCGCGCTGCCATGTTGTGGTGTATTTGTCTTACAACCTGTCTGAGGTCAGGAGGACTTTATCACTTCATCTTTGGATCTTGTCCATAGTCGATGTCCATAGTTGACTCGTTATCAACAAATATTTTGGTTAATTAAGTAAATAAGGAAATGAATGTGATACTTAGCAGAAAGGGCTATAAAATAGTAGGAGAGTTGCAATAGGAGTAAAGGAATTAATTTCCAGAAAGCCTCATTTATCATAGTTTCAATGTAACAAGTATGCACTTTCTCATGAAAGAGCTTTCTTTCTTAATGAAATCATATTTAACTTCTGGAAAATAACCTGCATTCTGTTTTCCTAATCAACTATGTCATTGATAATACTAACATAATCATTTTAAAAGAATGAAAAGCAACAACAGCAAAAAAGCTCCGCCAACTCTGTCTCTGAGAAAAGGTTCAAAGCTCGACTAGTTCATGGGAACAATTTGCTAGTCTAGAGATTTCTTCCCATTTTGGTCCAGGCCTCCTATGGAGAGATTTATGTGCAGTGCATGTCAAGAGGCAAAATAATGGCATTTCTCTGCTATACAATGACTCGGACATTTGCTGAGTGCAGAAATGCACCTTTAAACAGAGAAAGAGGCAGAATCTGCCCTGATCCAATCATTTTGAAAAGCCATGCGCACAGAAGCTGGGGCCAAACATAATGACAGGATTTAGTGGCTAATGCCCTAGAGGCAACGCGCCTCTTGATGTGTTGACCTTTAACCCAGACTTGGGAGGGTGTAAAAAGAGAGGGGATGGTTTTCCCATCCCCCTTCCCCTCCCCCATCTGATCATGCCTGCCTCTAACCCTGCCCACGTACTCTTTAACATTCATCTCTCCACCCCCGTTCCCATTAGTTACTTCCAGCTTTGGGGCCGGGGGAGAATGAATAGACGAACCCGAAAGGAAGGTGGGAGGAGAATAGGAGAAGGAAGCCTACGAGCAGTGGACAGCTGCTTAGAAGCAGGGGGCAGAAGTACAGCTACAGAAATGGGAGCTGAACTCCGGGTCCCCTGATGCTTCTACCCCACCCCCAGTATTTCCTGAGATTTAGGCCTTTCCGTGTTTCTGTTCTCCACCCCCATTTGACCCTTTCTGGTCCATATTTATAATCACTCCCTTCTGACACCTTCACCTCCCTTTTCCCTCTTACTTGGCTCTTTATGAATGGCAAAATCTCGAGCAAAGTTAAATTCAAGGCTCTGCCTATTACACATCTGCACCATGGCAGCTGGGCAGCTGAGTATAGCTGGAGAAGAAGACAAGCGTGCTGATTGGTTTCGCTGTAAATTCATGGCCACTAGCCTTAAGTGGACCCTTTGTGCTGCAAGGTTACTAGCCCGTTCACTCTCCTGGTTGGTTGGTTGGTTGGTTGGTTGGTTGGTTGGTTGGTTGGTTTACAAAACGTTCGCACCTTCTTTCTCTTGAAATTTCTTCACTGTTTTCCAGCCAAGCTGGTCTGCTTTCTGTTTCTGACGTGTCAAGCACACTCCCACCTGAGGGCCTCGTTATTTATTCTTCCTCCTGCCTGGAGCACCCTGCATCTAAGTGTTTGCGTCCTCACTTCCTTCAAGACATCCTCATCAGTCAGGCCTTCCCAGGCCACTCTATATAAGGCAGCAAGCACGTCTCCGTCAGCACTGGCACGCCCTGTTCCCTTAACTTGATGTTTTCTTTGGCAGTTACCACCATCTGGCATTCTATATATTTTATGTTCGTATATTATTATCCCCCTGCTAGAATGAAAGTTTTATGAAAGCTTGGGATTTTTAAAAATTCTTTTTATTCTTCTATAGCTAGTGCTTAATACAACGCTTGCTAGTATGCCGTACAAATTTGTTTCAAGAATGAATGGATAACGAATGCTTGTTGGGTTTTGAGACTCCCCTCTCCCCATTTGCCAAAACCAGCATATTCATAACAATATTTTTTGTATGGTAACCATAGTTTCCAAGCCCAGATTCAATACATGTCATCTAATTGGTGGGGGAAATACCTTTCATTTTGCACTGTTTTGGGAAATTCAATGTGCTTATTAAGTATATTCTACCGAGAATCATAGTCTCATAGCATGGAGTCCTCAAAAGAAGCTTAGATGATCGTTTTTCAGTTAGTTTAATGGCCCCGATAGCATATTTGGCTTATCCAAGGTCACTAAACTATGTTTAGTTTAAAATAAGTGTGAGTTGAAGTTGTTGGGTTTTTCAGAGCTCTTGCCTGGGCTTTGTGGAGATACCCAGAAATTATTGGAAACCTCTATGGTAATTATCTGGCCCCGTCTTTTCTACTTAGTGCATACAGCGGCTAGCATATCACCTCATGGGTCCTTCATCATTTCTATCCAGTGAGGCTTGCTTGAATAACTGAGCAGGATTTCTCACCATATGCTAGGTTTATCTTTGTTCTCTCACTTCAAATGTTTTCAAACTTAAGAAGCTGTAAAATAACATGATAATTAAAGCTCATCACTTGTACCAAACCACCTTCTATACCTTGACCCCCACCTATTCAGTGAAATAAACACATATTTGAGTTTATATAGGTAATTACAGTTGTAATCAGATGCCAGTGGAAGAGATCTGACATAGAGATGTTACTTTCTCATAGTCACTGAGCCTAAAGGGCCTTCTGGGTTTATTCACCTGCCTCCAGGCTGTAACTACCTCCAGATTTTCTCCTTTTGTAACGAATGCTTTGGGAATGAGAAATGCATATTCAACTTTGAAAGGTGTATTCTCATTGGTTTTCAGGTTTTTCTAATTCTTGAAATAATGAAAGCATGAATGGTGGAAATACAGGATCCAGAGGGTAAATAGAAGGCTCACAAGTACTCATTAAATTATCTTACTAAAGAATTAATAACCTGGGTTTCTGGGTTCTCAAGTTTGTAGGCATGCTTCCCAAGGGCCAATTTCTTGTTTGCCCTGCAAAAGATGAGGTTAAGCCTCATCATTTTGCAGAGTTGTGGGCAGGGCTTGAGAAATCTCAGTCCAGGAGACCCTCTCTTTTACAAAACACTGCTCCCACCCTGAGTATGTGTCAAGGTCCAGAAAATGGCAGTGAAAGGATATTTTCCCAGATTCTCCCACTGGAAGCAAGACCCTTTTCAATTGTGGTGTTTACACAGTGACATTTAGAGTCTAAATTGTTTAGGTACAGTGAGTGCTTACATCCTTTTGTCCCTGAGAGCACTGACCACAATACCTGGCGTGGAGCAGACACTCAGGAAATCATAATCAGCATAGGGCAGATGCTCAGCAAATACTCAGTGACCAAGAAGATCAATGTAAAGTGAATTAGTAAATTAACAACAAAGCAGACATTTCTACCAGGAGTATTTTTACCTTATGGCCAGCTTCTTGACACCATAGGTCATGCCTCCAAATCTGATACGAGTAGTGCAGCTTTATGAGCTTCTGGCTATACTTTGAGATCAGCAGCTAGCCCAGTGTGTTGTGCTAGTAGGTGATCAATCAAACTTAATGGACTGAGTTTGTGGGTAAAATGAGAGAAAAGTACCTTGGCTTTCATAACTTTTGAATGCAGTCGTCATCCGTATGTTTTGAATCTGGTGTAGGCTACATAGAATAGTCACAAAGTTCTCTCCAGCGGAGTTTGAGAGAACAGATACATTTTAGTTTAAAATCTTCCCAAAAAACTTAACAGTCAAAGGAAGCCCTAAAAGCCTTTGAGTGATGAGGCAGAATCAAGAAAGGGGATTTTAAGCTTAAAATGTGCCAGGAAGTGAGCAGTGGCTAGACTGCTCAACTGTGCGTCAGCAATATGGTTTTTAATCTTCACTGCCCACGCTCTTTGGGTTCAAAGAAGTCTCCTTAATTCTGGAATGAAATGTAAGCAGGTTGAACTGGGAAGAAGGTATAACAAATAGGGCCATTGTTTTGGAAACACATGTCTCTTAACTGTGTTTTTGAAAGCAGAGAGTGGAAATGCCATGAGGGTCTAGATTATTTCAGCTATCATTAGAAAGAATGGACAACAATTTTTGATAAATACAGATCAGCTGGGGTCACAGCATTTTTAAATGCAGGCTAGAAGTTGTTCCGGGGTTGTATAGGTTCTCTCAAGTGGTTGAAATAGGAGCAATTAAGACTTTTTTGTGGAGAGGAACTAAACTCTTACGTAGCATCTATAGTAGGAGAGTGAGCTATAAATAATCCAGACCCTCGAGTTTGCTGTGGTGCTTGAAAGTTTTTAGGGCCTCGTTTCCACTATGGCAAATATGATCATTCTCTCACTTAGACGTATATGCACTTTTTTTATGTGGATGGGTGCAATCCCTACTTTACTGAACGTAGGTTGATAGATAAAATACTTGATAAAACAAAAATGTCATTAATGTATGCTCCACCAGTTTCGAGTTTTTGATAATTTGGATAGGGATTGAGCAGAAGTTTCATTTAGTATTATTCATAAAGACAGGGTTTGCTGAGCAAGTTAATAACATAGACAAAATTCAGGAAGAATATTTAACTATGCAGGAGAAAAATCTTCCAATCAATTCTTGGACATATGCTTTCTCATACAAACATTTGTAGTGCTAAGTGTTTAGCTATTCATTAATTCAGATTGGTTCACTACAGAGTTATTCAGAAATTTTAAATTTTGAGTGATTAAGTACACCCGATCCTTCCCGGCTGGCTTTGAGTACAGGGAGCGAGCTCAGGTTATGTGGACCCTGTGGCCAGAGCTGGAGTTAGCCAATTCTTTGATACCTGCTTTAAGCAGTGGTAGGCCCTCACCCCACATGGGGTAGAATGTATGGACTTATTACCCTGGTGCCACATGAAAGAAAGGGACATAACAGGATTTGGAAGGCGGTAGATTGAACTCTCCATCTGTTATTGGGTTGAGGGCTGCATAGGGCCTCTCACTTTCTTATTCACTTATTGTGCTTGCCACGTGGGGTCATTCTATGACAGGAGGATTAGCATATTTTATATATATATATATATATATATATATATATACACACACACACACACACACACACTTGAGACACTGTTCATTGTGCTCTTCAGCTGTGTACTGAAAGTCTTCCAAGTGTTTAATGATTTCAGTTGAAGTGTGGAAATTAATCAGAATGGAGTCTAGTGTTGCACTGGAAAGAAGATTTAGTGTATGGGAGTAGAGTTTGAGTTCTATCCAGGCATTTCTCTGATAGCTTAAATAATTTTTCTTGATTTTCTTTACAGTAGCAGTCTTAACTTGGGAATCAAGACTCTGCCTTCATGCAACCGTGGACAGTTCTCGAAGCATATTGGTTTTATCACTAAAGAGCTGGATATCCAGAGCTTGAAGAGGCTCTAGGATAAAACTAACACTTGAAACAGGATCATTCTACATAGAGAACTAAAGAACTATTTCTTTGGTGTTGTCTCCAGAGGCGGACTGGCCAACAGATTGATTGTCGATAATTCAGGATATGTGTATTTTATTTATAGAGAAATCATGGCTGCTCTAATGGTACATGGTTTTGTCCAAATATGGAACATGAAGACTGGGATAACTGAAGTAGATGAAGCATGCATTGAAATAGTGGAAAAAGGGAGGAACGTTACGTTGGTCATCTCCCTTGCTAATGGAGAATACACAGCATTTCATTTAAGTAATAATATTAAAAACATAGTCCTTAGACCCTATGGAGAAGACCAAAATTATCTGCATTTAACTTTCCAAACTAATGACTTACTGTTTATTGAAAGATTATCCTCCAGAGATGCCAAAAACTTGAAGATGTTCCTGAATAGATTCCATCAAAATCATCTTCAACCACCCGTAAGACCTGATAGGGATGGGAGTATCTTTGCCAGTACAACAATAGAGAAGGTAGGTGAGGGGACATCGTTTTGTAACACGTCAAGTAGTCAACCTTTTGAGAAAGAAAGAAATGAAACACCTGATGATATGAAGATGGCTTTGTTTGCATCAGAATCACTAAGCTTTACCTGTGACGGGTTATTAGAAAATAGATATGGGAAGAGGAAAAGGAAGCCATCATCTGGCTCAGAGATGAATAAGAGCTTCCTGCAAGAGAATACCTTTGTGAGAAGAAAGAAGTCAAAGATGAACACCTTGAGATGTGTAAGCCACAATAAGAAAAAATTAAGGTTAGAACGGAATAATAAATTGAAACTTGGCCCTTCGTTCAAGATCGATTCTACTGGAAACTCTTATTACCTAGATGTCACTGATCTTCTCCAAAGACTGTCTGAGAAAATATATTTAGCATTTCTCTTAGGATCAGGGTATGGTGAAAGTGACCCAGACTGGCAGAAACTCAAAACGATCTTTGAATTTTACCCACAGAAACTGTGGCAGGGCCTCCCCAATTTGGGAAACAGCTGCTATATCAACTCAGTTTTACAGTCCTTATTTTCTGTGCCATCTTTTGCTGATGATTTACTCAAGCTGGGCTTCTCACGGGATAAAATTCCCCTTGATGCACTTAGCATATGCTTGGTACGGCTGCTTGTTTTGAAAGATACTTATAACATAAAAATCAAGGAGGAGTTACTTGTGAATATTAAAAAAGCCATTTCAGCAGTTGCAGAGATATTCTCTGACAACGTGGAGAACGATGCGCATGAGTTTTTAGGTCACTGTTTAGACCAGGTGAAACAAAACGTGGGAAAATTAACCACAATTGGGAAGACTAAAATTGAATCTGAAGAAGGAAATTCACCTCAACAGGTTTCTGCTGGTAGTGCTGACACCAAGGGTCTCATTTGCCCTGTCCTAAACAATTTTAATTTCGAGTTGCTGCACTCAATTATTTGCAAAGCCTGTGGGCATGTTGTTCGTAAGACAGAGCTCAATGATTCTCTCTCCGTAAATCTTCCCCAGGGAAAACAAGCACTTCCCTTGTCTGTTCAGTCGAGTTTTGATCTTTTCTTTGAAGGAGAAGAACTTGAGTATAAATGTGAAAAGTGTAACCACAGGAGTTCTACTGCAGTGCATAAATTCAGTAGGCTACCCAGGGTCCTCATTGTTCATCTTAAACGCTATAAATTTAATGAGTTTTGGTCCTTAAAGAAAGATGACCGCAAAGTCATTATTAACAAATACTTAAAGTTATCCTCCCATTGCAATGAAACCACCAAACCGCCGCTTCCCTTAAGCAAGAATGCACCTCTTAGGGCTTCCCAAGTCTTTAAAGTCTTTCAAAAGATGAATTCTGAAACCGTCAGTTCATTGACAGCTTCAACAAAGCAGACCTCGGAATCCAAGGATCCTTTGGCTCCACACATTAGATCAGACAAAGAGTCTGAACCACAAAAACGCCAGACTCTTCATAAAGGTTCAAGAGGAGTACGGCAGCAAAAAGACCTGGGAAAATATTCTAAACTAGATATAATAGAGTCCACATTGGTAAACACAGGACATGGAGCAGCCATTGCAAGAGAGCTGTTAGCAGTAGGCCTAATGATGAATCTGGAAGACAGCTCCCTTTCTCTGAAAGGTCTACCCACCAGCAGCAGCCCAGATACATGTTGCAAAGGGCCTGAAAATCCAAAACTAAAGAAATACAAGAGAACCAATATGTCTGCAGATTTTGAGAGCGTGGCCGAGACCACCGAAGAATTTTGTAAAGATAAAAAAAACAGAATGGCAGAAGAATCTTGCCAAGTGCCCGAAGACACCCAACCTTATGAGGGCATGAGACTCTGTGAACAAGACCTTTGGCTGGCACTGCTTCGAAGACTTCCCAAGCCAGATACCCAGTGGTACACAGAGAAATGCAGAAGACCTACGGAATTAAGTTTCCAGGGAGCCAAGGTGAATTCCCTAGGTGCGTTGGGTTCCAATGAAGACCCTGGAAACAAGGGCTCTTCAGATGTGGAACCGGTAGACATCTCTACCGACATACCAAAAAGAGAAGCCAAGATGGGAGATAGTCATGACTATCGGCTCATCGGTGTTATCAGCCATCTTGGAAAAAAAAGGCTCTCTGGGCATTATATCAGCGATGCCTACAACTTTGAGAGGCGAGAGTGGTTGACTTATAGCGACCTACAAGTATCAAGTATCCAGGAGGCCCCAATGCAGGAGGCTAGGCTTTGCACTGGCTACATCTTCTTTTACATGCACAATGAGATCTTTGAAGAGCTGTTGGGAAGGGAATAGAACTCCCAGCCTCATAGCACAGAGGCAGGAGTAGTAAAAGAAGTAGACTCAGAAGTAGTAAAAGAACACCCCTCATCAGATTCATCCGCTTGATGGCCTCTTTGACTCCATGGCAGGAAATTTGCTCAATGCCAAAGGAGCTCTATACTGTCAAGTTTAAACCTTGAGGATGGGGAAGTTGACTTGCCCTCAAGAAATTGAACACCTTTTCGTGTATGCTAGCAAACTGTTCTTGGTGATCTAAGCCCACCGTGCCATGTTGCTCTTCTTAGAGGGGCACTTGCATTGCCTAAAAGGAACATTGATTACCAGAACTTCATATGAAACCTGGGGCAATCTTTACCTGACATTGTAAGACTAATGCAAAATTCCTTTTACTTCCCTGTACTTTACAGTGTGGCGGCCTTAACTCCTTGAATGAATAAACAATGCATGCCTTAAAGTGTACTTGTAGGATTTGAAAGTCTTGTTACTGATTTGATACAATGTCAAAAAACTTGTGCCTGGATATGATCGGCTTCTGGGTAAAAGCCTGATGGATCCTGAGGTGGTCATATTCTGTAATTCATGTGATTCAGGGATTTAGTAATTCTGATATTAAGCTCGTGCCTTCTCTGTAACTTAGCCTTTTGCTGTCTTTGAGGCAGTGAGTCTGTAATGCCTTGTACCTTTGTTATTAACAAATGACTTGTACTAAGAGGCTTTCTCACATCGTATAAAAGGATTGAACTTTCAGTCCCACCTTTCCCAAAATGGGCGTGTCCCCTTGCGTATGGGGTACAGTTTTAGTACGGCTGTATTAATCCAAGAGCTTGTTGATGCTCTTAATCCTGGATGCCCTTAAAGAGGTGAACGGGAATTCAGTGGTGTGGGAAAGTTTAAAAATGCCCTCTAAGGGGAAAACCAGATTCCAAAGTTTGGGAAACAAAGTTTGTTCAGAGCACAGTGTATCTAGAAACAGGTCTCAATGGGAGCTGAAGACTGCTGAGGTAGAGTGGGGGGAGTTTCTTAGATTGAATTAATCACTCCCATGGAAGAAGGAGTCGCAGACACAATAATGAGAGATTTGTCCAACTTGTGTAGCACTTCGGCGGCTGAAGCAGTTGAAGGATAAGGTTGGAGTTAGATTGAGAGGAGGAGAGTGACACTTTGGTTTCCCAATTTCAGATATTTGACTTCTAATAGAACGGTTAAATCTGAACCCAGTTTACATAGGCATCAAAGCAAGAGTTTTGGTAAGGGTGAGGGAAAAGTTATTTTGAAAGGAGAATGAAGATGCCAGTAGTTTTCAGAAATTAAAAATTTTGGGTGCGGAGTATAAGGTATTATACATCTTGCACGTGCTGCTCTTCAGCGTGTCGCACTTCCAAACGCAGGGCAAATCAAAAAGGAGAGAAGGGAGGCTCTGTCCTCTGGGACAGATAGCTTGGGTGGAATCCATCACTGCCCTGTGAGAAGAAATTCTTAGTGCACAGTGAGTGGCTGTGTGCTATCTACCTGCTATATTGTTATTTCAAATAGAAGATTAAGAATTCAGGGCTTCCCTGGTGGTGCAGTGATTGGGAGTCCGCCTGCCAGTGCGGGGGACACGGGTTCGAGCCCTGGTCTGGGAGGATCCCACATGCCGCGGAGCAACTAGGCCCGTGAGCCACAACTACTGAGCCTGCGCGTCTGGAGCCTGTGCTCCGCAACAAGAGAGGCCGCGATAGTGAGAGGCCCGCGCACCGCGATGAAGAGTGGCCCCCTGCTTGCCACAACTAGAGAAAGCCCTCGCACAGAAACGAAGACCCACACAGCCCAAAATCAATCAATCAATCAATCAATCAATCAATAAAATTCTTAAGTGACTCAGTGGCTATTATTTATTATGGATTTTAATTGGTTCTCTAATTTATAGATCAGATTTCTGGGTAATTATGGATATAAAAACTTTCTTTGACCCTCAATGTATTAGTTTTCCATCGCTTCTGTAAAAACATTACCACAAAGTAAATGGCTTAAAACAACACAAATTTATTATCTTAGAATTTGGGCAGTCAGGAGCCCAAGATGTGTATCACTGGGCTAAAATCAAGATGTTGGCAGGGCTCCAATCCTTCCAGACGCTCTAAGGGGACAGTGTGTCTCCTTGCCTTTCCCAGCTTCTAGAGGCTGCCCACATTCCTTGGCTTATGGCTTCATCCCTCTACCTTCAAGGCCAGCAGTGCTTGGCAGAGTCCTCACTTGGCCGTGTCTGGTTCTCCGTCTGGTTCTCCTTCTGGCTCTCCTTCTGCATTCCTCTTCTACTTTTAGGAACCATGGTGAGACTGGGCCAAGATCATCTCCCGATTTTAAGGTCAGCTGATTAGCAACCTTAATTCCCATTTTGTCTCCTGACAATATATTCACAGGTTCCAAGCATTAGAATGTGGACATCTTCGTGGGGCCCTTACTCTTGCTACCACACAGTAGTGGAAGGTAATGGGAAACAATCACAACAACAAAGAGGAGAACGATTCAGGACTCAGACCCTTGGGGGTTAGTTTTGGTCCCCCCACCAGGTAAAAAAAACCTAAAGCATCTGAGGTTTTAAGTAAGGATGAAGGAAAGTTGTAACTGGTAATTGAAGAACTAAAACCTGGAGACCAATTACAGAAACAAGGGCTATAGTAGTTTTGCATATTTTCTCTATGTTTATTATATACCTGTGTCTATTTGTATTTACTCACCGTTCTCTTTTTCTCTATCCTGCTCCCTATTTTTAATTTTATATACAAGTTATTGGAAGTTAACTTTACAACTTAGTCTTTAAAGGTAACAACAGAATATTCAAGGACTGCCTGACTGAATTTGAGGAATAATTAATAGATCGCATGATGGATGCAATGACTTGGGACTGAGTCATCTAACTTGGGGGCACAGTGAAACACATAAAAGGATTGGTGTATCTGTTAGGTAGAAATATGGAGTTGTTTTGCTGTTGTATGAGAGTTCAAATGTATGTAGGGGTGCATAGGGAAGCTGAGTAACCAAAGAGATGGGCCATGCCAGTTACCCGTGTACTGCTTCTCAGCTCCAAATTTACCCTTCAGTACATCCTCTGTGACAGTGGACAGAATTCCTTTAGGCATTTCTCCTTTACACCAAGCACAAGTTGAGTTTTCTCAGTAGAGGGTGCGAGAGGTACACTGCAAGTGGAAAGGGTTCTCTTGCCATTTCCAGTTGTTGAGGTGGGTTAGCAGTGTGAGCTGTGATGGTGAGAAGAATCTAGTGGTGCAGTAACCCAGCTGTGGAACCAAAATGTGTGATTCCTGAGACTTCACAGTTCTGGCCTGGCCTGGCCTGGAGCTGACTTTCCTGCTGCCATCTCCACCTGGACACCATGTGCCCTTGACTCCCTTTGATCATGTGCTTTTCCCAGGTTTGGATCCCACAGCCCTTCCACACACTGCAGGCTTCCTGCCACATCAACACCCTCAGTCCGTCTGCATGACTGCGTCCCTGGCCATTGGCTATAGCCCTCCTTGTGCCCTGGAGGGTGAGCAGTGGAGACTCCGCCCCCTCTGTGTGCCTGTGCATCCGTGCCCTGGCCGAGGCTTGTCTGCATCCCGACTGCGCTCCACCTGCACTCCAGTGACCGCAGACCACGGTGGCTCAGGCCAACCAGCAAACTTCTCTGCCATCCAGGAGGCTGTAAGTGCATCTTCAACAAGTTCTGAAGCCCAGCCCTGGAGACTGGGGCCCCTTTCCAAATTTGTTCTGGGATACGCTCCCTCAACCCTAGGATATAATATAGATTTTTCTTACATTCTGCAGTTACTCTTATCATAGATTAATAATTATTTATATTGAACTGCTCCTGTTTAAATAACTGTATTTTCTATTTCCTGATTGGACACAGTCTGGTAACAGAGGCTGAGCATGTGAGATGTCCTACTCTAATATTCCAGTTAAACCCAAAGATTGTAATGTGATACCCTTTGTTTTAATTTGATTTAGTGTTGCTTTTTTGGTGTAAAGTAGTATAAAGAATGCTGACTGGAGAACCATAATATTCCAGTTGCTGGTGCGACCTCCAGCAAGAGATGGCTAGGATATCAAGCAAGCACTTCTTTGGTTTGTTTGTTTGTTTTTGTTTTGTACATTTATTTTATTTTTAAATTTTATTGAAGTATAGTTGATTTACAATGTTGTGTTAATTTCTTCTGTACAGCAAAGTCACTCAGTTTTTATATATATATATATATGTATATATATTCTTTTTCATATTCTTTACCATTATGGTTTGTCATAGACTATTGAATATAGTTCCCTGTGCTCTACAGTAGGACCTTGTTATTTATCCATCCTATATATAATAGTTTGCCTCTGCTAATCCCAAACTCCCAATCCTTCCCTTCTTATTTTCATGCCTCATCTGCTCCCTATGTTGACCCCACCCAGTAAAAACATTTCAAAATAGAAGTCTTAGCAAAGTAGGTTTCTGTAACCGAGAGTGGATTATTTCCTCCACTGAAAATTTCGGTGGCCGGCAAGCCGCACTGGGACCGTGACTTCCAGGTGACCCTGATCACCTCTTTGTTTTGGCGGCGATGCGTGAGTGGTACAAGAAGGTTCACACCCGGCACCAGGAGCTGGGCATCACGTGCAGGGGGGCAACAGCACTGTGTCCATGCAGGACAAGGTGGAGTTCTAGCCCCGCCCCCAACAGCCACCCCCTCATCCCAGGTTCAGCCATTGTCCTGAAACTCACCTGCATCAGAAATTAATCAGATACTCTACTCCAAAAGAAAAACATCTGGGGACTTCCCTGGTGGTCCAGCGGGTAAGACTCTGCGCTCCCAATGCAGGGGGCCTGGGTTCGATCCCTGATGGGGGAACTAGATCACGCGTGCATGCTGCAACTAAGAGTCCACATGCCGCAAGGAAGATCCCAGGTGCCGCAACTAAGACACGGTGCAGCCAAAATAAATAAATATTTTTTAAAAAGTCTGCAAGTTTCATATCTGAGATTAACACTAGCTGGGCTACTCTTTCAAATGTAATGTGTGTGTGTGTGTGTATACACAGGTATATACATATTATACATATATGAATATATTTATTTATATACATAGAGTTTTTTTTAAGGAATTGGCTAATGCAAGTTGGGGCTAGCATGTCTGAATTCTGTATAGCAGGCCAGACAACTGGAAACTGAGGCAGGAGTGAATCTTGCAGTCTTGAGTGTGAAATGCAAAGGGCAAACTGGCAGGCTGGAAACTGCTGTGGGCTCGAGGCAGAATTTCTTTGGAAAATCTCAGATTTGCTCTTAAGGCCTTCAACTGATTGGATGAGGCCCACCCACACCATCGAGGGCAATCTCCTTTACTGACTGTGGGCGCTAACCATGTCTACAAAATACCTTCACAGCAACACTTAGATTACTATTCGATTAAATAACTGGGGACTTTAGCCCACCCAAGTTGATACACAAAACTAAACATCACATGTGTTATATAAATCCACAAACTCAGGGTGCCTTAAGAAAAGCATGAGGAAAAAAGTCAGTTTTGTTAAAGCACACTATATTTTATGTTATAATCCTTAATCATTACAAGATAAGCAAAGAATTCTTAGGAATAAAATTTCAGTTGGACACTATTAAGGACAAAAAATACAAAACCCCACTTCCTAAGGAAATTGTTCCTTAGGCTACTTAATAAAACTCTCAAGCAGCTATCTATTCAGTTTCATTATTGCAAAAAGTACTGTTTTAGGTAGACTGCCTATTTCCTCTTCATTTGTTAGGTCTGGTGGGTTTTTACCTTGCTCCTTCATCTGCTGTGTGTTTTTCTGTCTTCTCATTTTGCTTATCTTACTGTGTTTGGGGTCTCCTTTTCGCAGGCTGCAGGTTCGTAGCTCCCGTTGTTCTTGGTGTCTGCCCCCAGTGGCTAAGGTTGGTTCAGTGGGTTGTGTAGGCTACCTGATGGAGGGGACTAGTGCCTGTGTTCTGCTGGATGAGGCTGGATCTTGTCTTTCTGGTGGGCAGGTCCACGTCTGGTGGTGTGTTTTGGGGTGTCTGTGGCCTTATTATGATTTTAGGCAGCCTCTCTGCTAATGGATGGGGCTGTGTTCCTGTCTTGCTAGTTGCTTGGCATAGGGTGTCCAGCACTGTAGCTTGCTGGTCGTTGAGAGGAGCTGGGTCTTGGTGTTGAGATGGAGATCTCTGGGAGATTTTCGCCATTTGATATTACGTGGAGCTGGGAGGTCTCTTGTGGACCAGTGTCCTGAACTTGGCTCTCCCACCTCAGAGGCACAGCCCTGATGCCTGGCTGGAGAACCAAGAGCCTGTCCTCCACACGGCTCAGAATAAAAGGGAGAGAGAAAGAAAGAAAGAAAGAAAGAAAGAAAGAAAGAAAGAAGAAAGAAAGAAAGAAAGAAAGAAAGAAAGAAAGAAAGAAAGGAAGGAAGGAAGGAAGGAAGGAAGGAAGGAAGGAAGGAAGGAAGGAAGGAAGGAAAAGAAAGAAAGAAGATAAAATAAAGTAAGATAAAATAAAATAAAGTTATTAAAATAAAAAATAATTATTAAGAAGAAAATTTTAAAAAGTAAAAAAACAAAATAAAACCCAAAAAAACCCCAAAACGGACGGACAGAACCCTAGGACAAATGGTGAAAGCAACGCTATACAGACAAAACCTCACACAGAAGCATACACATACACACTCACAAAAAGAGAAAAAGGGAAAAAAATATATGTATCGTTGCTCCCAAAGTGCACCTCCTCAATTTGGGATGATTCGTTGTCTATTCAGGTAGTCCACAGGTGCAGGTACATCACGTTGATTGTGGAGATAGTTCATCTGCTTCTCCTGAGGCTGCTGGGAGAGATTTCCCTTTCTCTTCTCTGTTCGCACAGCTCCCGGGGTTCAGCTTTGGATTTGGACCCGCCTCTGCATGTAGGTCGCCTGAGGGCGTCTGTTCCCCGCCCAGACAGAACGGGGTTAAAGGAGCAGCTGCTTCGGGGGCGCTGGCTCACTCAGGCGGGGGGAGGGAGCGGTACGGAGGAGGCGGGGCGAGCCTGCGGCGGCAGAGGCGTCGTGACGTTGCAGCAGCCCGAGGCGCGCCGTGCGTTCTCCCGGCGAAGCTGTCCCCGGATCACGGGAGCCTGGCCGTGGCGGGCTGCACCGGCTCCCGGGAGGGGCGGTGTGGAGAGTGACCTGTGCTCGCACACAGGCTTCTTGGTGGCGGCAGCAGCAGCCTTAGCGTCTCCTGCCCGTCTCTGGGGTCCGCGCTGATGGCCGCGGCTCGCGCCCGTCTCTGGAGCTCGTTTAGGCGGCGCTCTGAATCCCCTCTCCTCGCGCACCAGGAAACAAAGAGGCAAGAAAAAGTCTCTTGCCTCTTCGGCAGCTCCAGACCTTTTCCCGGACTCCCTCCCGGCTAGCTGGGGCGCACTAGCCCCTTCAGGCTGTGTGCACGCCGCCAGCCCCAGTCCTCTCCCTGCGATCCGACCAAAGCCCGAGCCTCAGCTCCCAGCCCCGCCCGCCCCGGCGGCTGAGCACACAAGCCTCTCGGGCTGCTGAGTGCTGCTCGGCGCCGATCCTCCGTGCGGGGAATCTCTCCGCTTTGCCCTCCGCACCCCTGTGGCTGCGCTCTCCTCCGCGGCTCCGAAGCTTCCCCCCTCCGCCCCCCGCAGTCTCCGCCCGCGAAGGGGCTTCTAGTGTGTGGAAACCTTTCCTCCTTCACGGCTCCCTCCCACTGGTGCAGGTCCCGTCCCTATTCTTTGTCTCTGATTTTTCTTTTTTCTTTTGCCCTCCCCAGGTACGTGGGGAGTTTCTTGCCTTTTGGGAGGTCTGAGGTCTTCCGCCAGCGTTCAGTGGGTGTTCTGTAGGAGCAGTTCCACGTGTAGATGTATTTCTGATGTATCTGTGGGGAGGAAGGTGATCTCCGCGTCTTACTCTTCCGCCATCTTCTCAAATCTTCTCAGTATCGTTGTTTTAAACCGCTTTTTAAAAATTTTTTCTTCCAAGATTTTATTTATTTTTAAAATTTTAATTTTATTGGAGTATAGTTGATCTACAATGTTGTGTTAGTTTCATGTGTACAGCAAAGTGATTCAGTTATATACATATACATACATATATATATATATATGTCCATTCTTTTTCAGATTCTTTTCTCATATAGGTTATCACAGAATATTGGGTAGAGTTCCCTGTGCTATACAGTAGGTCCCCGTCGGTCGTCTATCTTATATATAGTAGTGTGCGTATGTTCATCCCAAGCTCCTGATTTATCCCTTCCCCCCACGTTTCCCCTTTGGGTACCATAAGTTTGTTAAACCCCTTTTTTTTTTTCTTTGGCTGCATTCCGTCTTCATCGCTGCTCACGGGCCTTCTCTAGTTGTGGCGAGCGGGGCCTACTCTTCGTTGCGGTGCACGGGCTTCTCATTGCGGTGGCTTCTCTTGTTGCGGAGCGTGGGCTCTAGGTGCGCGGGCTTCAGTAGTTGTGGCGCATGGGCTCAGTTGTTGTGGCTCGCAGGCTCTAGAGCGCAGGCTCAGTAGTTGTGGTGCACGGGCTTGGTTGCTCCGTGGCACGTGGGACCTTCCTGGACCAGGGTTCGAACCCACGTCCTCTGCATTGGCAGGCGGATTCCCAACAACTGCACCACCAGGGAAGTTCCTGTTAAACCGCTTTTGCAGCATAAAAGTTACTGCCTAAAATTAGCAGGTTTTCAAGAATGGAATCTGACAGACACTCCTATTTCCCTTCTCTAATTCTAGGTCTGTAAGTCACCAACCCCTGCTGCCTCTAAGCATCTCTGCAATGGTAGCACCTATAACATTCACAACCAAGATTCTCAATGGAAACACATACTTCCTTGCCTTTTCTGCACATCACAAAATGTCCTGTCACAGAAGTGCAAGACAGAAAGATAGATGGATAGATAGATGAAAGGAAATGGCCACTGCTTTTGAGTTATGATTTCAGAAACAGTGGAATGCCATAAAGTAAAGCTGTAGACCAGAGTTCAGCGAACTATAGTCTGTGGGCTAAATATGGCCTGCTATCTATTTTTGTAAATAAAACATTATTGGGACACAACCCTGCCGATTCATTTGCATATTTACATTTACATATTACATATTATCTAACTACAGCAGCCCAGTCTAGTAGTTGTGAAAAGACCTGGAAAGCCTAAAATATTTACTATCTTGCCCTTAAAAAAAATGCCCTTCTTTAGGCCACCACTCTGACAGTGCTTGAAATTCCCCATTAGGAAGACGTCATTTGGAGATGTTCCTATTGCTATCAGAATGAGCCCTGGTTAGATACAGTCTTCCAGTGTTCATGGGGTCAGATGCTTTTCTCTTCTAAATTTTAGCCTAGGGCAGAAATGAACACAGGGATAGGAGGAGGGAGAGAGGAAGCTGGGGTATGGAGAGGTGCTGCAGGGCAGAGTATATGAGTAAAGGAGGGTGTGGATGTGAACACAATTTACCTACAAAGGACACACACAGAGAATAGGGAGCACAGGATGGCAGACTTGTATGGACCCCATTCCTTGCAACATCTGTCAAGGACAAGCCCAAACACAGAAGAATGGCATGGAGAGCACTACCCTGAGACTTTGAACAAATACCAAAAAGATAGAGAAAAGTTTCCAGTTGAAGTGAATTCAGTTAACCTCAACAAGGATTAATTGAGTACTTCATCTATACTAGCCGACCAAAGGACTTGATTTATTTCTGTCAGTGAGGCTACCAACCTTGAAATAATAGCATCGTCTAACTCCACCCTCTCCCTCAACCACCATATATCCAATCAGTCATGTCTCTTCCTTTTCATTCATTCCCAGTGCTACCAGCCTAGACCAGACTGTAATCAAGCAACTCAGTCAACTCATAATCCTTTGAGTCTATGATGTATATATGAAAATGTGACTGATAAGACCCACAGTGCCAAAGAGAGCAACTAGACTTTGAGAGGGAAAGAACTTCAGAGAAGGCGGATTGTTGTTGTCTGGGCTGATTAGAGAAAGTTTAAAGACAGATATGGCAGCTGACCTGAGCCTTGAAAGTTGCACAGAATTCAAACATGTGGAAAAGGGGGCATCTCAAGTGAAGGGATGGGCCTAGCGATGGCATAACATATGGAATGTCTCATTCTTATATGACAACACACAGTGGCCCTAAAGAAGAATCTAAAACTCTGCCCCCTAAAGATGAGGCGGGTCATCAAGAACAGTGACTAGGGACTTCCCTCGTGGCTCAGTGGTTAAGAGTCCGCCTGCCAATGCAGGGGACACGGGATCGAGCCCTGGTCCGGGAAGATCCCACATGCCGCGGAGCAACTAAGCCCGTGCGCCACAACTACTGAGCCTACACTCTAGAGCCCGCAAGCCACAACTACTGAGCCCGCACACCTAGAGCCCGTGCTCCGCAACAAGAGAAGCCATGGCAATGAGAAGCCCGCACACCACAACGAAGAGTAGCCCCCGCTCACCGCAAATAGAGAAAGCCCACGCGCAGCAACAAAGACCCAACGCAGCCAAAAATAAATTAATTAATTAAATTAAATTTTTTAAAAAACCAACTGATCTAAGAACAGTGACCAAACCCTTACCCAAGCTATATGATCACTAAACAGCTGGCTGAGCATCTCCACATTGCTCACTTACATTTAATTAACGTGAAAGGACAAGCTGATTAATGGTCTCTTATATCCAGAGAGGCTGTTAACTTATGCCTCTTATGCCCCATAATCATGGAGGAGGGGGAGGGGAGTGACACCCCATACACACACCTTGCAAAATGACACCCAACTGAAAACAAATCCAACATAAAGAAATGAAGGTGACATCCATGTCCATAATTGAGACCATGTCAAGAGATTTTACAGTCCACTGATACCTCTGTGAAATTCTTAAGAAATAATGTTATTTGTTTCTGATTTGTTTACCAAATCTGTACCAACTTATCTACCACAAGTCACGAAATACTCTTCAGGACAAATACACAAGCTAAGTCTTGGAAAATCTCTCCTTTGCTGTATCTTTTAGAAACTAATTCAATCTAGAAAGCCACTGTTGAATATACATATAACTCTGCACTCTCCTACCTAGAAATGACATACTTCTTCACCTACCCCCCAGCATAGTCATCTTCATGGCAGGTAGGAAATGACCATTGATAACTCCTTCCCCACAGGGAATTATCTCTTCATGTATTAGCACATTCCTTAGAACATGCCCAAGGACCTCTTCACATCATATAATGGCCTCATGAAGTATGTACTTCCAGTTTTAAGAATAACGAGTTCTGGAAAAACAAATATCGTATATTAACGCATATATGTGGAACCTAGAAAAGTGGTACAGATGAACCGGTTTGCAGGCCAGAAATAGACAAAGATGTAGAGAACAAACGTATGGACACTGAGGGGGGAAAGTGGCGGGGTGGTGGTGGTGGGATGAATTGGGAGATTGGGATTGACATGTATACACTAATATGTATAAAATGGATGACTAATAAGAACTTGCTGTATAAAAAAAGTAAAAATTCTGCATCAGAAAAAAAAAAAAAAAAGAATAACGAGTTCTGGGGATCTAATGTACAGCATGGTGATTATAGCTAATAACGCCAATAATATTGTGTTAGCATAATAATAGCATAATACTGTATAGGCTTGAAAGGTGCTAAGAGAGATCTTAAATGTTCTCACCACAAAAAGAAATGGCAATTATGTGACAGGATAGAGGTGTTGGCTAAAGCTGTGGTGGTCAACATTGTATTTTGCAATATACACGTGTATCAAATCAACATGTTGTACACTTTAAACTTACACAATGTTATATATCAATTATATTTCAATAAAGTTGGAAAAAAGAGAAAGAAATCCCCCCACCCTTTTGTGTTCCAGGAAATGGCTTATTGTAAAGAATCTCTCTTCCCCATAGGACATAGGTAAGATTTGGGCTGACCCCCTTGTTTACCTATGACAAGGCCAGACACAGACCCTCCAAATTCCCATTCTCTGTCTCATCAATTGAACTGAACTGTTTCCATTAACCGATCTGGACACAATACCAGCTAGTTGGACTTGACCAGACTCCAGTCCAGCTTCTCCCCCTCCCCACAGATCCCTGAACTTTGACTCCCTCTCGGCCTCAGAATGCGGAACTGCCCCTCCTTAACAACCCCTCCTGAAAATCGGCTGACCACCAAGAAAGACATTCCTTGGTTAACTGCCCGATTATGCCATATAGGCTCATCCCACTACCTCACATTCGGTTCTTTTTAGTCTGAGTTCCTCCTTCCTAGAAAAAAAAAAAAAAAAAACACTTTCCCCCTGACCTTTGAGACACTTGCACACCTGATGGTCAGACAGTTTCTCCCTATGGCAATAGCCCCCCTCCCTCCTATTGCAGCAGCCCCCTCCTTACCTAGGTCAGGATTGTTTTTATTTGTCGCAAAGTCTTCCTTTCCTCCATGGCATAGCAGCAAACTAATTTTCTCCTTAGTAATCGGGATCAACCACTCTGGTTAGTAGACAAACCCCTCTTTATACCAGTTTGTTCAGTGACACAAGGAGATCAAAATGGCCAGGTGGCACTCCCCACCTCCAGTTCCCTGGAGCGATTTGTGTGACCCCAGGAGGAAGCATCCTTCCCTTGGGAACTAATATCTCCAAGCCAGTAGAGCTCAAAATTCCTACAATGGAAAGCAAAAATGTGGGAAGTGTGTTATTGGGTGTAATAGTGACAGGAGCCATTCCCACTCCCACTCCCACCCCTTAATTCCTGGGCACATGATGATCTGTGATTTCAAACATAAACTGCAACCTGGGAGGCTGAAACCCATCCTCGCAAGGTGTTTTCTTCCACTTGGCACTGTGAGTGAGTCTTCGGTAAGCCATTCCACCTCTCAACGAGGCCAGCTGCTTGTGGGTAATGGAGACTGCCGTTAAGACCAGTTATTTCCATGGGTACAAGGCCATTGTTGCACTTCCCTGCTGGGAGACGAGTTCCCTGATGAGATGCAAGGCTGTGTGGATTGCCATATGTCAGGCAAGGCATTCTGGGACTCCAGGGATTGTGGTGCTGGCAGAAGCATTACCGGCAGGGACGACAAACCCGTATCCAGAATATATATCTATTTCAGTGAGGACAAATATTTGCCCCCTCTATGGGAGAAGAGGTCCAGGGTAATCGATATGCTCACAGGTAGCTGGCTGGTCCTGCCGAGGAATGGTGTCGTATCTTGCCCATGCACAGCCTCCATCCCTGCCACCACGGCCACTTTGTTCATAAGCTCATTGAGCAAGCAGTCAGGTGACTGGAGAAAGAGGCTGATTGACATTCACAGACTGCATCATTCTGTCCACCTGCTATCTTCACAGTCTGTGCTCAGTCGGAGTCACCGATCCACATCCCTCTTTCCCAGACTTCCTCACATCCACACCGCTGACCCACTGTACAGCTGCCAGAAGCAGCAGAGAACCCCTTTCCTCCCGCAACGTCCCTCCGGCGCCCTCTACTGGCAAAGCTCAGCATCGTGCTCACTGTAAAGGAGGGATGTTTAAGTGAACTCTGTCCGCTATTGCAGAGCGTCTATGCACGTGTGAATTTGGAGCTAAGAGACAATACATTGATAACTGGCACAGATTCCTCACTTCAGTATCATCAGGCGTCAGCTTTATTTGGGTTAGAATCCTGTGTGACTGTCGAGCTAGTAAATTTCTGAAACTCGTTTTCTGACCCTGGGAATATAGCTCCATGTTAAGGGCTTAATACTTGTATGTTTTCAGCAACATACTTCCCAAATACTTGAAAGTAAATATGTCCCTTTACAATCCTGTCTAAGATCCTTGATCCTTCCTTTTTCTACGCCACAGAACACTTGCTTCACTTAAAAATTTTAAGACAAGTTATACTTGATTTGCATTTCTCTAACGATTAGTGATGTTGAACATCCTTTCATGTGTTTGTCGGCAATCTGTATATCTTCTTTGGAGAAATGTCTATTTAGGTCTTCTGCCCATTTTTGCATTGGGTTGTTTGTTTTTCTGATATTGAGCTGCATGAGCTGCTTGTAAGTTTTGGAGATTAATCCTTTGTCAGTTGCCTCATTTGCAAATATTTTCTCCCATTCTGAGGGTTGTCTTTTCATCTTGTTTATGGTTTCCTTAATGAGGTACACCTCACACCAGTCAGAATGGCCATCATCAAAAAATCTACAAACAATAAATGCTGGAGAGGGTGTGGAGAAAAGGGGACCCTCTTGCACTATTGGCGGGAATGTAAATTGATACAGCCACTATGGAGAACAGTATGGAGGTTCCTTAAAAAACTAAAAATAGAACTACCATACGACCCAGCAATGCCACTACTGGGCATATACCCTGAGAAAACCATAATTCAAAAAGAGTCATGTACCACAATGTTCATTGCAGCTCTATTTACGATAGCCAGGACATGGAAGCAACCTAAGTGTCCATCGACAGATGAATGGATAAAAAAGATGTGGCACATATATACAATGGAATATTACTCAGCCATAAAAAGAAACGAAATTGAGTTATTCGTAGTGAGGTGGATGGACCTAGAGTCTGTCATACAGAGTGAAGAAAGTCAGAAAGAGAAAAACAAATACCATATGCTAACACATATATATGGAATCTAAAAAAAAAAAAAAAAAAGGTTCTGAAGAACCTAGGGGCAGGACAGGAATAAAGAGGCAGACATAGAGAATGGACTTGAGGACACGGGGAGGGGGAAGGGTAAGCTGGGACAAAGTGAGAGAGTGGCATGGACGTATATACACTACCAAACGTAAAATCGATAGCTAGTGGGAAGCAGCCGCATAGCACAGGGAGATCAGCTCTGTGCTTTGTGACCACCTAGAGGGGTGGGATAGGGAGGGTGGGAGGGAGGGAGACGCAAGAGGGAAGAGATATGGGGATATATGTATATGTATAGCTGATTCACTTTGTTGTAAAGCAGAAAGTAACACACCATTGTAAAGCAATTATACTCCAATAAAGACGTTAAAAATAAATAAATAAAAAGTCATTAAACTTAAAAAAAAAATAAAATAAAAAATAAAACAAGTTATACATTCATTCTACCATCCTGGATACCCCAGAAAGGAAATTGGGATAGCTCATCTGGAAACCTGTGGCTTTAAGGCTCTACTGAAGAAAGGAAGACATTGGGAGTTTTTATACTAACACACCATTCCGCTTTGCTTCCAGTCTTTTTGGTGCAGAGAAGGTTGACTGATTTGCATTAGGAAAGACTAGTTGGTGGTAATGAAAGTCCCAGCAGCTGGCCTGATGCAACAATTACTTTCTATACCTTATTTTTTTTTTCTTGGCCATGCCGCACGACTTGTGGGATCTTAGTTCCCCAACCAGGGATCGAACATGGGCCCTTGGCAGTGAAAGCTCTGAGTCCTAACCACTGGACTGCCAGGGAATTCCCTATACCTTAGAATTTACTGCTGCTACAGGGCCTTGGGCAAACTGGGAGCCAAAAGCTTCTGAGACGGCTCAGGCCAACAGTAGGTCCTCTAGTACTGGGGTATTGTTGCGTATGATGGGTATCCTTTTATCAGGGTCTACCCAGAGGGCCTAGGATGGCAACAAAATGTACATAGGATTGTCCCCAATTCCCACAAGCCTCTATGTGGTTTTGAGGGAGATAGTTTTCCACTCTGCTCAGCCCCTCTGTATGCAGCAGCCTGGTTCATGGGTGCCATTACATTAGACCTCTTTTACTTCGGATTAATTCCTCCCATCTTTCACAGCCCACCTCTGTGTTGACTTTGACCTCATTCAGTCTCCAAAGGCTCTGCATTTATTAGCAACCTCAATTCAGTATTACCCCCAAGACTGCCTTTCCCCATAGCACCACACTCTAATCGCCTCTTATTCTCTCTTGCTTCTCTCTCCCCTCTCATAACCTTCCCTTATAGCCCATGAAAACTTTCCTTTTCTCAGTAGGCTGGTCCCCGTAACACTTGATAGTAATTGCACTGTCAAGGTGAATCCTTATTTACCGACGCTGTACTCCCCTCTCACTGGTGGCGTTTGGGGTCTTGTGGTGAAGAGACGGGAGTGGGATTCTGAAATCACTCCTGAGTACGGTAGGTATAAGGCATATTTCATTTAGTCGTATTGGCCGCTTGGGTTTCGCTCTAATGGCTGTATTTTTTTCCATCTGGGATCATATTCACAATTGTGAGGGAGAAGTTGGAGTTCAGCAGAGAGAAGTACAAGTAGGAAATGAAATGTTTGCTGAGCAGAAACTATCCTTTAGCAATAATTGCGACCATTATTGAAAATGATTATCTTCTCTATAGGATTTTCAGTTTCCTCTTCTAGAAGCTTCTAATTTTCTTTTTGCCCTTTTCATTTTACAAGCAATTATCTATAAGTGCAAGTGAAGTGCCAGGGATATGAGCTGTTATTAAAATTGAAAACTACACAGTCTGAGAATAAATGTGAAAATTGACAATACCTTTCATACAATGTCCCTGTGGGTTTTGTTCTCGTTTGTGTTAGAGGCGCGATTTCCTTAAAAAAGGAAAACAAGCTAGTGTTTGTATTCATTATAAACCACCATACTAAGCATTCTTTTCATACGTTGGGGTCCAATTGCCACTAAGAGAAACCTTCCCTGTCTGCAGCTCTGCCCCAAACTGGTTGTCATCACAGATTTTTACTTCCCTAAGGGATAAGCTCTGAAGCTGCCTTACCTTGAACAAGCTATTTAATGACTGTGCCTCAGTTTCCTAATCTGTAAAACACACAAAAAATAATTTCTTTATCTCTGGATGATTGTGGGGATTAAAAGAAATAACTTGTATGAACATAACCATGTATATAGGCTTAAGGGTTAAACAAGTAGTAAACATGGAGGCACCTGCACTTTAGGATTACATGACAGTTACAAAACCAAATTTAAGAGTCAGGTGGAATAACCAAATAGCACAAAACATTTCCTTCCCAAGTTGTTGATATCTTAGAATTCTAAAGCTCTTGCCTCCCAAGGAAATCTAGGAGTTAAAAGTAATGCTTTCCAGCTTGGTAAGCAATTACCAATTCTAAAAAAATCCATGCTCTTCCCATTTCCCTCCTCCTTCCCATCCCTCTTCCCTGTGCCATCCTTTGCACCTCAATACCATTTCTCTATGGAGTTATAGACAATTTCTAAGCAATTTGCTTGAGTTTGGCTTCCTGGGAATTCTAGATAGGACCTAGCCAGTGGTGTGCTGAAGCTGGTTTGTACTGCTACCGGATGTTTATGCACATTCCTTCCCAACTCCACAGCTGATGATATCCATTGGTAGCTTAAACTTGGCCATGGTGGGAGTTTTCATGCCACAGAAATTGGCAAACCCTACAAACCAGGTCTTTTCTTTTTGCCTTTCAGAAAGCTGGTTGTTAAACATTTACCAGCATATCTCTTTGGGGTTCTCATTTGCTTAGAGAGACATTGATTCTCTTCCTGAAGCAGATAAGCGTGTATTTGGCTGCGTGTAACCAAAACCCCAATCGAACAATAGTGTAAACATATCTGTGTCATAGCAGGTATTGCTGAGGGTTGTTCGGCTTTGCTTTCCTTAACATGTTGGCCTGGTGGTTCCTTCTTTCCATCCAGGTACTGAAGCCCCCAGACAATACATTTTGCATAAGGCTACCAGTAATGTCAAAGTGTCCAGGCAAGTGTGTGTGTTTAGCTTTTCAACCTCTGCAGTAGAGAAAAGCAAGAGAAAGGATGGATGGGATTGGATTTGAGGGTAGAAATCAGCCCCAAATCCATTCATGGTTATTGGTCCCTTGATATTAACAAGATTCAGAGTCAATACAAAGAATGAGTTAAAGCATGAAATGGGCAGATGCTTTTACTTGGCTTCTTCTAGCAAGAGTTGTAGTCCCAAATTGATTCCATGGAACATACCTTTCTTTCCTGTGATACCATCCTCCGTTGTATGGTGTCACTTACACGTGATGACTTTGTTTCACATTAGTGACTGGGGATGTGAGTCTTTGTAGAGGTCATCACAGAGCCACTATAGCTGCCTGTTACTCATATTCCAATGCTTTTATAATCCTTTGTGGCATCCTTTGTCTGAAGTCTCCTGTCAGAAATCAAGTGTCCTTAGATGCTGGAATCTGCGGTCCCGGCCAGATGCTGACGAGTCTGGTGAGTCCACTTCTAATGCAGGGTTGGTGTGGTTTCCTGCTCTCCGGAGAAAAGTGATTATGAGAAAACACTTATTGTTCATGATGACCTATGTTTGAGGTTGCTCTATAAGGCAGATGGCAATTTTTTTTTAACATCTTTATTGGGGTATAATTGCTTTACAATGGTGTGTTAGTTTCTGCTTTATAACAAAGTGAATCAGCTATACATATACATATATCCCCATATCTCCTCCCTCTTGCGGCTCCCTCCCTCCCACCCTCCCTATCCCACCCCTCTAGGTGGTCACAAAGCACCGAGCTGATCTCCCGGTGCTATGCGGCTAGATGGCAATTTATAAACTTATCATGGAAATGTTCAAACACTGGGAAGTTGAAAAGTAGTGCAAAGGAACTTCATGTTCCCAACATCAGCGCATAGGTATCAACCCATGGTCAATCAGGGTTGATCTCTGCCCCTTTTCCCGTCCTACCACTATGGGATTATTTTGAAGAAAATTCCAGACATCATAACATTTCACTTGAACATGTGTGAATATGTACAGGAGCTTGCTTTTCAAAAGAAGGAACAGAAACCTTTATGAATGACTTCCATTGAATACGCAATTTACAGTGAGTAGCTGCCAAAGGCAGAGATATTTTCCTTCTTTGTAAGGGTAGGGTGGATGGAGGTGCAGAAAGAAGAATGGTGACAGGTCCTTCCTATAATATTTTATAGAAAGCTTTGTCCTTTTTAAAATATTTATCTATCTATTTATTTTTATTTAATTTTTTGGCTGTGTCAGGTCTTCGTTGTGGCACATGGGCTTCTCTTTAGTTGTGGTGCGTGGGCTCCAGAGCATGTGGGCTCTGTAGTTGTTGCACGTGGGCTTAGTTGCCCCGCAGCATGTGGGATCTTAGTTTCCCAACCAGGGATCGAACCCACGTCCCCTGCGTCGTAAGGTGGATTCTTTACCATTGGACCACCAGGGAAGTCCCTGCCCTTTCTTTATATCATACATATTTGTCATCTCATCTTGATTATAAATTAGCTAAGGAGAGACAGTGCTTATCTTATTCACATTGTATCATCAGCTTTGCGAGGTTTGGTCCAGGCCTGTGCCATATTTTGTTTATTCAGTTTTTCCATGGTGTCAGCCTCATATACATAGTTTAGTCTCTCAGTTATCTGTTATATATCAGTGTTTCAAAATGGTGTTAGTTCCTGGGCTTCAGTATTGGAAAATGAATTGCAGGTATAGGGCCCTATTAACAATTCTACCTCTGTGTTCTGCCCCTTTATTAGACCATCCTAGGCTCGAGTATAGGTAATAAGTTGCCTTCTTAGAAAAAAAAAATCAATACATTGTTAGTGGTGTTTTTCCAGATTAAATGAATGGATTAAATCAGCTTTTACCTTATTACAAAGTTTATTTTTGAATGGTAAATGGGGGTCATAAGATCTCAAGAACTGGGTGTCTTCTGGAAAAACTTAATGACCTGGTTTCATTTGAGATGAAACAGCTCCAATCTAAGTTACTCTGTTCTCTATGACCCAATTCATAACCGGAGGCTGTGCCGATGACGCCTAGCTTTCGCCTTCCTTCCAGGCAGCTTGTGATAAAGTAGGCTAATGGTCAAGTAAAGTATCTTATGCTATTGAGCGTTAGGATCATACTTCATATTTTGCAAAGTGCTTTTTCATTATTTATTCCTCACTACCTACCTATGAGATCTCCTGGCTGTCTTATCTCCCCATATTGTGGCTGAAATATGACTAACCTATGTTCATAAATGCTTCAGGAAGCTGAAATGAATATAGGTACTTGCTGACATACAGACACCCAGCATTCAAAATGGCCAGCCTACCCTGTCCTTGGGAATGGGGGATGCAGCTCTCCCAGAGAGTGAGAAATAATTCCATTTTCCTGAGTGTACAGAGGTCTCTGGGACTGCAGGTATGAGAGTTAAGAATGAGGGCAGTGAGGGCGCGTGATTATACTCTTGCTGCTGCCCGACAGAGAATTCCTATTTGCACAAACACATTGTTTACCTGGGGCTTCTGTGCTCAGATAAGTTCACATGATGCTTTTTTGCTCACACTTCACTTAGGGTCTGTCATAGCTTCTGTGATTTGGCTTATTAAATGAACCCTGAGTTTATTTACCCATAGAAACTGCCCACGTGAGGAAAGAACATTTGGCACTTTTGCAGCATGCGTGCTTGTGATGGTTATGTTTTGGAGTAGCTCCCTTTTTCTTGGTCTCAAGCTACTTATGCTAATCCTTGATCACATTCTCCTGTGGAGAAGTTTCTAGAACAGGACAGTCTTTAGGTGATTTGGTGAGCTAAGTAAGCGAGGAGGGCTTCTGTCTGCCGTGGCTACTGAGGCGATCATGAATGGGAAACAGAATTTTATTTAGAGCCTCTTTCTGCTGGGTACCGTTAGGTGCCATCTCCACACACTTAGGTTGCCATGGCTCCAGACTGCTTGTACTGTATGGCATATGCCATCAGTCCGGTGTTTCCTGCTAGCTGGTGCTTATAGATAAGTACAGCCAAACTGAAACATTAAACTAGAACAAGGACAGGAAGACAGAAATCTATTTACATTGTATATACAATATGCATATGCAAATATGAATTCTCTGGTGATTCGGTCTCAGTTAAAGGTAAGTTAGTGCTAGTTAGTTTCGGGAGGTAAAAGATTTGCTGCCAGTAGAGTCATATCTAAAAAGAAAAAAATCTTTGAATTGATATTTCTTTCTAATGATGCTATAGATTACAAGAGCCATGTGATTTTTTTTTTTTTTTGAGAGGCAAATTTTAAGAGAAAGTGCACTGGATTAGATGTCAGGAGATTGAACTGCACTCAGATCGAGTTCTGATATTGACTAGCCTGCGAGTGGATCCTTTGCCAAGCCACCCGACCCCTCGGGACTTCTTTCTTCATATGTCAAGTAAGGGTGTTGAGCTAGATTGACGCTAGTGTTTCTTTGCAATGTTTCTGCTCTATTCCAAAAGGAAATAGATATTAACAGGACAGCTAGTGACGTATATGGTTTATTGCCAGAAGGCAGGCAAAGTATCTTATCTCAGAGGATGGTACTGGAACCTGTTTCCTCCTCTTTTTTTTTTTTCCCCCTTTCTCTCGCAGCAACTCATTCCCATTTGTGTACCTGATTTTTACTCAAGACATGTACACGCCAATCTTAGATCCAAGTACCTTAACAACAGTTGTAGCGAGGTTTTTTTCCGTGTTTTGCAGGTCTTCCCTATTTCCTGTCTAATAACGCAGCTACTGGAGCTCTTGCCCTGGTCCAATCGAAAGTCTTTCTCCAGCTTTCCACTTGAAAGCTGATTAGGTGGCCGCCTGGGTACCAGGAGCTGGCTGTTCGTGGCTTTGCAACCTGTTCACAAATGTTGTTCCATTGGCAGCACTGCTTTACTGAAGCAAGTGAGGAAAGGAAAAGGATGTGTGTTCATTGAAAACGCAACCACCTGTGGATCTTTCCAAGTAAGAACTTGTGTGATGCTTCTTTAGAAATGTGAAGCATAGTAACTATCTTTCTCAAAGATGATCATTAAAACTAGAAAAGCCCAGTCAAGAGAGGAACTTAAGTGTCTTTTGACCATTAGTAATGACTGAGATGAGGATTGTACAGCCAAATCTAAGACAATAGAGAAACTACTAAATAGATACATTCTTATCTGTATTATGATTAGGGCTGTACATACACTTTATAGTTTGATTTCACTCAATTGTGAACTCTTCAAAGCAGAGGCTGAATGGATTCTCAGATGGGACTGAAACAGTTTTTGTACATAGGAAATGGCATCCTAGATGTTCTGGAAAGAAAGCTGGTCCTCCAGGTGCAGGCTGCTCTAGGCTGGGGTTTGGGGACTTGGTGTTGGTACCTGAGATGAGGCACTGAGAATAAGCCCATTGGCAGTGCCTCAGCCCCAAATCTGAAGCCAGGCAGATAGACATTGCATCCGCGATAGAAATATGAAGGGACCTGTCCAAGGTACAGAATTCAAATAATTAAAATCTGAGATTGATAGCCAAATCAGTGCAACAGGAATTAGTTTGATCTGTGGGTGGGGCAGCATATTTTTTAGGCACCTGGCTGGCTCAGGCATCTATTATAAAATATTTGTCAGGACTTCCCTGGCAGTCCAGTGGTTAAGACTCCATGCTTCCAATGCAGGGGGCGAAGGTTCGATCCCTGGTCTGGGAACTAAGATCCCACGTGCGGTGCAGCCAAAAAGAAGAAAAAAAAAAAAAGTCTGTCAAATTGCTTTGAATAAATAAGGTAAATGGAGTACTGGGTCTGGTTGTGTTACAAGTGTGCATTTGGTGGCATTTTTGCAACCATCAGTACATTTGTTAGGTGCTTTCCAGCCTTCTCTGCTCATGGAGAGATGGGAGGGACAAGGGTGATGCATATAGAAGCACTAGGGTTTTGGAAGAAACACCCTCCCTCCTAACCCTCCCTCCTAACTGTGGAGAAGGAGAGGAAAGAAAAAAATTCTGACGCTTCCTTAGACTAAATTGGCCATGGCTCTTTCAACTCAGAATGTTTGGCATGTACAGTAAAGCACTTCAGAGTAAAAGAATAATTGAGATTTATGGGGAAAAGGGAGTGGAGGAGCAGACGATAGGAACGTAATAATTTAGGTTTCAAAAATATCTGAAAGGCAGGAAAGAGAAGGTGACGGCCAGGGACTGGGGAGAGGTTGAAGATATTTTCAAAGACATTAAATGTTTTGATTGCCTTCAACATCAGAAATGACTTAGCTTCTAAAATAACAAACTCGGGTTATGAAGAGCAGACACTGGCACTTCTCGGCCTCTGGCTGCTTTCAGCCACGGTTTAATAGGTACACTTAAATAAATTTCAGTACAGCCAGAAAATGGAAAACTACTTTGCAGTTAAGATTGAGGCAAATCTACATCTATAGTTCCTGGAAAATGTTTAAGGAATATCAAATGAAGACAGGAAGTTGTAGAACAGCTAGTATAGTCTGACTCCATGTTAAGAAAAAACTAGTAAATTTGTAGAAAATAGTCTGGAAAGACTACAGCAACGTAATAACAGTAGTCATTTCTGGGAGATTTTACTTTCAACTGTCTTCGTTTTGAGATAACGTGACTTTGTATAACCACTGTGAAGTAGTCTTAGTATATTTGGAAATCAATTTGGCTATATTGACGATCCTTAATATTTAAAAGTATTGAAAAACTCCAAACTTATAAAAAATTTAAATTTTGAAGACGAGCTATAAAACACTTCATGTTCTTTATGTCTTTCTTTTGAACTCATCAACTGAAGTTTTTACAATCTAGTCTAAGTAAAGACTCATTTTATGGGAGGGAATATGAAATGCAAAATATAAATTGTTCAAACATGATACATTTCTTAAATTGTGAATATATGTCTTTGATGATCTTGATTTATATGTGGAGAAATTTGTATTGATCACTTTGATTTAAACTGAGGACTTTATTTTTTTATCAGCAACTAGGAAGTTTTTCATCTTCTCTGTGGTGAGAGTTTGCAGCAGCATGGAATGTAAAATTTCGGAAGTTGGTGTACAGTATTGAATCCATGCAAAGAATTTGGACACCATGCATACAACCTGCAATGAAGTTTATGGAAAGAGGTTAAAAAACTGTAACTCATTTTTTTGCTTTTTCCTTTCTTTTTCTTTTTTTGGCAAGGAAGAGGATATTACACATTGTTCCTAGAATTTATGGTATTGAGGGATATAGAAATCTCTAGATCTTGGGCTCTTATTCTGGAGTTTTATACAATATATGCGGTTGTTTGTGTTTGTGAGTTTTTCTGCGTTGACGTTCTTCGCACATATATCTGGCTGTCAAGGAGTACAAGGCCTAAAGCACATTTAGAATCACTTACCTGGAGGGAGTTTGAGGTTCCTCTAAATATTTTTCATATTTGTTGTAAGCTATCATTCATTGATATAGTCTAAAGCATAATAGAATCAAACAAGTGACAGAATATTAAGCATTAAAATTCACCCTGGCTTTCTGACCCATGAACAAACACCACCATAATAAGGAGGCCAAGTAGAAGCCGTGGGAGCTCTTTGCCTCTTAAATGCAACCACAGGTCCTGCATCTAAAGTGGGCAATGTGACTGCTACGGTGTTGTGTGTTGGTCCTCTGTTTACTTTGATGTTCCTTCTTGGAGGAGGCCATTTTCTTCTTTGTTGGATCACCTGTGCGGTTGGGCTGCCAGTGGGGGGGGGGCACCTGGATATCTCTATATTCCTAAGCCAATTCAGGGTGCTCGTGTCAGTAGTCAAAACGAAAGAATTGTAAGCGAGATTCCCCCATGATTTTGACATGTAATTTGTTTTTTCCATACACTCTTATCTACTCATGAACTACTTCAGTTTTACCTCAAGCCTTGACTTGGCCGGTGAGATGACTTTGGGGTAATCTCATGGGTGACTACTGGGCAGGATTTGTTGTATTTATGCATTTTATTGGCTTAGGAACGAATTCAAACATCACTGAAGCCCTCAGTGGACTGTAGGATGATTGATGTGGGGGTAATATAATTGCTTTCCTTGTACGTGACCTATACACATGTATGTGACCTATAATGGCAGTTTGAATGATCTCCTTTGATGCCTCTGGATTTGGGTTTGCCCCCTCAGCCCATTGTGCTTACTCCAATAACACTGTATAAGAATTACTGACTGCTACCAGGCAGGCCACCTAATATTTTGGAATGGGGTTGGATTTCTGAGCTCCTTTTGCTTCTTTTTTCACATTCGTATTCATTTCTTATCAACTTGCTGCTTCTTATTCAACTGGAAATGTTGAGAAGACCTATACTGCTTCAGTCAACTTGACCAAAGAACGGCAGTGGCCTGATGCCCGTGAGATTCACTGATTTTCTCAGTCTCTCCCATCAGCCAGACACAGCAGCCTTACAGGAGGCTGGAAAGGCCCATTGTAGACTCCGTTCTAGTATCAGCTTGGGAACTACAGGTTGTGCAGTTAGGCTGCCAAGCTACGGGATGTAGAATATGGTTTTAGCCAGGAACCAGGCACCTGTGCTTTTCTCTTTAGGACCCAGAATAGATGGATTTGGGAACCTGGAGTTAGAGGTAAGAATTAAATCTCCCATGATTCCAGATGACTGGTTCCTCCCAAATGTTTTTAGATTATAGAACTCAAGGAGAAGAAAGTTTCTACTAGAGGAAATGGGAAGTGCCTACAGCTTCTGTATAATTGTTTAGCCTTGATTTTTCAATTTGTATGTCATATTTTGCATCGGTGGTGTTTAAGGCTAACCTTAAATCCATAGATTTCTGAATCTTGAAGAATCACAGCAGCTCTGCAGAAGCCATGAACTTCACCCTGAAGACTTCGACTCAAAGAGGTCCCAGGACATCAGTCTTTGGGGTGCTGTGCCTTTGGATTTGGCCTTGGTTTGGGCATGGGCTTGTTTTCATTGCTTATAATGTGTGCACTTGTGCTTACGCAAACAATCTTGGAATTTTACATATGGGGAGCTCTCAAAGTATGTATATACCATATTTGTATCCTACACAGTAGAAGACAGTGTCTCAGACTGATTGGTCTCCCTAGCAGGAACTTTTCTCTGAGACTTTCCCTCAACCTTCGTTTTCTGTGTCACTAAGTCCCTGCAGGTAGCTACCTTGTTTGATTATCTGTCAGCTTACCCTAGTTGAATCAATCTCAGCATATGTCCTATTAATTTTGGAATTTGGAATTAGACCACAAGACTGAATGATAGCTTGCTGAGTCTCATTAATGCTCTTTTATTACAGAGAACACTATTTAGAAGGCTTACTGTTGAGTTCTTCTGAGCAACCCTTGTTTCTGTGCCTGTGAAGTGTGTTTGTTGCTTTGGGGTTTTTTTGTATTTTATAAAATACTTCTGTTTTCCCAGTGATTTGTGGTTGTTGTTGTAAAGCTCCCACTTGTAGACTTTTATTATTCACAATAAATACGAGCGTGATCACGGAAGCTTGTGGTCCATCATCCAATGTCCCAGGGCAGAACTCTGAGTTATATAAACTGATGTACTGAGGACAGAGATTTGGTGGCAAGGTGTGGGGTCTCCAGGTCAGGACTGAAGTTATCTCCTTTATTAAGGTAAAACAGTGAGCAGGTAATCTAACACCTTCCTATGAGAAGTGGTCCTTTTGGCCACTTCATGAAGGCTGCAAATAAATATCTGGGGATTTTGGGGGTGGAAGGGGCCTCTTCTGCCCCTGCTAGAGGAATGGCAGACCCACAGAGCACTGCAGAAGATCAGCCCAGAAGTCAGGAGAGCACGGACTGGAAGCAAGGGGCACACAGTTAAGCCCTGGTCACGCCTGCAGTTGAAAGCTGGTCCCTAGAGTCTGAAGTGTTTATCGTTGCACCACACTTCCTTGTCTTATAAAGTTGCAGTAAGGACAGAATCCAAAGAGGTAAGTTAGTAAAAGGTTATTTTTAGCATTGTTTGTTCCTAAAAATTTAATACTCTTTCTACTGCTTGTATGAAATGTCCTGTTAACTAAAACTGCATGTCCTCTGTACAGCTTGCCATGGTTTAAACATTCATCAAATAGCCTTATCATTGTGGTCAGGAAGCTCTGCCCGGCATGGGAAAGGAGAGCAAAACTGTGACGGTCTGTCCTGACTGAAGATGTGCCCGCTGGGTGGGTGGGCACAGGCCACTTCCTGGGAGTTCCTGAAGCTTTTGTGTTGCAGGTGTCAGTAACTCTATTCCTGCTATTCAGTCTAGAGGGCCCCAGGCAGAACGTCCCCTGGTTTTTCAGAGCAGCTGGAACTTAATTTATCTCCCTATAATTACCCATTCTGTGGTAGGGAGTGGGTCACCCGTTAGCATAGTGTCCCCATAGTGTGTGCCCCTCTCCCCAGAAAGTCTCTGAAATGCTGTTCTGGGTGGTGGGGATTTTGTAAGGGACTGAGGGGTTAGAGGAGCAGATAGCCGGTGACATTTGGGGTATTGCTATTAACCCAACTTCATTTCAGAACACCTTCTCCAGTTTGTAATGAGAATCTGGGAATGAATTTTGTCCCAGTTCAGATACAGCTTGCACTGCCCATCTCCACTGGACCCCAGTGGACAGGGCAAGCTGGCCAAGTGTATGGTGTGTGCCCTTGGCCTAACTTTGTATGAGAGAGTTCTGTGAGTTAAGGTGACCCTGGCCTGAGAAAGCCTGGGGCTTATCAAGACGGGAATTGCTGCTATTGTATTCGTATGCACTGTTAACTGCCACAGATCAGGGAGAAGTTTGCGTCTTTGTTTTCCATGAAAGCAAGGAATTTGGAGGCACTTCCTGTTGGCGAGTGGTTAAGAATCTGCCTGCCAATGCAGGGGACCAGGGGTTCCAGCCCTGGTCCGGGAAGATCCCACATGCCGCGGAGCAACTAAGCCCGTGCGCCCCAACTACTGAGCCTGTGCTCTAGAGCCCGTGAGCCACAGCTACTGAAGCCCGCACGCCTAGAGCCCGTGCTCTGCAAGAGAAGCCACCGCAATGAGAAGCCTGCACACCACGACGAAGAGTAGCCCCCGCTTTCCGCAACTAGAGAAAGCCCACGCCCAGCAACGAAGACCCAATGCAGCCAAAAATAATAAATAAATTAATTAATTAATTTTAAAAAAAGCAAGTAATTTTGAAACTGGAGAAGTCTTTAGGAATATGAGTGACCTCAAGGCATAGAGTAATAACTGTTCCCATTTATTGAGGGCCTTTTTCTTGGTGCCAGGTTCTACGCTGTTCACTATTTGTAGCCTCTCACTTAATCATTACATGCCCTGTTTGTAGACGATATCATCATCTCAAGTAATATTCTTTGAGGTTCCACAGCTAAGATGTGGATTCTGACTTAAGAGTCTACGTGTGACTGACCCAGTCCAGATGCCCTAAACCACTAGTTTCTGCTGATTTTAAAAATAAGATGAAGGGACTTCCCTGGTGGTTCAGTGGTTAAGACTCCGTGCTTCCAAAGCAGGGGGCGCGGGTTCCATCCCTGGTCGGGGAACTAGGATCCCACATGCTGCATGGAGTGGCCAAAAAGTTAAACAAAATATAATAAGATGAAGGTTTCAGCAGGTAGAGAAGGCATGAACCTCTGGGCCATTTTAGAAATGAAGACAATGAATGCCAAGGTCGCCTCTCTGCACCACCACCAAGCTGGGCAGTCCCCTTGAGCCCCTCACCTCCCTACCTTTGACTCTATACTTAGGCTACACTCAGCCAAGTGTCGTTAATGTCAAAATTATCTTTTGTCTTCAGAATTCACTTTACCCTAGATCTTGTTCCCAGGTATTTGATTAGAGGAAGTCCCTACCAAATTAATGGTATTGACATGTGATTGAGTGTAAGAGTAAGTCCTCCATTCTAGGAGACTGTGAAATTGACCCGAAGGACTGAATTTAATTATCAGGAGCGGCGAGGGCCAGCAGGAAGATATTGGAGTGCAACCCTGTGTGTGTCGGTGTGTGTGCCGCTGCATGACGTGCCTGAGCACTCATCATTATTCCTTAAAGGCATGTTTATACAGAAGAGGGGCAGACATTGATAACAAACAAACAAACACATCTTTGAGTTGAAGTTTAATAGCTGGAGGCATCCAGTGTGGGTTAGATCGTTAGCAGGACTGGGAAGAACACATTTTCCTCCAGGTCCCCCTCATCCACACTGTTGAGTATTTTCCTCATGCTACACACAGGGTCCAGGAGACCTACCAACTTTACCCCCAGCCCTTCCTGAGGCTTGGTGAAGTGAGACCAAGAATGAAGCTGAAGACACGCTAGTGAAAGCCCGAAACTCATCACGTTCCCTACTCCAATGGCCAGAAAACCCTTTCAGTGACTCTGATAGGCTCTATGATAAGCAATTAGCATCCATGATCTTCCTTCACGCTCCTGGTAATCTGAGGAGCTAGGTGCTATGTTATTTTGCAGAGAAGTTAAGCTAATGGCCTAATGATACACAGCTCATGAATTTCAGAGCCAAGACTGGAACACATGTGTGTCTGATTATACAGCTTGTGTGCTCTTACCTGCTCTTACCTACATAGCGCCCCGGGTTGTCATGGGACTTATGGGGGTGGAGTGGAAGAATTTTTAAACATTATTTAAAAAATCATGTTAATTAATGAGATTGTAGAAAATAAAAAGGGATAGAAGAAATTCACTTTATTTTTGCTACCTAACCCTTAAACTTTTACCATTTTTTGTATGTTCATCTAGTCCTTTCTTTGCAGAGTTATAATTATGTACGTATGTATTTTCATAAACTTTACTGTGTGTGCAGTTTTTCTATATTTTCACTCAATGCATCATAGCATTCTCTATGGTATTTATTTATTTTTGGAATCCGAATTTTTATTTCTTTTAAAAAATAGCACTGTATTGTTTCTGATTATAAAAGTGGTTTGTTTCTTACTAAAGAGAATTCAAAATTCAGAAAGGCACAAAGAAGATAATAAAAAATGAACTCTAATTTCACCATGCAGAGAGAACCATTTTAATGCGTTTTGTTTTTCATTTTTAAGACACTTTAAAATATTTTCACTTATTTCCTTTCAATCTTGTTTTTTTTTAACATATGCATACATTTTTCTTTCGACAAAATTGGGATCCCAAGGTACATACAATGTTTTGATCATGCTTTTTTCACTTAAAATATTATAAACAGTTTCCTATCTCATTAAAACACCATTTAAAATGCTTGTATGACAGTACAGCACATAAAGAACTGTCAATTTATTTAACTCATTATCTAATTTTGAACCTTCAGTTTCCTTCCAGTTTAAAACAAATTTTTAAGTACTATTTCAATAAGTACTTTTTCAAATAGCCTTTTTCAAAATTTCTGATTATTACCTTAGGATAAGGTCCTAGTCACTGAATTGCTGGGCCAAGGAATATGAAGTTTGAAAAGGCATTTTATTCATATTGGCAAATTGCTTTCAGGAATGGTTGTATCAATTTATTCTCCCGTCTGCAAGATAAAATGTTGTCTGTCCATTTTAATAACCGCATACACTGAGTAGATGCACAATAGGTCATGTAAGCATTTCTCTACTATTTCTGATCCATTCTTGTTATAAATAAGGCTACCATGAACATCTCTGGAGTATGGTATTGAAGGCCCCAGAACCTGGGTTGAATTCCTGTTTCACCTACTAGCTAGCTGTGTGTGACCTTGCACATTGGCGCCTCAATTTCTTCATCTGCAAAATGTAGAAATAATGGTGCTCAAAAGTTTGTGATGTGAACTATTAATTCAGTCAAAATGAATATGTCATTGCCCTTTGTCTGTATTCTGACTTTTTCAGTTTCCCCATTTAATAAAAGTATTTGATCTATAATCTGTTTTGATTACATGATCTCTAAGCTTTTTTCAGCTCTGAGGTTCTATGAATTAAAATGGAGAAAGTTGCAGCAATCACAGACCAAATCAACTTACTAATATTCCCTCATCATGTTTGGCTATCAGAATACATTTAAGAGGATTTGTTAAAAGGCAGAGTACAGGTAAAATAAGTGGATTAACTTATAGTATCTTGTAAAATCAGTTCATTTTCTTTTTTCTGCATGCCCAAGTAAGGAATGAAAAGTAATCAATGCAGAAACTTCAAATATAACAATCTAAGTTGTCATTTACTAAAATTCCAAAGTTTCTGTAAAACTTTCCTCTATCTTGTCTTTAGCTACTTTCCCCCAAATTGATTTAAATAGAATGCACAGAAAGCCAGAACTTTGGCTATGTTGGCTAAATATGCATTACCCACCGAATGCCTAGGTAGAGTGCAACAGAAGCTCAGGAAGTGGCGAGCAGTCTCTTAACAAGATAGCTTTGGGAGCCCCAGGAAGCACCAGACCTGCTTCCACAAGAAGGTTGATCCTGTCTCTTGGCCTCCTGTTAGACGTCACTTTCTAAGGCCCTTTTGCCTCTGAACCCAAGAAGGCATGCAGCCTGTTGAACACAATGTGTCCCAGACCTTGCTGTTCATCCACATCACCCGGGGTGACTGTGTGTGTGTGTGTGTGTGTGTGTGTGTGTGTGTGTGTGTGCGCGCGCGCGCACGTGCGCGTGTGTGTGAAAATACAGATCCCCAAGCCCAACTGCGCAGAGATTCGCAAGTGGGGTAGGACCTGCAAATCAGCATTGAAACAAGCTTTCTAGCTGATTCTGATACAACAGATCCACAGACAAGCCCTTGTCAGCCATTGACAAACCACAAATTGCGCAGCTGGGGAGACTGATGCCAAGAAAGGTTGAATGGACTTGCTCAAGGTCACACAGCTGAGTTTCCAGTGAAGATTAACACAACTCTTTGTTTCTCCCAATTTGATGGTGAACCAGGTCATGCTTAACAGTCAAACCTGAAATGTGGAGGTGTAACCAGAGCTCAACCTTCCAGGAGAGACAAAACTAGAGAAAGTTCTGGGCTGGGAGGAGAAGGAAGAAAGCAAATGTTTAACATTTCACTTTGGCAGTATCTGAAAAAAATTTTTCCAACTAATTTTGCTTATTTGGATGATGGGCCTAAATTCCATTTTGGTCGGCTTTCCCCACCCCACGTTGAATTTCACAGGTTTTTTAATACTGTTATGGGGCACAGAACCTTTTGACAGTAATTATCTGGCTTTATTCACTATCAGTGGAATATTTACTAAAACGACATGATGACTAAATGCAATATGATATCCTGAATCGGATGCTATTCTAGGATCCATTAGTGGAGAAACTAGGGATATCTGAATAAGGCCTGTAGTTTAATGAATAGTAATTTACCAATGTTAATTTCTTAGCTTTGTACCATTATTATGTAAGATGCTAACATTAGGGGGAACTGGATGACAGGTGTTGCGGAACTCTGCAACTTCTCTGTAAATACAAAATTACTGCAAAAGAAAACGTTTGTTTAAAAAATGGGCTTCGGTAAGAACAAACCGGAGCAGTCAATGAAGCAAAGACAAAGCAAAGACAAATTGCTAATCAGAGTACTGATTCCCTCTCACACTGGTGGAAAATCCTTTTGGGAGATGACTGCTTCATTTGTGTGAGAAAGTTACTTAGGTGAAAAAGCCTGTTACCTCCCAGAAGATAACCTAGCTGAGTTGGGGGAGGAAAGTGTGCTTTAATTTCAGGAGAATCAAATGGTGATTTCCTTCTTTAATAGCACATTCTGTTTGTGCAGTTTTCACTGAGGTAATTGTGTTCCATTTACGTAATCAACAAAAACTGGAATGACCTTATAACGGGGTTTATATACAGTAGGCTAAAGTGGATACACAGCTTAAGCTGAAAGACAATTATGTTACTTATGTGCTTTCTAGTAATGTTTTGTAAAGATCAGTCATCTTCATTGGGCTGCACTAGCCCCCCGGAGGAGGCGCCTGCACTTTATATCGTAGGAGGTGAGAGGGAGGGCTCAAAAGTCTTCAGAACTCCTGTCCTCTTCCCACCTTCCCGCGACAGTGCCTGAAGCATCCCCGTAGTTTATTCCTTTATTCAATAAACATTGACTGAGTACATTAATAATAACAGCTAAAACATAAGGAGTAATTATTATGGGCCAGGTGATTTCCATGAACGCTTTTAATTTTCACAGCAACCGTATGAGGCAAGAATGAGTTATTCTCTTTGAATCTGCAGCTGAGGGTTCAGACTATTTAGGAAGCAAGGTCAGACAGGAAGTGAGCGGCAGAGCTGGATCAGCCTGCTTTTATCTGGGTCTTCTCACTTTGGATCATCATGGTAAAATGCCTAGCACTGCAGTGAACCGTGCCACAGGGGCAGAGGGCAGAGGGCAAAGAGGGAATTTTATCTGTGTGCCCGTGGGAACGGGGAGCCAGGGGCAGTGTGATTGGCTGGAGCCCTAGATTTGAGAGTTCAGCCGCAGAGCGGTGGTCATCTAAGCGGTGGGAAAAGAAGACATCTCTGAGGGAGACGAGAGGAAAGGTGAGGCCAGAGTCTTCGGTCTGCCCACACGTAGGTGGTAGGAGGTGGAGAAGGGCTTTGTTAGGAAGTAAGCAGAGGCCAGGAGAGGGAAATATTGGGGATACTAAGTGCAGAGAGAATTTCAAGAAGTCATCAAATGCTCTGAGAGGTCAGATGTGATGGAGAATGAACAAGCAGTGGCAGTTAATAATTTGTGTCATTTGAATTCAGGCCAGTGTAATGGGAGGATCAGATCCAGACCCAGAGGAGTTAAGAGCCAGGGGGCAGCGAGGAAGGAGAGGGAGCAAAGACAGGGCGCGTGTCCCCCCGGTTTGGTGGGGGGTATAAGAAGGGAGGAAGGACAGTGCCATTTTCGAGGCTGAGAAGTGCTGGAGAGGTGGAGGATCTATGGTTGAATGAGAGAGTGATAATATGCAAGGAGGAGGAGGACCATTGATGCGGCAAGACCCAGAGCAAGGGGGACGCGGGGGGATGGAGGGCGCCGGGCGTGGAGGAAGGAGCAGGGGGTGACTCCCGGTGGGACTGGGGCGCATCTGTGCAGAGGTCCTCCCTGAGAGAACCTTCCTTCCCCTTCCTGCTGTGTGCTGTCTTCTCTCTCCCGGTTTCTGAATAAGCCAGGGTGGTGTGCGGGGGCCGGGGGCGGGGAGATTTAGAATCGTCACCGAGGTCTGCAGTAGACTGGACTCTTGGCAGCTGGGGCAGCCTGAGGGCAATGTCCACCCGGGCGCTGGATCTGCGGGTGGAGTCGAAAACAAATGTCCTCTTGGTCATCATTTGGCGCTTATTTCAGAACAGAGGTGTGATTTCACCAAGCACCAAGCTTCTGATTTTAGTCTTTTATCAACACCACAAAATCACATTATCCCACTGATCATTAGGTTACTCTTGCTAACATCATAATCACATTGCATACCCACATATACATCACTGCTCACTTAGGGTAATCAGTTTTAATGACACTCGCTTCAGTTTCTTTCATAAATCACACGCTTTTATGAGATAATGGAGGAGAAACGTCTAATTTTATCTCAGACAAATGAAAAGTGAATGCGTGTGTTTTTAAATGTAGTTTTGTTGGCTTCCCACGTCCATTACTTAAAGGGGAAAGAATATCTCCTGACTTCTCTTTTAGAAATAAATGAGGCAGAAGTACCGTGGATTTTGAATACCAAAGCATTCGCTTTAATGTGCTGCAAACAAATAATAAACATAGCTCCTCCTTAGTTGGCTTTGCACAGATCTCAACTGAATACAAATCAATGGTTGTAAGCAGCGTGTCTGATATCCTCCCAAAGTGTTAAGGAGGAAAATCTTAACATCACACCTTTACAGGAGCGGAATCAGACTCTGAGCCTAGAATAGCAATTTCTTCCATCCAACAAACATATATTGAATTCCTACTATGCGCCAGGCCATGTACAGAGATGGATAAAACACATTTTCTGTGGTACCTGCAGAGAGAGCTTCAGCAGAGAGTAGCCTTGTCCCACCCATTTTTTAATGTCTTTTGGTACGTGTAGGTGTCCTCTATTCTTGCTTATAGGTTCCCTTGTCTTATTCAGTTATTTGGTTGCGCTAGGTCTTAGTTGCAGCACGTGGGCTCCTCAGTTGCAGCAGGCGGGCTCCTTAGTTGTGGCATGTGAACTCTTAGTAGCAGCATGCACGTGGGATCTAGTTCTCTGACAAGGGATCGAACCTGGGCCCCTTGCACTGGGAGCGAGGAGTCTTATCCACTCCTCCACCAGGGAAGTCCCTGTTCCATCCATCTCTCCAAATGCACACCCAGAAATCTGAACGTGCATGGATTTTACTTCCCTCACCCCCTCCTCCCACCGGGGAAAGACCAGCTCTCAGGAGTCCCCGTGGGATGTAACTGAGCCACCCTCCTTGGTGGACCTGCCCTGAGACCCCACCCCTGTGACTTCCTGCCCTCCCTCCCACCCCCTCCCAGTCCATCAGGAGGCACCAGATCCTTGCCTCGGGCTGTCCTTTAGGGGATCCCTGCCAGAGACAGGGGCTCAGAGAAGGAGAGTTTTTCTCCTGCTGGGGCGAACAGAAGTCAGCCTGAGGAAGCAGCATTCAAGGAGAAGTGGGTCCATCCAGTCTCTGGAATGATGGTGCTGAAACAAACAAACCAACCAAAAGAACCCCCATTTTCTGCCCTTGAGCAGATGGCATGTTCTAGTTGAGGAAGCAAACACGATATATGAGTTCATTCACTAAATCCTGGTAGGCGCCAGGATAAAAGCAATTACGAGGTGAAATGGGAGCACTGAGGAGGGAGTATTATCTGTGGGTGTGTGTGTGTGTGTGTGTGTGTGTGTGTGTGTGTGTGTGTGTGTGTGTGTAGTGGTGCGATTGGTTGGAGAGTCTCACAGAGATTGTGTGGTGGCGGTGTTGGAGCTAATCTGTACTGATGAATTGGGATCCCAGGGAGAGAAGAGGAAGAAGGACATCTTGGCAGTCTTTCCCCATGTATAGACTGTCCTCTGCCCTAGCACTTGTCTTTCTCCAAAATCACGTGCAAACTCTGTGTGGCATAACAGGCTCTTTAAAATATGGTCCCATACTCTTCGTCTCCCTGAACTTCTCTTAGTATTTCCAGAACATGCGTTTTCACAGTTACTTTCCTTTGCATGTGCTACTCCCATCTCCTAGAATGCTCATCTCCCTGTTTTCAGCTTGGCAAGGTGTCCCTCCTCAATCTACTACCCAGAGCAAAAGAGAACACCTTGGCAACAACCCACAGAGCTCTGTCTCCGGAGCTGCGGCTGTGTTCTCCTGGTGCAGACACGCACCAGGGAGCTCGGCAAGCAGGGACCCCTCTCTGACTTCTGAGTGACCTGATGGGATATAGTCCTGCCGCCCAGGTCTTTTCCCTGGAGAGATAGCTCCTAAATGAGACAGGCTGGGACCTGGGACCTTTTGCTGCAGTGCTTGCACCTGGACAAACATCTCCTCCAGCAACAAAATGCAAAGAAACTTATAAGGGACTAAAGATAACTGTGTGCACGCCCAGTCAGGGCAAATTCTGGACAACAAGATAAAAAGAAACCAAAAAAGCCCGAGTGCCACTTCTGAAGAGCTGGGAGCAAAAGCAGGAGGTTGGGAGAAAAAGCAGGGTCCTGCGCATGCCCCCTGCACACAACACCACCAAAGGGGTGGGCAGACCACTTAAGCCACCCCTCCGGCCCGGCCCCTGGATACACTCCTACCCTCACTCTATAGAAGCAGCTCGCACCCCCCTGGGGGGCAAGCAAGCAAGGAAACCTGTTGTTTGTTCTCGCTCCAGCCTCCTGCAGCCTGAATTTCTTGTCTGGCCTCTGATCAATTTCTGCTGATTAAGGAGGCCAAGAACCCTGGTTGGTAACATACACATCCACCCACTTCCACCTACAGATATGCTGAACCCCTTTATTTTCAGCCTTCCGACGCCAACCGCTGTGGGGAAATGGAGAACTGAGGTAGAATGACATTTTCCTCTAGTCCCATCACAAGTAGGCAGATTATAATTTTCTGTTAAGATTACCCTAAGCCTAAGCCCTACACTTTGTTGATCTCTTGATCAAAATTGCCTTTGGATAATTAAGAGAAAATTTGGCCCTCGTTACAAAAAAATTTAAAAAGTCGATGCCTTTCAATCTGTAATCTTGCCCATGAAGGCTTTCCTGAGTGAGTGCAAACCTTTGGACTAAGGCCTGTTGCTCCATCCACTTCCGCTTTCATTCGAGGTGCCTCATTATGTCTTCCTCGGCAGCATTATGTCTCTGCTGAAGCAGAATTACAGCAAAACAAGTTAATTATTACGGAGTTGATATGATGGGCCTAGAAGAAGAAGGCTAGAATGAAGCCTTTTGAAGGAATATTATTCCCCATTTTAACAGGTTTTACTGCTATTAAGGATTAGTACACAACGGTTCCTGCAATTGGATGAATTACATAAATGCTAATGTCAACATCAGACATCATTTAGAAGAGATGTGGAGAAGCATTTTCTGTTTTTAAATGTCAAAACCATTTCTCATCCATCAAGTAGTAATTTTTCAATTTTCTTTTCACAAATATAGTACACTGTCAGTGCTACTGAAGTCGTAATTGATTTCACAGCTATGAAACCATGGGAAGCCAAAGGACCTTCATTATAAGACAGAACTTGAAAATCTGAATAAGACACCACTTCCCCCAAGAACCACAAGATCAATATACGACTGCAGCAGACTGAGCTGAACCATGCATTTACTATACAATCTTGGCTTCGGATGAGTGCCAGACGGCAATGAAGTAGGTCTTAAGTGACCACCAAGGGCTCAAATGGCTTGCTTAGTAAAAAACATGGTGCTTTCAATTAAATGTCAAAGACAATTACATGGGAAACATCAGAGAGCTTCAGAAGTAGGACAGAGAGACTACATTTCACTAACCCAACACTCCCATTACCAACCTTCCCATCTTTTGGCATTTTGACAGAAACTTAGTTGTTCCAGGAAAGCATGACATTCCACACTCATGGAAAGGCACAATAAAAGGGCTTTGGAGTAAATGTCACTTTCCGGATAATATGTGGGTGATTTAAGGTCATGGAAGTGTGAAATGGCAGGATTCTTCTGCTTTTGATCTCTCAGCCAACATCTAGAACTCTGTTGAAATTCTTGAAGCTGGCCATCATTCTTATGGTAAAAATAAAATAAAATATCCCAACAGTCATGTCCCTTTACTGCAGAATCGACAAATCCTTTCTTTGTCGTTTCCATTGGCTCTGTTTTTACCCCTTCCTCCAGTCTCACCAATCATCAATTATTGGTGAAATGCCGAGGAGCTATGATAAATTCAGGCTGCAGTCTTCAGGCATCATGTAAATGACTGGGGTCTCCTGGTGGTTTGGAGGACCCAGCTGTTTGCCCTCTGAATTCATTCTAGAAGTATTGGAGTAGAGCCAGCATAATCCGTGGTTATTGCTAGACCAGCTAAGGAGGTATTACTTATGTCCAGCCCAGAGGTTGATCCACTACCCTCAGAGAAACCAGGAAGTGGGTTCTTACCATGACCAGTCCAAGGCCAGTCAAGACAAACTTAAGAAGAAAGGCAAGCTTGTGTTTGGCGTTCCTCTGCCCATCCTTTAGGGACCCCCGTCTTTTCTGTATCCTAGGCCTAGATACCTGGGAAAGCACCTTAAATTATTAAGCCATAGTTCCCAAACTTCCTCAAGGGAATACAAGGTCAGTGAGATATTAATAGTCATTTGTTAACAACACACCCCCTGACAAGTATGTTTGGGAAAGTATAATGTGCTACATCCCTCCATGGGAGATGTGTGCAATGCCAATCAGCACTAAATGCTCTAAGAAGCCTTGCCATTACAAGTACCTATTTATTTTATTTAACTCAGCTTTTCCTACATTTATTTGACTGTGGAGCACTTCCTTTCATGTCATAGCTGATAACGTACTGTGAAATTACCATTCCCTGGAGTTCAGCTATCAATTAAGAGGAACTTGGGACATGGAAGCATTTTGATGCCACTTGGAAATTTTGGGGGAGTTGGCCCCTTCAAGCAGATTTGTGATTTCATGCAACTCATCTGTGCAGAAATGTAACTTTCTTTATGTCTCTATAACAGATGTCAACCTGCTCGTGAGCCCCCATTTCCACTGATGGAGGAAATGACTAAACCTTTGCCCCTTTAAGATGACTCAGCATCTTCTGGTTGGTCATCTCTTGTGGGTAATTAATGACTCATTTGCTTTTGCATTTCAACTCAGTCCATTCAGAGTTCAATACCAGGGCTTTTCTCCACTCTCAAGAATTTTCTCCTGCACCCTCCTCGTCCTCCCCTTCCTCCCTCCTTCTCCGCTTCCCCTCTTCTCTTCCATTTCTCTTGCTCATCTCCCACCTCCCCTTGAGGACTGTGCCGTTTTGCAGGAAGCAACCACCTTGTACAGGTAAGTGCTTTACCATATTGTGTGCCAGAGCAGAGTGTGTCATTGTGAGACCACCATACCCTTCAGAAGCATGTGGAGAAATCATGTTAATTAAAATTTATTTTCCTCCTGGAAAAAGAATAACTTCGAGCTAAAATATCAGACAGTGGTTGGCTGGACACTCTCATTAATCCAGGTAGCTGTAAGAAGTAAATAAAAATCTTTTTTTGTGTGCTTTTTTTAAAATGTGCTTTAGTATGGGAAATCGAGCAAAACCCAGCACACTGAATATTTCATGGATATCAGCCATAATGCCATGCCTTTGCAGGGGAGTTAAGAAAAACATTTTTTTTTTTTTTTAATTAGGAGAGTGACAGAGGGGGCACCAGTGCCATGACAAACCTGCGTGGGAAGCAGAAACCCAAGGCATAGAGCAAACAGAAGACACAGGCACTGAATTTTCCTTATTTATGTTGCCTGTATTCATTGTGCACCCGCGCATTTTATCAGGAGCTCTGCCTGCCACCTGCCGTGGAAAGTGCACCTTCCATTAACTGGAATAAGGAAAATACCAATGTTGCAGGATAGGAGAAAAGAACCACTTGGTAACTCTGTAGTAAATGGATGAGGACTTTCTGTGGCAGTGATGAGGAAACCGACCAAAAGGGAAACGATAATCAGTGGAAACTGACCAAAAGGGAAACGATAATCAGTGGAAAGCTATGTTTTGAATAAAACCCAAAGTAGGAAGTGTTCTAGGAGAATAGATTTTTCTTGTATACGTATGTAGCCTTCTCTGACATAAACTGAATTTTAAATTCAAAGAAAAAATGGAGAGAAACATCATTTTTAATTATTTTTCATTTTCTTATAGGCAGCTTTGATCCAATTTATTTATCAAGCTGGTGAAAAGCCCCGGACATCTAAGGTGACAGCAGATTGAACAGTAAGGAAGGTAGCTGTATTTTTGCTATAAAGACAAGTTAAATTAACCCACAGGAATCTGTTATTTATGTGATGCGTGTCTGACTTCATTATTCTCTAAAATGCCTGCTCTGTGATCATATCTATTTTATGTTCCATGTGGTTGTTCAAAAAGTAAGTTAACAAACGTGACGTTTTAAAAAATTATTTAAGGAAACTGATGTTTTTTTACAATCTAACTACCACAGCAGGTATGGAACCCATGTCTCAATGCTACCTTTTCCTATAATCACGTGAGAGAGCCAAACCTCCGTCCTCAAGTGGGGAGGAAGCTGCCGGCACCACTAGAGGCTCTGCTTTTTTTTCTAAAAAATATTCCCTCTTTTAACAGATACATTTTATCAACTAAAAGCTAAGAGAACATCACAATAAAAGGGAAGAAAACAACTTATATCTACAAAGTTCCACAGGTTGTGTGGATTTCTGGAGCAGGAGTGCTTTTGCCTTCACACACCTGTGTGGTTATTGGGGGGTGGGGAGAGGTGTGTGTCAAGTGTTTAAAGAAGCAGCACGTGAACTGAGGGTGTAGAGAAAGTGAGCATCGCAGGTCCCACTCCCCCCGCCCCAGGTGGGTGTCTCACCTGCTTAACCAATATTGGGCAAGTATCCCGAACCACTGGGATCTTCACTCTTCATCAGAAAAGCAAAGACTCAAAACTGACCTTCAGAACAACGTTCCTCCCTAGAACAATGTTTAAATGTTCCTCTAAAAGCTCTGAAGCCTGAGCTGGGTCTGGTCATCAGCGTGGGTAATGTTGACTACCCAGGCTTCAGGTTCAGAGTGTGCTGGATGGTTGCGATCCTATGACTGGCCGGCTCTGTGAACCTGGGCAAGTGATTTCACCTCAGTTTTGCTATTTACAAAATGAGGACGATAAGAGTAACTGTTCCTTGCTTTGAGGCCATATTTAGGTAAGAAAGGCAAAGTCTTTGGCACTTAGGAATATCTCAATATGTTATCGAGTAGATGGTGGTAGAGAGTAGCAGGGGAACCCCCAAATCTTATATGTGAATCCTTAATAAACTCCAGAGTCCAAGGCTGCTTTGGGATTGTTTAGAACCAATAGAAATGCGAGTACCTCTGAAGACAGGCCAGGGTGCCCCTTCCTGAGTGAGTGGGCAGCCCAGGTCTACACATCCAAGAGGACAAGAAACCCGAGTGACCGGGTGGCCTTGCTTCTACTGTTTCTAAGCACCTAGATTAATTTTGGACCTGGAGTCCACGCATGGGTTTGGACAGGAAGCTGAACACTTCTTGAGTTTGAGTGTAAAATCTATGTGTTGAGGACTTCCCTGGTGGCGCAGTGGTTAAGAATCCGCCTGCCAATGCAGAGGACATGGGTTCGATCCCTGGCCTAGGAAGATCCCACATGCCGCGGAGCAACTAAGCCCGTGTGCCACAACTACTGAGCCTGCGCTCTAGAGCCCGCGAGCCACAACTACTGAAGCCCGTGCGCCTGGAGCCCGTGCTCCACAACAAGAGAAGCCACTGCAATGAGAAGCCCGTGCACCGCAATGAAGAGTAGCCCCTGCTCGATGCAACTAGAGAAAGCCCGCGTGCAGCAACAAAGACCCAATGCAGCCAAAAATAAATAAATTAATTAAAAAAAAAAAGTAAGAGGCGACCCATGCCAAAAAAAAAAAAAAAAAAATCTATGTGTTGACCTTTCTCCAGAGAAGGCCTTTGGATTTCATCATATTTTCAAACCTGGGTCCTTTCAGAACCCACAGAAGTTGGGAAGAGCTGCTCTAGGCTCTTGAAGAATCCTTTGTTTCCTCCCTAGAGACTTTATCTGGAGATTCTGATACCTTCATTATTCTCTATCTCCAGCCACAATGGTGTCTGTTCAAGCCTAGACCTATTCCCCTCCTCTCCCCCCACCCCGTACTGTTTGTTCTCTTGACATCAACCTCGCCCCCATCTCCAACCCGCCTCCTCACAAACCTGTCTCCAAACTGCAGCATTTTATCCAACCACACTTATTCTGCTCCTGAAGTTCTGGCCACCTGCTCTCTGCTGCCCCCTCTTGTTCAAACTGACGGGGACCTAGGAGGACTCCTTTCGTGGGTCATTGCTTGGGCAATCTCCGCTGGGAAAATAGTTGGTCCTGCCTGTGGTTCAAGGAGGCATTGTGGTGTTGGCTTGCCCCTGTGGGCATGTAATTACACGGCCTTACTTCCAGAACTCCAGAAAAGGCCTTTGAAATGGAGAATATTCTCCCACGGCTTGATGCCCGAGATTTTGTACTCAGAGAACAATCCATTTTTTTTTAAACATCTTTATTGGAGTATAATCGCTTTACAATGGTGTGTTAGTTTCTGCTTTATAACAGAGTGAATCAGCTGTATGTATAAATATATCCCCATATCTCCTCCCTCTCGCGTCTCCCTCCCGAGAACAATCCAGTTTAACTGGAGATTCTGATCCGCGTGCAAATGTATGTGGAACAAGGAGGGTTCTCATTCGCCCACACTGTAGTGTGAATGAAGGGTCTGAAGGTGGGTTTGGGGAGGGCAAGAGAAGGGAAAAGGAGGGTGCTGAGCCCACAGGTAGGGGCAGTAGGGAAGTAGGTGGATCCCCAGGGGTGTAGGGGTGAGGAGTCGGGGGAGGCAACTGAACAGAAACTTCTGCCCTTCCACTTTTTCACAGGGTCCATTTGGACCTGTGTTATCTTCGTAAGCATGTTTTCATCATGAGTGCTTCCTGCTTTGTCCCTTCATTTTATCCCTGGCAACGAAGGGCAGGGGGGAGAACAAGGGGCCTCTGATGAACATGCAGCTCTAGCTGCTTTGCTGAGAACAGAGGGGAGGGAGGGATGAACTCATGCCGAGTGAGCACCTGCTGTCTGCCAGTTAGCACAGATATCCGCATCACATCAGCATTAGCTGTTGGAGAGGGTTGAAGTAAGTCACTGAGCAGAGCCACGGCATGCTGGGAGAGAAGGGAACTAAGTCAGAAGAAGTGAGTTAGAACCAGCCAGAAGGCATAAAGCAGACTCACTTTGCCATCCTGCCCTCTTCATTCATGTCTCCCTTTCGACAGAAGAGGAAGCTGAGAATCAGGGTAAAGGACACCCACAGCTCGTTTACGGTAGAGCTGAGTTTGGGTTCTCCTCTGTCCAAGAGAAGTCTCACACCCTTCTTGTGTCAACATGGCATGCAAAAGAGACAAAGGGGACGTCTGACTTTGCTTGGGTATATCTGCAAGTGGGTGTCAGGTGTTAAGCTACAGGTACATATATTTCCAGAAGAACTCAAATAAGAAGTTTGGGATACACACAATGGGATAGAGTGTTCCATTCTTCCTTGGCAGCTGCCAATATAGGAAAAAAAAAAAAAAAAAGAAAAAGAAAAAAATAAGGAAAGAAAAAAAAAGAGAAACCAAGGTAGCTGAAGGGCATACTTTCTGGAGAGCTCCAAAGATAAAAATGATATTCTAGCTCGGAATTTATCTTAATGAGGAAGACTCAATCAATGGAAAATGACAGGTGGGATAATTTAAAGTTCAAGTTTCCTTCTTCTGTTTCTTTGTATAAAAGGGAACCAACTTTTTGATCATTGTTTGCTCAGCTGTAATATTCTGCTGCATAAAGAAGATTGTACACCGAATACCACATTAATATGTTATTGGCATCTTTCTTTTTTCATATCTTACATGTTGATTGTAAAACCGTCCAGAGAGACTGATGGCTGTAATACATTGCAGTTTCTCAACTTCAAATTAATTTCATAACAGTGCGGTGGAGCTAGATATTCTCTGCTCTAAGAAGTAACTCAAAATTGGTAATATTATTTTTCTTTGCTCTTTTGCAACCCTAGGTCTGGTTATTTTCTTGACTGGATAAACTATCTAGACTTTACTTCCTTATGATCCATTACCTGCTTCAGTGGTTACCACCTCCTTTGAAATGTCCAATCCTCCAGCAGGTAAGTGCCCCCAGGGTGAGCTGCACAAAGCATAGTGTGAGCAGGGGAACTGTGTGTGAGCTCTGAAATCCATGTCTCCAAAATTCCGTTTCACATCCAGAGTTCCGGCTTGAGTCACTGGGCCCGTGTAGACACAGCCTAAAAGCCAATGACCGCATGAAGGAACAAGTCAATGTCCAATGACTATAAGAGCATGAGTCCTTCTGTCCCCTGGCCCAAGCTCCTCTATCTGAGGAGAGAAGGTAAGAGCACTCTGTCCCTTCTTCTCTGTCACTTGGGGGAAGGGGTTGTGAACAAAAGGGCCTGGCACCTTCTTCTGTCACCTTTGAGTCTCAGGATCCCTCTGGCTGCCATAATCAAAGGATCAAAAATGGGTTCCATTCTTCCATTTCCTTCCTGTAGAGCTGTGCTGTCCAATATGGTAGCCACTAGCCACTTGTGGTCATTTAACTTACTTAAAATTAAAGTGAATGAAAATGGCTTCTTATTAAGTTGGGTTATGATTTAATTCCTCAGTCACACTAGCCACATTTCAAGTGCTTGGAAGCCACAGGTAGCTAGTGGCTATGGTTTGGGGAGTGCAGATGAAGAATATCCCCATCGTTGCAGAAAGTTCTTTTTGACAGCTCTGCTCTGGACCCTAACTGATTCCAATCTTGAAGGAAGAATAGCATATTGATTAGTTGCAGTGAGAAGGGAAGACATTTCAGGACAGAATTTGCAGGGACAAATGTTTATTGTTTTGGTATGGTAGAATGCTCTAGGAAGAGAGCATCTTTAAATCTCTGGTTTTCTGCAGTAGTCTCAGTTTTTTTTTTTAATTAATTAATTAATTAATTAATTAATTTATGGCTGTGTTGGGTCTTCGTTTCCGTGCGAGGGCTTTCTCCAGTTGCGGCAAGCGGGGGCCACTCTTCATCGCGGTGCGCGGGCCTCTCACTATCGCGGCCTCTCCTGTTGCGGAGCACAGGCTCCAGACGCGCAGGCTCAGTAGTTGTGGCTCACGGGCCTAGTCGCTCCGTGGCATGTGGGATCTTCCCAGACCAGGGCTCGAACCCGTGTCCCCTGCATTGGCAGGCAGAGTCTCAACCACTGTGCCACCAGGGAAGCCCCAGTAGTCTCAGTTTTATAAGCATATCCAGGAAGAATTTAGGGTATTCTAAAAAAAATTCTCTGCAACCTGTGTAAAGTAAAATAAAAAATGAGGTAGAATAAGAAGGACAAAGTAGATTTAATGGCTACAGATGCATAACTAAATCTTTTCCCACATTTCAATTCAGAAAATACTTTTTTTAGGCAGTGACCTAATTGTTTGATTTAGAAAATATGATGACAATTACTGTAAAAATAACTTATTATAATTATTGATAATAATAACCTCAAGTTCATGTCTTGAGTTAATATTTACTGGTTCATTTAACCAATATTTTTAAGCACCTGCTGTGTGTCGGGCAGTCTTCTAGGCCTCTGGGATCTATCAGTAACCTACCAGAGATCTCCGCCATGCAGAAGCTCATATCCTTGTGGGTGGAAATAGAAAGCAAACAATAAACATCCTAAATTAGTAAATATATGGAATATTTGGGAGTAATAAATTCCGTGAAAAAAAATAGAGCACAGTAAGGGACATGCACAGCCCTTGGTGGTGATGTTAGTGGTTTGGGCAGGCAGGGGTGTTAGGCTTGTTCTCCTGGATCCTTACACAGGGTAAAATCCTTATTTTATAGGCGTACAAAATAAAGCTCAGATTGGCCACAATTCATTTATACACACACGCTTCTATCATAACATGTGTTGGTAAGGATGTGGCAAGCAAGATGCTCTTGTACAACATTCAGGGCAGTGCCTTACTGGAGGGCAGTATGGCAGCATCTATCGCCCTTGGTCATAGCAATTCCACTTCCAGATTTCTGTATAGGTCAGGATAGACTGGGTTATTTTGTGGTAACAAAGAACTCCAAAACTTTAGTGTCTTATAACAAAAAGTGTTTATTTCTGTACGTACACATGTTCACCAAAAGACCTGATCCTCACAATATGGGTGAATCTCACAAACATAATGTTGAGTGGAAGAAGTCAGACATCGAAGAGGACATACTGCATGTGGCAGAATTCTTCAATGACCCTCCAAGATGCCTGGAGCCGGGTAGACACATATCTGCCCCTAGTTATTCAGTCAAACACTAATCTAGGTACTGCTGTAAAGGAATTTTGCGGATTTACAGTCCCAAAGCAGTGAACCTTAAGATAGGGAGATTATCCAGGGGAGGCCTGACCTGGTCAAATGAGTTCTTTCAAAGCAGAGCATGTTCTTTGGCTGCTGGCAGAAGAGGAAGTCAGAGTTAAAGCATGAGGCAGGTTGACATTAGAGAAATTCTCTGTTGCTGGCCTGAATGTGGAGGAGGCCTTGTGACAAGGAACATGAGTGGCCTCTAGTTGCTGAGAATGACCCCTGGTTGAGAGCCAGCAAGAAAACGGGGACCTTAGTCCTACAACCACAAGGAAATGAATTCTATCAACAACCAGTGAACTCTGAAGAGGAACCCAGCCTTAGAGGAGACCCTAGTCCTGGTGGACACCTTGATTTCAGCCCTGGGAGGCCCTGAGCGGAGAATTCAGCCACACTGTGCCTGGATGTTTGACCTACAGAAACTGTGAGATGATAGTTTTGTGTTGATTTAAGCTGTGGCGTTTGTGGTAATTTGTTACAGTGGCCACGTAAGACTAATACACTGTATGATTCCATTTGTATAAAGTACAAAAGCAGGCAAAACTAATTTACGCTGATATAAGTCACAATAGTGGCCACAGTTGGGAGTTTATTGACTAGAAAGGGGCTCCAAAGAGGCTTTGGGGGTAATGGTAATTTTTTCTTTGGCCGTACCGCATGGCTTGTGGGATCTTAGTTCCCCGACCAGGGCCTGAACCCGTGCCCTCAGCAGTGAAAGTGCAGAGTCCTAACCACTGGACTCCCAGGAAATTCCTGATGGTACTGTTTTTTGATATGAGTGCTGATTACATGTGTGTTCAGTTTGTGAAAATTCCAGCTGTACACTTAGCCTATGTTCGCTTTTCCATCTGCATATTATACTTCAATAAAATATTGAAACATACATGCAAAACATACATTTTGGTTTTTTACCAAAAACCCACATAAAACAACACTGGTTTTTTTTTAATATGTCAATTCTTATATGCACTCGCTTACCAAAAAAGCCCCCCAACCTACAAAACGAACTGAAACCAGTGATTACCCTGAGGAAAGGGAGTGGGATTAGATGTGGGTCAAGAGAATTTTTGTGTTTTCTATGATATTTGAACTTGCATAGGGTTTGCAGTCATGAATGACTTGGGTCACTAAAGACACGAAGGTAGAAGAAAGAGTAAAGCACATGTATCGATCCAGTGTCGTATTTGAGCAGAGTAATTCTTGTCCACAGTGGAGGCACACAGTCACCCAGGACTGGAGGACACTAAGGCAGACCCAGCCATCTCTCCTGCCCTGTTCCATAACAGTAGCTGCCACTTGTTGGATACCTATTCTCTGCCAGGTCCTCTAAGAGGTGCTTTATGTACATTATCTCTCTAGTTTCTCCTGCATACCTGACAAGACAGCTGATTAGGATTATCCCCATTGTACAGAGGAGGAAACTGAGGCCCTGGAAGGCTAAGTGTTTGCCTGAGGCCAGACAGCTAGTAAGGAGCCAGATGGAGATCCAAATCCTGGCCTGACTCCAGAAAGTGTGTTCTTTCCGCTATAGTTGCCAGCTCCTCCCATGGTCTTATTGATTCTTAGGCTGGGATACATCACTGTACTTATGATTCACTCATTCATTTTTTAAAAAAATAATTATTTATTTTTGGCTGTGTTGGGTCTTCGTTTCTGTGCGAGGGCTTTCTCTAGTTGCGGCGAGCGGGGGCCACTCTTCACCGCGGTGCGCGGGCCTCTCACCGTCGCGGCCTCTCTTGTTGCGGAGCACAGGCTCCAGACGCGCAGGCCCAGTAGTTGTGGCTCACGGGCCCAGTTGCTCCGCGGCATGTGGGATCTTCCCAGACCCGGGCTCGAACCCGTGTCCCCTGCATTGGCGGTGGATTCTCAACCACTGCGCCACCAGGGAAGCCCTCATTCATTCATTTTAAACTCTGAGTCCCTAACTCCTCCGTGGAGGTAACACCTGAGGTGTTTCCCAGATTACTTTCTTCCCCCTTAACACGTCGAAGTGCACCTCCAGGCGTGGGTGAGATGTCTGGGAGAGTGGGGCTGATATAGAAGGAAAGACACAGTGTCTTAGACAGGATTGACTTGAACTTGATTTTGAATTCTTAAAATTCCCCAGGGTGACTGGATGCTTAGGGTGACTCAGTCTCCTCCTGGGGGCTCGGCTCAGCCTAGCTTCAAGCCACAGGCTCTGTGATGTGGATTCCAGCTTGCTCTCAATGTGATCCCCCTGTATAGACTATATTCATAAACTTGGTGCAAGCACTGTAGACATGGAAAGTGAAATCCTATCCCTGCCCAGGAGATTCCAATCCTCAAGGCATAAGGGCCAAGCCATCCGTCGAATTGCAAAAGACTTACAGTGGAGGCAGCTGACTCGAGCCTGGACCTGACTCGGAATTCACTGAATACCGGAGAGGGAGCCTGTTCTGCAAAGGCACTCAGGTTACGGAGATGAAAGAGCAGCCTGCAGCACTTGACCACAGCCTTTGCAGCGAACTTTTGAGAATGAAGGGCAGGAAAAGGATCTGCTCAGGGCACTCGGTTTCTTCCGCTTTTGGGGACTTCTTATGTTCTTTTACATGAAGAACAGTCTGTAAAGATTCCTAAGAGGGACTGCCTTATCATTTCAGATCAGTTTCAGGGGTCTTGGGGGGAGGCACAATTCAGCCTGAATATCCTACTCTCCGCTTTTAATCCAAGTATTAGGCCACAAACTCTAGTGTATAACAGAGCTCAGAGAAGGCTTAGAGAATATAGTAATGTCTTTATAGTGAATAGTTGATATCATACTAATTCTCCCTCATTTGGCGAAATCTGGCTGTATCAACTATCCAGGTTTTGATGAAATTAGTGTGGAATAAAAATTTTTCCAGTTGATATCCAGCATAAAATGTCTGTTTAGGATGTTATGGAAGAGCATCCAATGCAGATGATAAATCACATCTAGCCATATTTCCAGACGCAGTCAACAAAGAAAATAGCCTCTCCCGCATTCTGGGCTTGCATCATCCCGGCAAATTATTGTTGTTCTCGTTGTTGTTAGTTTGCTAGCATCTCAGCTGGAGTAGGATTTGTCCTTGATAAGAGAGCCAGGAACTGTTCATTTGACAATTCATTATCTGGCTGTCTTCCAGAAGACCCTGGAACACCAAATGTCAGTTTCTGCTTGGACTTGCTACCAAACCGCTGGCGAGATCTGGAACTATGGAAACATTTAGGGTGAAATGCTGAGTGTCTTTTATTTTACTTGAACTGTGTCTGTCCTGCTCGCTCTTCTCCCTGGAAAAAGCAGCTTATTGACTTGGTCTCAAAAGTAAACTATTTGTTCTAATGGAGCTGTGGATGTTGATACAAACTGTGGTGTGCTTGTGTGGCCACATACTGCCCACTTGATGAAAGACCTCACAATGTCACAGTCTTGGTGCCATAGATGGAGGGTGGCATTTGTAGCTGGGGAGAGCTAGGACACTTTAAAAATTTTTTTTTATTTTATTGAAGTATAGTTGATTTACAATGTTGTGTTAGTTTCTGGTGTACAACAAAGTGATTCGGTTATCTATCTATCTATCTATCTATCTATCATCTATCTATCTATAATAGTTTGCGTTTGTTAATCCCAAACTCCCAATCCATCCCTCCCCCACCCCCTCTCCCCCCTTGGCAACCACAAGTCTGTTCTCTATGTCCGTGAGTCTGTTTCTGTTTCATAAATAAGTTCATTTGTGTCATATTTCAGATTCCACGTGATATGTGATATCATATGATATTTGTCTCTCTCTTTCTGACTTACTTCACTTAGTATGATAATCTCTAGGTCCATCCATGTTGGTACAAATGGCATTATTTCATTCTTCTTTATGGCTGAGTAGTATTCCATCGTGTATATGGACCACATCTTCTGGAGCTAAGACACTTTTCACACAACCTCGTTGACAAGGAAGGGACCGGGTCACTGGGCACAAGGAAAGGTGATCAAAACAGTTTCTATCAGCAAAAGTTCCTCTTTCTGGGATGCAGGCAAAAAGGAGGGGAGAGTGGATTGATCGGCTGTTCCAGGCCTTTCCCCCTGGTGTTTGCTAGGGAACCTCTGACCATTCCGGCCCACTGTGGAGCGTCCTCAGAGCTTTCACTGCATTAGAGCCTGTGTCACGGATCAGTCAGTGGCTCACTATCCTCAGGTTCACACACGTTGGCTGTATTTCCTTACATCAATGGTAAGCTCTCTGAGAACGTGGACCAGTCTCTGTTGAAGATACTGGGGTACCCAGTAGGATATAGTTAGTGCAAAGAAAACATTTTAAAACCATATATTGTCAAGTAAGGGGAAAACTGACATCTCTTGAGCACCTACTCTGTGCCAGATCCTCTGTGAGGTGCCTTGGCATTACCTCACGTTGGCATGTGTGCTTGGGTGGATTAAGGGGGTGGTCAGCAGTGGCAACTCCGTATCAGCTGTGTGCCCTTGACCAAGTTCCTTCGGCCCTAAGGCACACCATTTTCCTCACAGATAAAGTGAGGACAACGACGGCCGCCTCGCTGAGTTGTTACGAAGGTCCAGTCAGTGTCTGTGAAAGTATTTGGTCAACTGAGAAGCCTTAGACCAAATATTATTGCTATTGGGAGCTATGGAGAAGTTTGAAAAATGAAGAAGCTAAAGTCCCAGCCTTCCAGAAGGTTATTGCATAGTGGAGTGGGCAAAGTTGCTTATGACACTTCCAAAAACTAACACTATCAGATAATGTGGGTGACGTCCCAAGGTTGTGTGCACGTTGAGTTACCCAGTTCGCAGTGTCTCCATCTCTGCTTCCCTCTTTACTAAAATTCAGACTCTGGGCCCCTACCCTCCATCTCCTTCAGTGCTCTCAGAGCATGTGCGTGGACAAACGTGTGCGCGCACGCACACACACACACACACACACACACACACACCATGATCTCTCTCCGCCCAGCTCTCCTGCCTAGGATGAGGACTATCTAAGTCTCTTGATATTCCATCTGGGGACATGAGAGCTCACACTCTCCAGCTCATGCCCAGACATCTCGGAGCTGGATGAGGATCGCTGGGGCATCGGAGTCACTGTGGAGTTTGACAGATTTGGGTTCAAGTCCCAGCTCTACTACTTCCTAGCTGGGTAGCTGTAACTCTGTAAAACCCAGTTTACTCATCTGTAAACTAAGTACAACAGAAGTAACCACCTCATTGGGCTGCTGAGCACGTTAATTGAGAGAGGGCACGTAAAGTGTTTAGCCAAGTGCTTGATACATAATAGGTGTTGAGTCCGGGAGCTCTCACTGGCATAGTTTGCTAAACATTCTGGAGTCAGCCTGCAGGAGACATGACCATGGCCATGACATGACCATTGTGCAGAGCACTGGCGCATCCTTGACAAAATGTTGCTCTCCCCTCACCCGCCCCCCATTACAATTCTCACCCTTCATTCATTCCCATCAACTCTTCTCACTGGGGACTTGAATATTGTCTTCTGCATCAGCTAAATCTTTCACAAGATGGTACCCACCGAGGCAACTTTCTTCACTGGAGATGAACGTTCAACGTGTCTTTTACCAAGTTCATTTTCCCCTGCTGCTCTACCGTTGTAGCTTTCTGCATTCTCAGGCCTTTTGGCGAAATGTGGATTTTGAAAATATGTACATGAAAAAGTAAGTCCTTTTCCAGGTTTTGCTCTCAAGCCCAGTTAAGTCTAGTCTGGCTCGCTCTGATTAAACGTTAATTTTCATTTAGTCTGTGACATGTATGATTTCTCTAAACTAATTTTCTCTTTTCCTGGGTTGTTCTTCTAAAACATTCCCCTTCAAGCCCGTTTGAGTGACAAAGAAATCCTTTTCCTGGGAGCCACTTTGGCCTCAAGGCTAGCTTCCTCCAAATCCTTTGTGTTGCTCTGAGATACAATTTTCAGCTTTTGTATTTTATTATCCAAAACTGGAACTCCCACGGAGACCGGTCAGGAGGTCAGCAATGGGTGTGCTCCTCTCTTGCAAAGACCCCAGAGTAGGCAAACAAGTGGGAGGCTGTGGACCAGGCAAGGCCATTCTTGGTTTAGTTATTATCGTCATTAAAACCACCTAGGGCTTTTGTGTCAGCTGGAGGTCACTTCTCAACACCTTTCCCCAGTCCTTCAGTTTTTTTTTTTTCAATATAAATTTACTTATTTTATTTATTTATTTGTGGCTGCATTGGGTCTTTGTTGCCGCGCGCGGGCTTTCTCTAGTTGCAGTGTGCGGGCTTCTCATTGCGGTGGCTTCTCTTGTTGCGGAGCACGGGCTCTAGGCGTGCGGGCTTCAGTAGTTGCGGCACGGGGGCTCGGTAGTTGTGGCTCGCGGGCTCTGGAGTGCAGGCTCAGTAGTTGTGGTGCACGGGCTTAGTTGCTCCGTGGCACGTGGGATCTTCCCGGACCAGGGCTCGAACCCGTGTCCCCTGCATTGGCAGGAGGATTCTTAACCACTGCGCCACCAGGGAAGTCCCAGTCCTTCAGTTCTTTTTTTTAAGTTTTCAAATGTACTTTATTTCTACAGTCACGCCATATGTTAATGGGTACATAATGCTTTTTACTTGGCATCAATTATGAGTCGATTCTGAAACAATTCAGTATTAAACCAGCTGGGATGATTACTGTTCTCTCCATTCCTTTGGGGTGACTTTGCAAACAGGGGACAGGTTCCATTCTATTCCAATTTGTGTTGCTGTATATGCCCATACAGCAACACGGAAAGTGGCTCCACTGGCTAATACAGCATTACCATATTTGTCATGGAAATCAGGTGCCCGCTTCGGGTGGTTCTGCCTTGCCATTGTTTGCTGAATGCTTCGAACTCCGAGACGACTTCGTGCGTTTTTGGCCCAGGGAAGCATCGTGAAGCTAAAGACAGAACGGCGGCAACTCCAGTCCTTCAGTTTTGACTTCACCTTCCAAGTCGGTAGAAGCCCGGAAGGCTTATTTTCAAGTTTCTTTCTTACCCACTGCTCTAAGAAAGTTTGCTCCTTATGAAAGTCCTTCTTTTGCTTTTCAGACTCAGCCACTAGCTGGAGGGCCATCTTCGGTAGTGCATTTTTGCCCACACAAAGTGGGGTCCCTCCTCAGCTCTTTTAGTAGCTGGCGTAGCTTAGATCACAGCAAGTGCCTGCTGGGACGGGCCTTCAGCGTCATCTAGTGCAGGCCCTCGGTTTATCAAGGTCAGCAGCTAAATCCCAGAGACGTCAGGAGACTAGCCCAGGGTCACACAGTGAGCTGGCGGCAGAACTGAGACTCAAACATTGTTTTCTTGGGCACCGGCTTGGTGCTCTTTTTACTTGGCCACGGTGAACGGGTGTTGGTGGCCCAGCTCTGGCTCATACAGATCGAACACAAAACTGACTGTGTTTTGCAGTCTGACCACTGTGGTTCTCTTAGCTGAACAAGTCGAAACTGCTCTGGCCAGATCGACCATTAACTTTTGAAGTGAACGGAGTTGAAAATTAGTGTCAATAATTGACAGTGGGGCTGGCCCTGTAAGTTCTGCACATACTTATAACTCGTGACTCTACGCCACCTCGGCTCCCCAAGCATCTCCTCCACTGGCCTGTTATGCATGTTTCATCGTGTCTTATGGTGGGGATCATTCATTGGGGTAAAGCACTGCCCTCTTTTTTAAAAAAAATTTATTATTTATTTTAACATCTTTATTGGAGTATAATAGCTTTATAATGGTGTATTAGTTTCTGCTTTATAACAAAGTGAATCAGCTATACATATACATATATCCCCATATCTCCTCCCTCTTGCGTCGTCTCCCTGCCACCCTCCCTATCCCACGCCCCTCCAGGTGGTCACAAAGCACGGAGCTGATCACCCTGTGCTATGCGGCTGCTTCCCACTAGCTATCTATTTGACATTTGGTAGAAGCACTGCCCTCTTCCTCCTCTTTCGTAGATGTCTCCTGCCAGGGGTCACGTGGACATGTCCCGCTCCTCTGCGCGCTTAAACGGATCAGAGGCTTTCCTCCTCCAGGGGACACCAGCCAGGAGAGCACTGGAGAGGTGTGGAGGGAGGGTGAGAAAAGACAGCAGGTAAAGAAGACGGGTGGGGGCAAAGCCAGCCACCTGTCATTGAATGTGTGTATGTTACTGTTGTGGGAAATGCAGCCGAGAGCTCAAACCAAAGATAGAGTCAAAAGGGAAGAAGAAGGAACATTGACTCAAGTCTACGCCTTCTAGGAACTAGACTGAGTGCTCCCCAGAGATTATTTTTGTTAACTCATACAACAACCCAGGGAGGTTGTTATAGCCCCATTTTCATGGATAAGAAAACTGAGGCTCTGAGGGAGCTCAGAGAACCCTGATGAAACCCCCGGGTGATGAGCTCTCCAAGCCTGTGCTCTCTCCTTTTTAAAGTAAGTTCATTTCAGATTGGCTTCCTCTTTGCTATACGCCTAAGCCAGCTTTTGGAAGGTACCTGGTCAGGCTATTTTCTAAGATTGGAGACTGAGGCTCAAAGAAGTGATGTGACTGTCACAGGAGCAGAGTCTGACCTGCTGCCTATGGTGGTTGCCAGGCCTTGGGACACCATGGCTTTCAAGGCCCTGCCTGAACTGACTCTTCCACTGGCTGTCAGTGACAAGTGGTGGTGTCACCGTCAGGGAAATGGTGGGGAGCCCCCATCGGGAGAAGGGCAGCCACGGGTCTGCATGTTCAAGAGTCGACCATGAACCCTGGTCCAGTGCTTCTTTCTCTTGCCTTTGCACCACACGTTCATTCAGCACACACTTCACCCCGGCATATCCTCCTCTTTTAATTCCTTCAGCCCCATGGCTTTTTTTTTTTTTTTTTAAAGCTAAACAAATAAAAGTCAATGCTTCGTGGGGGAAAAGTAGACAACGGTTGAGAGTGCTGTCTATAACACACTCAACCTGTTTAGAATATTAAAGCTAGAATTTCAGAGCAGCGCTTTCCGTGAAGCACTGCTGCTCATTCAGTTTGGAGAGACACATAAAACCAGCAACGAAGTGACTCAATACTTTGCATGCCTTCAATCTTTGTGACAAAAATCACCTATAATTGAGAGTATGAGCGTTTTTTTTGTTTTAAATTAGCGACAGCTGGAAAGACAGCATTGAGGCGAATGCTCAGGATAAGGGGAAAGCATGTTTTTTTTTTAGTGTTTTATGCTCTGTATAAAGAATGGCAGCACTTTCTTTGACATTGAGTTTTCACTGTTTCTGTTTCAGTTTGAACAGGGGACCCTGCTGTTACCCCTGCCACACAGGCTCAGAACAAGTCCAGCCGCTGATGGCCTGGTGCCCCACCCCCCCACCCCCGCCATGTGAGTGTCACAGAAAGCGGGGAGGGCCATGCTCTCCCCTGCAACAAGGCGCTGAGGGTTTGGCAGCACTTTGGCCCTGAGAAAGACAAGAAAAGCGTGTGACTTACCATGTGAGAGCAGGAAGGTGCCCTTCAAGGCACAACACCGACTTTGCCTTCTTACAAATAGGGAAGCTGAGCCCAAGAGCGAACAAGTATCTTCCTCGGGGTCAATACGGGGTCTCATTCACAGCAGTCAATGCAAGAACCCAGGTCGCTGGACTGCCAGGCCAGCGCTTTCTCAGCCATCTCCTGCTCTCCTCTCAGACTCCAGCAAAACCAAATGCATATTTGGGAGCGCACTGCTTAGTATGCAAGCCAGCCTGACCTTTATACTCCCAGAATCGGCAACCTTTTGTGGAAACCATGGAAGGACAAGGTTCTGGAAAAATAATGCAAAGCACACCACACTGTGGAGACGACCAGAAGCCCTGATCAGACTGCAGAGCCCTTTTCACCTTCCAAGTCCTGAATCCCAAGTATATACACACACGCAGCAACTCAGGCTGCCCTAAGAAAGAAGGAGGTGCAAAACCACAGACCTGACAATTCAGCCAGTTTGCTTCCTCTTCTGCCCCCCCTCCCCAGTCTCCAAAATAGGGCTGATTTCTAGAGTATCAGGATCTTTGTTGTTCGGTTCCTGAGAGGAACCGGTTCCTGGGAGGTGGGCCCAGCCCAGCGCTGCAAGAGGTCTTGGAACGTCCTGCCAAGGTCCAGGCCTGGCCTCAGGAGAACGCGGCGCTTTGGGACACACACAGGAAGAGTTCCCTCTTCTTAGCAGGGAGCCCCCTCACCCCAGGAAGGGTCCTCTGAGACTTGTGGGCTCCCCTACTGCCCCCCAAAGTTTCTTCCCACTTTTAGGAACCCTGATATATGAAATCCACCATGAGAGATTCACTTCTTTCTTTTTCTCATAGCACGAGGGTGGAGGAAAGGCTTGTCAGTGCAAATATCCTCCAGTGAGCTGGTGTCTGTATTCACACGAGATTGTTAGTGACATATCTGATCTCAGAAACCAGACTTTACAGCCCCTTCCTGTTCCTTCTTTGCACAGAGCAAAACCACCAACCTTACTGCCCCTTGCTCTGGGAGTCGGACTGTATATGAATGTGTTCCTCTTCGTGACCTAAATGAGTAAGTCCTGATTGTTCTCTGTACTGGTTACCACTCCCCCACCCCCACCCAAGGCACTTTCCCATGTTCCAGTCCCACCCATCTCTCTTAGAGCAGAAACTCCAGAGTTAGTTGCTGGGGGCATGAACGTGTGACCCACTGTTCCAGCAGTGTTTCTCTGGGGATCCACTGAATGTCATCATGATGGTGTAATGGTTGGGGGCGGTGGCGGTGGTCCTCAGATGGCACCGTGAGGAGAGCCACATACTGGAGAGAACAAAGAGGTTGAATGGGTGGCCGGGGAGAAGGGAGGGACAGCCGGCAGGCTGAGCTCCTGAGGGACCCTCGTGGCTCCCCTGTCACCTGCCCTCGCAGGCATGTCCTACAAGCCTGGGGGCACCAGGGGAGCTCTCGGGGAAGCCAGGAGGTCTACCTTGTAAGTTGCGGCATCTGGCTCCTTAGTATAAGTTCATCAGAGCATTCCCCCCAGGATGCGCCGCCGGACAGGTAAAATGCCTGAAATGCAGGATTCTCAAGAATCCCTCATGCCTGCAGCCAGACAAAGGGTCTCTCACTGTCCCCGGTAGGTTGGGGGCCACATGGAAGTTCAGCCAGGACTGGGGACATCTGGGGTGGGGGGGAGGTAAGGGCAGGGGGCACAGCTGTGAAATCGCCTGAGAAGAGCCCCTGCCTTCACTGGCCCGTGACTCGGTCAGCACCTCCGAGCTTAGAGCAGCAGGTAAACACTGCCTCATATTTGGACTTGCCCAAAGGCCATCCTCACAGTGACCCAGATGGTCAAAAAGGAGGAATTAGTCCTATTTTACAGAGGAGGAACCTGAGGCTCAGGAGGGGCAGGTCATTATCCCAGGGCTGCCCAGCAAGGAAAAGACAGAAACTCAGGATCCCCAGACCAGCGCTTGCTGCTTCACTACGCAGAGAGAATAGAAGAGGGTTGGAGCAGGGTTCAGTGAGGGGCCCAAATGTTCTGAGGGAGATCGTGGGAGAGCCTGTCTCTGGAGGGACTCATCTCACCGGCCCCCACCTCCCAGACAGCGCTGCTCTGAGACACTGCTGCCACCCCGTGCTCCTTCTGCAGCGGTGGGACTAGACAGCGGTGGGCACTCATTCACGGAAATACCAGTTCCCGGTATGCAGCAAGCTCCACCCGAACAATCGGATGGGGACGGTCTTGCGTTCTGAGTCCTGGGGACCTTGTCCTAAAGGGACATTCCTTCTTCTCTTGCTAATCCTTACATTGCTGGTCCTGCATCTGAAAAGAGCCTTTTGGACGCTTGGCTTGAGGATGGTCTGCACCTATTTATTAGAAAAGGTGCTGTTAGGAAATGGATGGCTTCCTGGGTTCAAACGCTGAGGTTCTGCTGTGTGACCTTGGGCACGTCCCTTTCCCTCTCTGGGCCTCAGTTTCCTCATTTGTCACATCACCTTGGATTAGATGGCCCCCCTCTGATGTAGTATTTAGTCATGCACGTTCCTTTTAATACACCTTATATGAGTGAAGCCTTCCTGTAGGCACGGGGCTTGATGCTGAGGATTGAGCAAGAAGAGGGGAGTAAGGGCCAGTCCCTGCTCTAAAAAAGCTCAAATTCCCATTCTGAAACGTTTTTTGGTCATGCTTTTCCTTCATGCTGACTTACCTTTTCAGAGAATGCCCCCGTTTCCGTTGGAGAATGGAAATTGGCAAGGAGAGAGGGAAAAGGTCCAATTTGCGCCTTTGCTATTTTAGGGGAGGTTGAAATTACAGGCCAAAGTGTACTGATGTGCTCACTGGAGTGACCTCCGTCCCCCAAGACAGGAGAAAACCCAGGTCCTCTGCTTGTTAAGTGGTTTGAGCTCTTAGGCGTGAGGCATTATTACATAAATTCAAGCTCGCTCCAGATCCTAAGTACCCTGAGTTGCCTGAAGGGGGTAATGGCACTGCCTGCGTGTGCAGCCCGGGCGCTCGGGCCGCCGTTGCAACCGGAGCGAGAAGCGCCCGCCCGCACCACCTGTCCCCGCCGGCATTCCAGAGTAGAGGCCGAATTGGCAGCAAGCCGGCCCGGATCAGTCGCCGCCTCAGTCCGCGCGGGCCCTCCTAGGGGTGTGTCTCGCGGATTCAACTCCCAGCCGCTCCTGGACGAGCCCCTAAAGGCTTCTTCCTCTCTGGCGGGAGCCGCGCGCGCCCCTCTCTTCGCGCTGCTGGCCCGAGGCCGCCGCAGGCGGATGCACGACCTCAGGAGACGCTGGGACCTGGGCTCCCTCTGCCGGGCCCTGCTCACCCGGGGCCTGGCCGCCCTGGGCCACTCGCTGAAGCACGTGCTCGGCGCGATCTTCTCCAAGATTTTCGGTCCCTTGGCCAGGTACGTTTTAGGCGAAAGCGGGACTCGCGCTCCCGGGCCAGGGCGCGCGAGAGCCGTGCGGGAAGGGAAGGCAGCCTCGAGGGGAGAGAAAGGCGCAAAGTTCCGGCTGGCCCGCGGCGGCCGGGCTCCGGGGCTCCGGAGGGGCGCGGCGCGCGTTTGGCTACGCTGCGGCTCCCTCCCCGCGCTTCCGCGGGCACCCGTAGCGCAGCGTCTCCGCTAGCAAGTCGGGCTGCCGGCGGACCCCCTTCCCCCAGGGTAACTCCGAACGCCTGGCTCCGAGCTCCCTTGAGGCGTCCCCCAAGGTGGGCAACCCGATGCGGGCAAGAGCAGGGCTTCGGGGCGCACGGGGAAGGAGTCCGAGAGTCGGGCAGGCGAGGAGGCGGCGGCGTGCGCGCCAAGGGGACTGGGGGGCAGAAGCGCCCGGGAGAGTCCGGCGGGCGAAGCAGGATGGGGATGGGAGTCACGGAGCCACCGAGAGTGGAACAAGACGCGCGGGGGCTCGGACCCGTGGTATGAGTTGAGGAGTGGGGCAACCGGGTCAGGCGGGGTCCCACGGGTACGAAACCCCGCGAAGCGGCTCCGGAGAGCTCTGGCGCTGGGAGACGGCAGGCGGCCAGCGGGAAGGAGTCGGGGGGAGGGGGGTGTGTGCGGCAGAAGCCGCAGCGCTGAGCCTGCCGGGAAGGAAGGAAGCGGGGAAGGGCGCCGCCGCCGCCGCCGCCGCCGCCGCCGCCGCCGCCGCCGCCGCCGCCGCCGCCGCCGCCGCCGCCGCCGCCGCCGCCGCCGCCGCCGCCGCCGCCGCCGCCGCCGCGGTGGAGTACTCGGTGCCGAGGGGAGGGGGAAAGGGGCGCAACGGCGGCGCCAGGGGGAGGGGGGCGGTACGGGCGCACGGCGAGCGCGGGCTGAGCTGCGGGATTGACGTAAGGAGCTTGGGTTTCCCCCAGCGTCGGGAACATGGATGAGAAATCCAACAAGCTGCTGCTGGCTTTGGTGATGCTCTTCCTATTTGCCGTGATCGTCCTCCAATACGTGTGCCCCGGCACAGAATGCCAGCTCCTCCGCCTGCAGGCGTTCAGCTCCCCGATGCCGGACCCGTACCGCTCGGAGGATGAGAGCTCCGCCAGGTTCGTGCCCCGTTACAATTTCAGCCGCGGCGACCTCCTCCTGCGCAAGGTAGACTTCGACATCAAGGGCGATGACCTGATCGTGTTCCTGCACATCCAGAAGACTGGAGGCACCACTTTCGGCCGCCACCTGGTGCGCAATATCCAGCTGGAGCAACCGTGCGAATGCCGCGTGGGTCAGAAGAAATGCACTTGCCACCGGCCGGGTAAGCGGGAGACCTGGCTCTTCTCCAGGTTCTCCACGGGTTGGAGCTGCGGACTGCACGCCGACTGGACCGAGCTCACCAGCTGCGTGCCCGCCGTGGTGGACGGCAAGCGCGACGCCAGGCTGAGACCGTCCAGGTGAGTGCGCGCCCGCGGCGGAGCGGGGGCCCTGGGGCGCGGGAGCGGACCCGGGCCGGGGCGGGCGGAGGGCCGGGAGGCGCGGCCA